>NW_017616886.1:0-1255 GCF_001879475.1 Ipomoea nil
ACAACACCATACCTCTTGCGAGGTGGGTCAGCCCCAAGTCGACGCTAAGACAACGCCCGTTGCGCTTGGGCAGATTCGTAGCGAGCGCACAATCATCCTTTAACGGACAGCTTACTAGACGGGTGGACACTGTGTCGGTAACTTACAAGCCTACTGACGGTATATTGCAGATTCACGGTTGTTTTTTTTGCCCAACTTGTTCCACGGCCGTTTTTTTTGCATGTCCGTCTCGGTCAGATCCGGACGTGTCGTCGAACGAGTGCTGTGGAGGAAGCCCTCGAGGAATGAAAGGCCTCGAGCAATACAATATTTCTATCCTCTTGCGAGGTCGGTCAACCCCACGCCCGACGACACGTACGCTGCACTGCGCTACGCTGGGCGGGTTCATTGCGAACGCCGCCCTCCGCCCTACGGCGCACCGTAATTCGTTAACGAACAGCTTACTAGACGATTGGACACGTGCCTCGGCAAACTCACAACCTACTGACGGTATATTGCAGATTCACGTTTGCTCGATTGACCGAATTCACGTGCCAATGATGTTTTTTTGCATGTCCGTCTCCGTCCGGTGCGCCGCCCGCCTTGCGACTCCGATGGGTCTATGCCGGTCCCCAATAATACGTACGAGCGGCGGGAACACTCGTACGAGGCCTACGGGACGAGGGGCCGTCCAACACGTTCCGAAAAAAGTCGACCGGCACCTCAACTACCATACCCCCCTATAGTAGTTAAAAAAAAAAAACCCCAGTGACAGCAGTAGACACGGTTTGTCCCGTAAATCACACGTCATTTCGGGTGGTTCCGTGCATTTTTTTTCAAATGTTATTGGCATGGTCCTTTAGTTTAGAGCATTTTAACAATGCTTGGTAAATTTCAAAGCGTTTGGATGATTATTTCATTGAAAACGACGATGTCCAAATTTATGCCCAGCTGTCCGCAAAGTTCCTTGTCTGACTTAGCCAAGTACTTGGGATTGTTGGGAATGTGAGAGGAATATATGGCATATCGTTTGCCTCACTAATTAAATAGTACAATAAGCTCTAAAACAAATGTATATGCCATTTTGGCACGAGAACGACGTAAAACGACATAGGCCAAGGCATAACACAGAACCGTCGTAAAAGTACTGGGTGGCAGGCGGGTAAACCTCTGTTGCGTGAATATTTTCCGCATCCGTCCGCAACTGTGCGCAATTTGGCGCCCTCGTTCCGCATAAGTCCGCAACCTCGGCACCCTCGTTCCGCATAAGTCCGCA
>NW_017616887.1:0-9618 GCF_001879475.1 Ipomoea nil
GAGGATATTGGTGTATAGTGGAGTTATTTTGTTTTGATTTTGATTGATAGGTGGGGTGTTTTTTGTTTGATTTGTTGTGGATTTTTATCCTCCGCTCTCGTCATATCGCTTCCCCGTCTGCCCTCCACTCGTATATAGTTTACACCTCCCCCCCGGCGCTCCCGCCCTCCTTCCCCCCCCTCCTCCTCTCCTCCTCCCTCGCCCCCTTTGTTGGCCGCCCCCGGCCCCTCGCCTGCCCCTCCCTGCGGGTCCGCGCTCTCTCTCTGCCCCGGCCCCGCCGCCCCTGCCCCGTCTCGCCCCCCGGCGGGGTCGCTCGCCCCCCGCCCGCTGCCCGCCGCTCCTCCTCGTTTGCTCGCCCCCCCCCCGTGGCCGCCGCCGCCCCGCGTCTGTCCTCTGCCCGCCGCCCGGCCCTCTGCCCCGCCGCTCCTGTCGCCCCGTTTGCTCGCCCCCCCCCGGTGGCCCGCCGCCCGGGCGTGTCCCTCTTGCCCGCCGCCGCTTCTGCCCCGCCGCTCCCGGCCTCCCCTCGCTCGCCCCGCGCTTGGGGTCTCCTGCCCCCCTCTCCCCCTCGCCCGGCCCCTGCCCCCCCTTCCCCCTTGGGCCGGGGCGCCCGCGTCTCCCCCCCTCTGCGTGCTCCTTCCCCTCCTCCGCTCCTCCTCCGGGTTCCTCCTTCTTTCCCCTCGTCCCCGGCTCCCCTTCCCCTCGCCCCCTCTCTCCGCCTCCTCCCCCTCCGCGTCCCCCGCCCTCCCCTCGCCTCGGCCCGCTCGCCGGCGTCCGTTGGGCCCCCCGGGGGGGCCCTCCCCGGGCCGCCCCCCTCCCCCTGGGGTCCCCTGGGTCGCCGTGGTGTCGGTCCCCGCGGCCTGCCCGCCGGCGGCCCTCCGGCCGCGGGTGCCCGGCGGCCGCTGCCCGCGCCGGCTCCCGCTGCCGGCGTTGCCCCCTGCCGCGGGTCGGTGGCGGTCCCTCCCCCCCTCCCCCCCTGCCTCTTTTTCCCCCCCCCGCCCCGGCCCCCTTTGTGCCCCCGCCCCCCTGCTTCGCCCCTTTCCCCCGCCCTTGCCCCTCCCCCCTGTCCGCTCCCCTCCTCTCCCGCCCCTCTGGCCCCTCCCCTCTCCTGCTTTTCTCCCCTCCCCTCCCCCCCTCCTGCCGCCTTCCCCCCCTCTCCCCGCCTCCTCCCCTCCCCTTCCCCCGCTCCCCCTCGGGTTCTCCTTCCTTTTTCCCTCCCCCGCCCCCCTTCCTCTTCACCTCTCCCGCTTCGGTCCTCTGCCTCTCCTCCTCCCTCCCCGCCCCTCCTCCCCTCCCCCCTCCCCGCCCCCCTCTCCTCCTCGCCTTCTCCCCCGTCCGCCCCCCTCCTTCTCCCGCCTCTCCCCATCCCGCTCCCCCCTGGCCTCCTCCCCCCCCCTCTCCTCCTCCCTCCTCCCCCCCTCCTCCCTCCCTCCTCTGGGGCCCTCCTCCGCGGGGCCTCCTCGCTCTGCCCTCGGTTTTGTTGCGCCCTGGGTTCCCTCTTCGCCTTCCTTCCTTCCTTGGCTCTGCCGGGTCTTTCTTTCCGCTTTCTTCTTTCTTGCTTTCTCCTCCGGGGCCTTCTTGGCCCTTCTTGTGTGGTGCGCGCTTCTTGTGGTGGCCGTTCTCGGTGCCTCCTCTCGTCCCTCTTTCTCTCTTTCCGCCTCCTCCTTCGGGTCTGCCTGGTCTGGGCTTTCCTCCTTCTCTTCCTTCTCGGCCTCCGGGCTTGTTTTCGGGCTCCGGGTCCCTGGTCCCTCGTGGCCCCTCTTCCTTCCTTCCCGGGCCTCCTCCTCGTCGTCTGCCTCGTCCCGGCCTCCTTCCTTTCTTCCTCCTCGCTCCCTCGGTCTCGGCTTCCTCCTTCGCCTCTGCCTCGTCCCGGTTTCCTTTCTTTCTTCCTCCTCGGCTTCCGCCTCTCCTTTCGGCCCGGGTCCCCGGTTCCTGGTGGCCCTTCTTCCTTCCTTCCCGGGCCCCTCCCCGCCTTCCCTCCTCTTTCCTTCTTCTTCCCGGCTTCCTTCCCTCCTTCCTCCGGGCTTGCCGGCCGTCCCCCGGGGTGTTCCCCTCTCCCCCCCCTTCCGCGCCGCTTCGTCCCCGCCGCTTGGCCCTCCTTGCGGGGGTCCCGCGTCCCCCGTCGTCCGGTGGTCCTCTCGCGCCCGTCTTCTCCGGGGCCCCTGTCTCCTTGTCTGTTTCTGTGTGCTGGGTTTTTTGGGCCCGCTTCGGTTTCCCGGGCTCCGCGCGTGGGTTTCCCCCCTGCGGCCCCCGTGCCTTTCGGCCTTCGGCTCCCCGTTTTCCCGGTTGCCCCTTCGGGTGTGCGGTTGCCCCCTTGTCTGGCCTCGTTCCCCTCGGGGCTCCCGCGTGTGGTTGCCGGGTCGCCCGGGTTTTGCCCTCCGGCGGGGGCCGCTTTTCCGCGGGCGGGCCGGGCCTTCGGCTCGGCTGGGTTCCGGGTTCTCGCTCTTCCCGTGCCTCTTCTGGTTTGCTGCTTTGCTCCCGCCGTCTTGCCGCCCTGCTGCTCCTTCTTCCTTGGTGTTGGCCCTTGCTTGCCTTTCCGCTCCTTGTTCGCCCTTGCTTCCCCGGCTCCGGTTTCCTCCTTCTCCCCTCTCTTGCGGGCCTCTCCCGTGCTGCTTTCCCCCTTCCTTCTTTCCTGCGTCCCCGGTCTTGCCCCCGTTTGGTCCCCCCCGCCCCTCTCTTCGGGCGCCCTTCCCCCTTCTTCCCCCGTTTCTTGGGCGTCGGTCCCCTTTGGGTTGCTTTTCTCCTTCTTCTTGCCTTTCCTCTCCTCTTTCGTGCCTGCCCTTCTTCGTCCGCCTTCCTGTCTTCCCCGCGGTTCGCCTCGTTGTGCCTTTTGTGTTCCTTTTCCTGGTGCGGGTGTCCTTGCCTGCTCTTTTTCTTTTTGCCGCGCCGTTGGTTCCCTCCCTCGTTGTGGCCTGCCTCGGTGCCTTTCCGCGTCCTCTCCTTTCCTTGTGGGTCCTTCCTGCCCCTTGCGCTCTTGGCCCCCCTGTGCTTTTTCCTTTTTGCCTCGCCCCCCGGCCTCCGTCGTTCTTGCTTCCCTCCCCCTTGTCCGGCGTCCTCTGCTTTGCTTGCCCGCTCTCCCTGGTTTGCCGGCGTCCCGGTCCCTCCTTCGCCTTTTGCCTTTTCCGGTCTTTGTGCGTCCTTCGCCCGCGTTCCCCCCTCGCCTCCTTGGTTTGCCCCCTCCTTTCTGCCCCTCCTCCCTCGTCGGTTGCCTCGTCGCGTCCCCCTTCCCCCCCCGTGTCCTGCCCTTGGTTGTGCTTTTCCGCTGGTGTCTTGCGTGTCCCGGTCTTTTCCCGCTGCCCCCCTGTTTGGGCGCCCCCTGGTTCTTTCCCCCCGCCTCGCGTTCCTCCCTCGCGGCCCCCCGTGCGCCCTGCCTCCCTCCCGTGCGGCGTTCCGCCCTCCGCCCCTTGTCCCCGTGGGCGCGCGGTGGGCGGTCGTCCGCCTGCCCCGCTCCTGTTGGGGCCCCGTCCCGGTCCCGTTGGGCCCCGCGGGCCGGTGCCTCGGCCGCGTGCCTTCCTTCGGGCCCTCCCCCGCCTGCCCCGCTTCCCGTCCCGCCCCGCCCCCTGTCCCTGTGCCCCTCGCCGGGCCTTGCCTCCCTCGGGTGGCCCCTCGTCTCGTTTTCTTGCTCCTTCGGTCCGCGTTTCTCGCTGCGTCCCGCCTCTCGCCTGTTCTTTTTGCTCCGTCGGTCGGGTCCGGTTTCCCCTTCGCCCCCTCGTCCCCTTCCCCGGGTGGTTGGTTCTCCGCCCCCTTTGTCTTTGCCTTGCTTGCTTCCTGCTCCGCCTTCTTGGTTTTTCTTGGCGTTCGGCTTGTCGCTCGTTCTTTGTTCCGTCCTTTGGTGCCCCCGTGCTTGGTGCTGCCTTTCTCTTCCTTGGCCTGCCTTGCTTGCCTGCCTTTGCCGTCGCCTGGTGTTTTGGCGCTTTTGTGTGTTCCCTGTCCTTCTTCCGGTGTCCTCCCCCCTCCCGGTCCTTGTTCCCCGGTCCGCCCCTTCTCGCCGGGCGGCTCTCGTTGTCTGCTCCTTTCCCTGCGTCTGTTGCCTCTTCTTGTCCTCTCGCGTCCTTTTCGCCCCTTCGTGCTCCCGCTTGCGCCCGCCGTTGTTTCTGTCCTCCTTTTCTTTCTTGCCTTTCCTTGGCGTTCCCGGTCTCCGGGCTGGGCTCGTTGCGCCCTTCTTCCCCCGTTCCGGCCGGGTTCGCTCCTGCTGGCGGGCGCGGTCTCCCCCTTCCGTTCCTCCTTCTTTCGGGTTTGTCCCTCCCTTCCCCGTTTGGTCGCCGTTGGCCTTCCTGGTGTCGGCTTCGTTGGGTGTGCGGGGTTTGCTTCCCCTTCGGGCCTTCTGGGTTTCGTCGTTGTGGTCTGTCCCCGCCTTCTTTCTCTTGGTTGTCTCTGTCGGCTCTCCTTCCGGCGCGCCCCGCGCCGCTGGCGGGCTCGTTTGTGGTCTTCCCTGCTGGTGGTCCTCCCTTGTTTTCGGTGGCGGCTTTTCCTCGTCCCTGGTTGCCCTTCCCGGTGCGGGGTGGCCTCGTCCCCCGTCCCGTGCCCCTCGGCCCTCCTCGTTGCCCCCCTGGTTGTTGCCCCTCCGTGGGTTCTTCGTGGCTTTCTCCCCGCTCCGCCTCGTGTCTTGCCGTGGCCTGCGGCTCTCCCTCCGCGGCGTTCCTCTGGGTCTTCCCCTCCCCGCGGCCTTTGTTGCCGGTTCGGGTTCCTTCTTCGCGGCGTGTGGGCTCCTTGCCTGTCTTCTTGTTGGCGCCCTGCTGCTGGTTTTCCGGGTCCCTCTTTCTTGTCTCGCTGCGTCCGTGTGCTGCCCCCTTCCCTTGGTGTGGTCCGCGTCGGGGGCCGTTCTTTTCCGTTCGCGCGGGCTCCGGTGCGGGGCGGTTCCGTGTCGGTTTCCCCCTCTCCCGGCGCGTCCTCCGCTTCCTGCCTCCTCTGTTCCTCCGTCCCTCGCGTTCCCGCCTCCTGTCCTCCCGTCCGGTCTTCCGCGTCTTCTCCTCGGGTCCCCTTCGGCTCTGCTCCCCCCTGTCCCCCCCCGCTTTTCCCCCTTTTCCCGCTTCTCTCCTCCCGTCGCCTCTCCTTCACCTCGCCCCCCTCCGCTCCCCGCGTCCGGGGTGTTCTGCCCCCCCCGCGCGCCCCGGGCTCGGGTGCCCCAGGCTCCCTTCCTCCCCCGCTCCCCCGTGTCCACATGCTCCTTCGCGGCCCGGCCACTGCCGCCCGGGCCACCTCTGCTCCGCTCTCCCCCGCTTCTCGCAGCGCCTCGCGTGCCTCTCCTCTCGTTCTGTGCCTGCCCGCCCCCTACTCTCATGTTCCGACGCGCAGCTGCTGGTCCCCACTCGCACCGCGTTGCCTCCCCTCCCTCTCGCTCCTCTCTCGCTCTCTCCGCCCCCGCTTTGATCCTCCGCTCCCTGGCCTCGCCGCCCTGCTCGCTTTTCCCCTGGCCCCTCGCCGCATCCGGCTCGCCCCCCGCCCCCGTATCTCAGCCCAGCGTCTCACCTGCCCCCCCGGCCCGCGCCGCTCCCGCCAGCGCCCCCTTCCTTCTCCTCCCGCCCCCTACCCCCTCCGCCCGCCTCCCTCCTCCTCGTCCCCTCCCGCCCCGATCCTCCTCCTCCCCCTCCTCCTCTCTCACTCCCCTCGCCCCCTTTGATTGGCGCCCCCTGCCCCCTTTCGCCCTGCCGCTCCCTGCGGGTCCGCGCCTCTCGCTCTGCCCCGGCCGCGACGCGCGCTGCCCCGTCTCCGCCCCCCGGCGTGGGTCCTCCCCGCGCACCGCTGCCACGCGGCCGCTCCATCCTCCTGATTTGCCGCCCCCCCGTGGCCCAGCACCGCCCCGCGCCTGTCCTCTGCCCGCCGGCCCGGCCTCTGCCCGCGCCCGCTCCTGTCGCCCCTTTGACTCGCCCCCCCGGTGGCCCGCCGCCCGCGCGTGTCCCTCCTGCACCCGCCCCGCTTACTGCCCGCCGCCGCTACGGCCTCCCCCTCCGCTCGGTCCCCCGCCTTGAGATCTAACCTGCCCCCCTCCCCTCGCCCGCCCCCTGCCCCCCCCTTCCCACCTTTGGCCGGGGGCGCCACGTCTCACCCCCCCTCTATGCGTGGCTCCTTCCCACCTCCTCCGCCTGCGTCCGGGTTCCTCCTTCTTTCCCCTCGTTCCAACCGGGCTCTCCCTTCCACCCTCGTCCTCACCTCTCCCGACTCCTCCCTCACTCGCCCGGTCTCCCGCCCCCATCCCTCGCCCAGGTCGCCCCCCCGCTTCCCGGCGTCCGTTGGGCCGCCCGGGTGGTTGGGACCCCTCCCCGGGCCGCCCCGGTCCCGCCGTGTGGGGTCTTTTCTCGCGCGGCGCCGAGTGTGGGTCGCCCCCCGCCGGTTCCGCCTGTCGGCCCGGCGCCGGCTGGCCGCTCCCGCCGCAGGCTGCCCGTGTGCCGCCGCGGCCCCTTCTGGCCGCGGCGTCGGTGCGGTCCCCTCCCCCCCCCCACTGCCCTGCTTTTCTCCCCCCCGCCCCGGCCCCCTTGTGCCCCCCCCCTGCTTACGCCTCCTTTCCCCCGCCCTTTCCGTCCCCCCGTCGCCCCTTCCCGTGCTCCCCTTCCGCGCCCGTCCGCCCCTCCCGCTCTCCTATCCCTGTTTCTCCCGCCTCCTTGCCACCTTCCCTCCTTCGCTCCCCTCCGCTCCCCCCCCTCTCTCCTCCGCTCCCCCCTCGGTCTCTCCGCTTTTCTCCGCCTCCCGACGGTCTCCTCCTCTTCTTTCCCCCCCCCTTGGCTTCCGTCCTCTCCCTGCTTGTCGGCCTCCCGCTACCTCCCCCTCCGCGCCGCCTCTCCATCTCCGCCTCTTCCCCTCCCCTCCTCCGTCCCGCCCCTCTTCCTCCGCCCCTGCCTCCCCCCTCTCCAGCTCTCCGAATCCTTCTCCCTCCCTCCCCCCCCCCTACACCTCTGGGCCCTCCTCCTCTGGGCCTCCTCACTCGCGGGGCCACTCGCTGCCTTTTTTGTTGCGCCTGGGTTCCCCTTCGCCTTCCTTCCTTCCTTGGCTACTGCCGGGTCTTTCTTTCACTTCTTCTTCTTGACTTTCTCCTCCGGGGCATTCTTGGCCCTTCTTGTGTGTGCCATCCGCTCTCGGTGGCGCTCTCTCTCGCTCTTTCTCTCTTTACCGCCCTCCTCCTTGGGTCAGCCGTCTACTGGGTTCCCTCCTTCTCTTCCTTCTCGGCCTCCGGGCTTGTTTCGGGCTCCGGGTCCCTGGTCCCTCAGTGCCCCTCTTCCTTCTTCAGCGCGCCTCGCTCCTCGTCTCTGCATCGTCCCGACCGTCTTCTCCTTCTCTTGTCTCCTCGATCACCTCGTTACGGCTTCATCCTTCGCCATGCTCCTCGTCCAGTCTTCCATTTCTTTTCTCTCACTGCGGCTTCCCTCTCTAGTCGGCCCGGTCCCTGGTTCTCTGGTGGGCCCTTCTTCCTTCCTTCCGGCCCCTCCCTGCCTTACCCCTCTTTCCTTCTTATTCACCGGGCTTCCTTACCCTCCTTAACTCGCGGGCTGCCGGCCGTCCCCCGGGGTGGTTCCCGTGTCCCCTTGTCCTGTGTTGTTATTGCCCCCCAACCATTTCTGGTGGGGCCCGCGTTATGCCGCGCTGATACGCAGTATCGCCTCGCTTCGTCGCATCGCTCGTCGTTCCCCTCGTCGTCATTCTTGTTATGACTGTTTCTTTTGACGGCTTGTCGCATATCATGTTTTGCTGTGAGACTGCTCGCCATCAGGGGTGTTTATCCCGGCCCTTCTCCTTCACCTTCCGATCTTGCTCTCGTTCATTTGATTGTTTTTCCATCCGTTCGTTCCTCCTTACGGGGCCTGTGCCCTCCCTAGTGGCGCGGTGTTGTGGCGGTGCTCATTTCTCCCATCGTTTCTTCTTTCCGTCTTTCCTCCGCTGCTAGTTTCTGTTCCTATTTGGTCTTACGCCCTGTCCTTCGGTCTCCGCCCCGTGGGTGATTCCCCGTCGGTACCGCTCCCCGGCTCATCACTTGCTAGCGGCTGCCTTTCGGGCGTGTTCCCTTATCTTTTGGTCCTCGGCTTTTGGCTTTTGTTTTTCCCGTTATCCCGGGTCTTTACTCTTCTCCCCCCCCCACATTCTCGGCTCGTCCCGCTTCCCTCTTCTCTCATGTCTGGGCGTCGGCTCTTAGCCCTCCACGTTCGTGCCGCTCCGTCCTCCCCTCCATGGCCTCGCTCTTCTTCTTTTTTTTTTTTTCTCTCTCTCGTCCACGACTCGACCCTTTCGGGGTGCATGCCCGCCCGCGCGCCGCTTCTTCGCTTCTTCCCCTTTGCCTCCCCGTTCTTGCCCTCCTCCTGCCGTTGACCGCGCCTTTCTCTTTTGCCTTCCCATGCTGCTCCTTGGTCTCTCCCTAACTGTGGTCTTGTTGTCTTTCCCTGCCTTTTGTCTTTCCCCTTGTGAGCCTTTTTCTTTTTTCTTTCCCCCTTACCTGTTTCCCTTTTACGCCCTTATTCCTTGGCCTTTGCTCCGTATTCCTCTTTCCTCCTCCCTTTTTCGCCTTTTCACTTGGCCTTTGCTCGCCTCCATCTCGGTTCGATCTTCTGCTTTCCTCGGCTCTCCCTTGCGGTGCCTTTGAGCCCCCGTTACTTAGGCACACCTTCTCTTACCCTGTCGGCCACTCAGCCGTTTTGGTGCCCTGCTTTCTCGCTCTAGTGACCGCCTCCCTCACCTGTGTTCTTCCCGGTCTCCCTTTTCGTCTCCTCGTTTCTGCGCGCCGTGGCCACGTTATAGGTCCTGACTGCTCGTGGTGCGTTGCACCCCGTTCCTTTCCGGGGTCCCGCACGTCCCTTCCATTCCTCCCACATTGTCCCTTAGCGCCCCCTCCTTTCCGCCCCCCTCGCCCCCGAACACTCAGTTTCTTCTGTCCTCCTGCCCGCCACGACTCCTCTCCTTTTTCTCCCCCTGCCCTTTCCTCTTTGCCTTCTCTCTCTCCCCCTTCCATCCCCGTTTTTTGACGCCCCTCCACTTGCTCCCTCCCCTGGCCCCGCTTTGGTCCTCTTTTTCCCATCGCTTCGCCTCACGCTCGCCTGCCCTTTTGCCCGGTTCCTCCCTCCTCCCCCTCTCGCCTACCCACCTTCTCTTCCCTTCCCGGCCCCAGCTTGTGCCCTCCCGTCCTTTCCCCTCCCCTCCTCTTGTCGCGCGGCTCTTTTTCCCTCATTTTACTCCACCCTATTGCACTCCCGCCGGCACCCCCCGCTGCCTCTCACCCGCTGCTTCCGCCAGTTTCCCCCGCGTTTCCTATCCATGACGTCCTCCTCCGCCCGATTCAGGCCCGGGCCCGTCCCCTCCCCGTGCTTCGGTCGTGCGCCCTCGCTTGCCCGCTTTGGGGCCCAGTCCCCTCCCGGCTTGAGTTTACGCATCCCCTCACCTTCGGTCCCGCCTTGGCGTCGCTTTTTAGGGCTGCGTCTAGTTTGTGTTTGCCTCCGTGCGTTTCCCCGCCCGGTGTCGTCCCGCTGCCGGCAGTTCGTTCCGGCTATTCGCGCTCGGGCGTGTGCCGCCCTCGCGGCCCGCCCCTTCCGTCCGTCACCCTGTCGTGCTCCCCGCGTCCCGACCTCCGGCCTCCCTGCCGTCGCGCCCCTTCCCCCGCTCTTGCCGCGCGCTTCGCCTCTCCTCCGCATTTTCTTGTCCCCC
>NW_017616888.1:0-2500 GCF_001879475.1 Ipomoea nil
AAAGGCTATATGCTCGTTGAATACATCAGTGCCCGCGTGCGCCCAGAACATCTAAGGCATCACAGACCTGTTATTGCTCAAACTTCCGCGCTTGAAAGGCCGTAGTCCCTCTAAGAAGCTGGCCGCGGAGGGATACCTCCGCATAGCTAGTTAGCAGGCTGAGGTCTCGTTCGTTAACGGAATTAACCAGACAAATCGCTCCACCAACTAAGAACGGCATGCACCACACCCATAGAATCTCGAAAGAGCTCTCAGTCTGTCAATCTTACTATGTCTGGACCTGGTAAGTTTCCGTGTTGAGTCAAATTAAGCCGCAGGCTCCACTCCTGGTGGTGCCCTTCCGTCAATTCCTTTAAGTTTCAGCCTTGCGACCATACTCCCCCGGAACCAAAGACTTTGATTTCTCATAAGGTGCGGCGGAGTCCTAAAAGCAACATCCGCCGATCCCTGGTCGGCATCGTTTATGGTTGAGACTAGGACGGTATCTGATCGTCTTCGAGCCCCCAACTTTCGTTCTTGATTAATGAAAACATCCTTGGCAAATGCTTTCGCAGTTGTTCGTCTTTCATAAATCCAAGAATTTCACCTCTGACTATGAAATACGAATGCCCCCGACTGTCCCTGTTAATCATTACTCCGATCCCGAAGGCCAACGTAATAGGACCGAAATCCTATAATGTTATCCCATGCTAATGTATACAGAGCGTAGGCTTGCTTTGAGCACTCTAATTTCTTCAAAGTAACAGCGCCGGAGGCACGACCCGGCAATTAAGGCCAGGAGCGCATCGCCGGCAGAAGGGACGAGACGACCGGTGCACACCCGTGGGCGGACCGGCCGCCCATCCCAAAGTCCAACTACGAGCTTTTTAACTGCAACAACTTAAATATACGCTATTGAGCTGGAATTACCGCGGCTGCTGGCACCAGACTTGCCTCCAATGGATCCTCGTTAAGGGATTTAGATTGTACTCATTCCAATTACCAGACTCATGCGGAACGAGTGTGCCTAAGTGCCGGACTTGTGCGGAACGAGTGTGCCTACGTTGCGGGCTCATGCGGAACGAGTGTGCCCAAGTTGCGGACTTATGGGGTACGAGGGTGCCTAAGTTGCGGACTTATGCGGAACGAGGGTGCCTAAGTTGCGGCTTATGCGCAACGTTGGTGCCTAAGTTGCGGACTCATGCGGTACGAGGGTGCCGAGGTTGCGGAATTATGCGGTACGAGGGTGCCGAGGTTGCGGACTTATGCGGAACGATGCCGAGGTTGCGGAATTATGCGGTCGAGGGTGCCAAGTTGCGGAAAGTTGCGGTACGGGGGTTGCCAAGTTGCGGAAAGTTGCGGTACGAGTAGTGCCCAAGTTGCGGAAAGTTGCGGTACGAGGAGCCCAAGTTGCGCGTTGCGGACGAGGGTGCCGAAAGTTGCGGACTTATGCGGTTGCGGACTTATGCTACGAGGGTGCCGAGGTTGCGGACTTATGCGGTACGAGGGTCGAGGTTGCGGACTTATGCGGTACGAGGGTGCCGAGGTTGCGGACTTATGCGGTACGAGGGTGCCGACGGAAAGTTGCGGTACGCTGGTGCCGAGGTTGCGGAAAGTTGCGGTACGGTGGGAGGGTTGCGGTACGAGTTGCGGAAAGTTGCGGTACGGGTCCGAGGTTGCGGAAAGTTGCGGTACGGGTGCCGAGGTTGCGGAAAGTTGCGGTACGGGGTGCGACGTTGCGGAAAGTTGCGGTACGTTGCCCGGAAAATTGCGGTACGCGACGTTGCGAAACGGCGGTGCCGAGGTTGCGGAAAGTTGCGGTACGGGTGGGCCGAGGTTGCGGAAAGTTGCGGTACGGGTGGGCGAGGTTGCGGAAAATTGCGGTACGGGGCGTGGTTGCGGAAAGTTGCGGTACGAGGGGCCAAGTTGCGGACTTATGCGGTACGAGGTGCCCAAGTTGCGGAAAATTGCGTACGGGGTGCCGAGGTTGCGACTTATGCGGAACGGTGTGCGAGTTGCCGAAAGTTGCGTAGGGTGTGCCTAGGTTGCGGAAAGTGCGGTACGAGGGTGCCGAGGGTTGCGGAAAGTTGCCGGTACGAGGGTCCGAGGTTGCGGAAAGTTGCGGTACGAGGGTGCCCAAGTTGCGGACTTATGCGGAACGGGGGCGATTGCGACTTATGCGAACGAGGGTGCGAGGTGCGACTTATGCGGAACGAGGGCGCCCAAATGCGCACAGTTGCGGACGGATGCGGAAAATATCACGCAACAGAGTTTACCCGCCTGCCACCCCAGTACTTTTACGACGTTCTGTGTTATGCCTTGGCCTATGTCGTTTTACGTCTTCTCGTGCCAAAATGGCATATACATTTGTTTAGAGCTTATTGTACTATTTAATTAGTGAGGCAAACGATATGCCATATATTCCTCTCACATTCCCAACAATCCCAAGTACTTGGCTAAGTCAGACAAGGAACTTTGCGGACAGCTGGGCATAAATTTGGACATCGTCGTTTTCAATGAA
>NW_017616889.1:10000-12500 GCF_001879475.1 Ipomoea nil
AACAAATGTATATGCCATTTTGGCACGAGAACGACGTAAAACGACATAGGCCAAGGCATAACACAGAACCGTCGTAAAAGTACTGGGGTGGCAGGCGGGTAAACCTCTGTTGCGTGATATTTTCCGCATCCGTCCGCAACTGTGCGCAATTTGGGCGCCCTCGTTCCGCATAAGTCCGCAACCTCGGCACCCTCGTTCCGCATAAGTCCGCAACCTCGGCACCCCCGTTCCGCATAAGTCCGCAACTTGGGCACCCTCGTACCGCAACTTTCCGCAACCTCGGCACCCTCGTACCGCAACTTTCCGCAACCTCGGCACCCTCGTACCGCAACTTTCCGCAACCTCAGCACACCCGTACCGCAACTTTCCGCAACCTCGGCACACCCGTTCCGCATAAGTCCGCAACCTCGGCACCCCCGTACCGCAATTTTCCGCAACTTGGGCACTCTCGTACCGCATAAGTCCGCAACTTGGGCACCCTCGTACCGCAACTTTCCGCAACCTCGGCACCCCCGTACCGCAATTTTCCGCAACCTCGGCCCACCCGTACCGCAACTTTCCGCAACCTCGGCCCACCCGTACCGCAACTTTCCGCAACCTCGGCACCCCCGTACCGCAATTTTCCGCAACGTCGGCCCACCCGTACCGCAATTTTCCGCAACGTCGGCCCACCCGTACCGCAACTTTCCGCAACCTCGGCACCCCCGTACCGCAACTTTCCGCAACCTCGGCACCCCCGTACCGCAACTTTCCGCAACCTCGGCCCACCCGTACCGCAACTTTCCGCAACCTCGGCACACCCGTACCGCAACTTTCCGCAACCTCGGCACACCCGTACCGCAACTTTCCGCAACCTCGGCACCCTCGTACCGCATAAGTCCGCAACCTCGGCACCCTCGTACCGCATAAGTCCGCAACCTCGGCACCCTCGTACCGCATAAGTCCGCAACCTCGGCACCCTCGTACCGCATAAGTCCGCAACCTCGGCACCCTTCGTACCGCATAAGTCCGCAACCTCGGCACCCTCGTTCCGCATAAGTCCGCAACTTGGGCACCCTCGTACCGCAACTTTCCGCAACTTGGGCACTCTCGTACCGCAACTTTCCGCAACTTGGGCACTCTCGTACCGCAACTTTCCGCAACTTGGGCACCCTCGTACCGCAACTTTCCGCAACTTGGGCACCCTCGTACCGCATAATTCCGCAACCTCGGCACCCTCGTTCCGCATAAGTCCGCAACCTCGGCACCCTCGTACCGCATAATTCCGCAACCTCGGCACCCTCGTACCGCATGAGTCCGCAACTTAGGCACCAACGTTGCGCATAAGCCCGCAACTTAGGCACCCTCGTTCCGCATAAGTCCGCAACTTAGGCACCCTCGTACCCCATAAGTCCGCAACTTGGGCACACTCGTTCCGCATGAGCCCGCAACGTAGGCACACTCGTTCCGCACAAGTCCGGCACTTAGGCACACTCGTTCCGCATGAGTCCGCAACTTAGGCACGCTCGTACCCCATAAGTCCGCAACTTGGGCACACTCGTTCCGCATGAGCCCGCAACGTAGGCACACTCGTTCCGCACAAGTCCGGCACTTAGGCACACTCGTTCCGCATGAGTCCGCAACTTAGGCACACTCGTTCCGCATATGCCCGCAACGTAGGCACACTCGTTCCGCATGAGTCCGCAACGTAGGCACGCTACTTCGGCACACTCGTTCCGCACAAGTCCGCAACTTCGGCACACTCGTTCCGCAACTGTCCGCTACTTAGGCACACTCGTTCCGCAACTGTCCGCAACTTAGGCGCACTCGTTCCGCATGAGTCCGCAACTTAGGCACACTCGTTCCGCATATGCCCGCAACGTAGGCACACTCGTTCCGCATATGCCCGCAACGTAGGCACGCTCGTTCCGCACAAGTCCGCAACTTAGGCACGCTCGTTCCGCACAAGTCCGCAACTTAGGCACGCTCGTTCCGCACAAGTCCGATACTTAGGCACACTCGTTCCGCACAAGTCCGCTACTTAGGCACACTCGTTCCGCATGAGTCCGCAACTTAGGCACACTCGTTCCGCATGAGTCCGCAACTTAGGCACACTCGTTCCGCATATGCCCGCAACGTAGGCACACTCGTTCCGCACAAGTCCGGCACTTAGGCACGCTCGTTCCGCACAAGTCCGGCACTTAGGCACACTCGTTCCGCATGAGTCCGCAACTTAGGCACGCTCGTTCCGCATATGCCCGCAACGTAGGCACACTCGTTCCGCACAAAGTCCGCAAAGCCCGCAACGTAGGCACCATCGTTCCGCATGAGTCCGCAACTTAGGCACCATCCGTTCCGCAACAGTCCGCACTTAGGCACCATCGTTCCGCATGAGTCCGCAACTTAGGCACTAACGTTGCGCATAAGTCAGCAACTTAGGCACACTCGTTCCCCATAAGCCCGCAACGTAGGCACCATCGTTCCGCACAAGTCCGCAACTTAGGCACGCTCGTTCCGCACA
>NW_017616890.1:0-9849 GCF_001879475.1 Ipomoea nil
TCTCTCGCCGCGTCCCTCCGTCGCGCGCCCCCTTCGGCTTTTTCTCTCTTCGCCCCCGTTTCGGGTCCGTGCCCCGTTGTTTCTTTCTCTCCTCGCCGCGTCTCTCCGTCGCGGCGCCTCCTTTGGCTTTTTCTCGCCCCCGCCTCCGGGTCTGGGCCCCTTGTTTCCTCCCTTTCTCTCCCGCGTCCCTCCGTCGCGGCGCCCCTTCGGCTTTTTCTCTCTTCGCCCCGTTTCGGGTCCGTGCCCCGTGTTTCTTTCTCTCCTCGCCGCGTCTCTCCGTCGCGGCGCCTCCTTTGGCTTTTCTCGGCCCCGCCTCCGGGTCTGGGCCCTTGTTTCCTCCCTTTCTCTCGCCGCGTCCCTCCGTCGCGGCGCCCCTTCGGCTTTTTCTCTCTTCGCCCCCGTTTCGGGTCCGTGCCCCGTTGTTTCTTCTCTCCTCGCCGCGTCTCTCCGTCGCGGCGCCTCCTTTTGGCTTTTTCTCGGCCCCCGCCTCCGGTCTGGGCCCTTGTTTTCCTCCCTTTCTCTCGTCGCGTCCCTCCGTCGCGGCGCCCCTTTCGGCTTTTTTCTCTTCGCCCCGTTTCGGGTCCGTGCCCCTTGTTTCTTTTCTCTCCTCGCCGCGTCCTCCGTCGCGGCGCCCCCTTCGGCTGCCCTCGCTCCCCCGTATTCCTTTTGGCTTTTTCGTCCGGGTTTGTTCCTCCTTTCTCTCGCCGCGTCCCTCCGTCGCGGCGCCCCCTTCGGCTTTTTCTTCTTCCCCCCGTTTCGGGTCCGTGCCCCGTTGTTTCTTCTCTCCTCGCCGCGTCTCTCCGTCGCGGCGCCTCCTTTGGCTTTTTCTCGGCCCCGCCTCCGGTCTGGCCCTTGTTCCTCCTTTCTCGCCGCGTCCCTCCGTCGCGGCGCCCCCTTCGGCTTTTTCTCTCTCGCCCGTTTCGGGTCCGTGCCCCTTGTTTTTCTTTCTCTCCTCGCCGCGTCTCTCCGTCGCGGCGCCTCCTTTTGGCTTTTTCTCGCCCCGCCTCCGGGTCTGGGCCCTTGTTTCCTCCCTTTCTCGCCGCGTCCCTCCGTCGCGGCGCCCCCTTCGGCTTTTCTCTCTTCGCCCCGTTTCGGGTCCGTGCCCCGTTGTTTCTTTCTCTCCGCCGCGTCTCTCCGTCGCGGCGCCTCCTTTTGGCTTTTTCTCGCCCGCCTCCGGTCTGGCCCTTGTTTCCTCCCTTTCTCATCCCTCCGTCGCGGCGCCCCCTTCGGCTTTTTCTCTCTTCGCCCCCGTTTCGGGTCCGTGCCCGTTGTTTCTTTCTCTCCTCGCCGCGTCTCTCGTCGCGGCGCCTCCTTTTGGCTTTTTCTCGCCCCGCCTCCGGGTCTGGCCCTTGTTTCCTCCCTTTCTCTCGCCGCGTCCCTCCGTCGCGGCGCCCCCTTCGGCTTTTTCTCTCTTCGCCCCGTTTCGGGTCCGTGCCCCGTTGTTTCTTTCTCTCCTCGCCGCGTCCTCCGTCGCGGCGCCTCCTTTTGGCTTTTTCGGCCCCGCCTCCGGGTCTGGGCCCTTGTTTCCTCCTTTCCTCGCCGCGTCCCTCCGTCGCGGCGCCCCCTTCGGCTTTTTCTCTCTTCGCCCCGTTTCGGGTCCGTGCCCCGTTGTTTCTTTCTCTCCTCGCCGCGTCTCTCCGTCGCGGCGCCTCCTTTTGGCTTTTTCTCGGCCCCGCCTCCGGGTCTGGGCCCTTGTTTCCTCCTTTCTCCGCCGCGTCCCTCCGTCGCGGCGCCCCTTTCGGCTTTTCTCTCTTCGCCCCCGTTTCGGGTCTGCCCCCTTGTTTCTTTCTATCCTCGCCGCGTCCCTCCGTCGCGGCGCCCCCTTCGGCTTTTTCTCTCTCGCCCCCGTTTCGGGTCCGTGCCCCGTTGTTTCTTTCTCTCCTCGCCGCGTCTCTCCGTCGCGGCGCCTCCTTTTGGCTTTTTCTCGCCCCCGCCTCCGGGTCTGGCCCTTGTTTCCTCCCTTTCTCTCGCCGCGTCCCTCCGTCGCGGCGCCCCTTCGGCTTTTTCTTCTTCCCCCCGTTTCGGGTCCGTGCCCCGTTGTTTCTTTCTCTCCTCGCCGCGTCTCTCCGTCGCGGCGCCTCCTTTTGGCTTTTTCTCGGCCCCGCCTCCGGTCTGGGCCCTTGTTTCCTCCCTTTCTCTCGTCGCGTCCTCCGTCGCGGCGCCCCTTTCGGCTTTTCTCTCTTCCCCCGTTTCGGGTCCGTGCCCCTTGTTTCTTTCTCTCCTCGCCGCGTCCCTCCGTCGCGGCGCCCCCTTCGGCTTTTTCTCTCTTCGCCCCGTTTCGGGTCCGTGCCCCGTTGTTTCTTTCTCTCCTCGCCGCGTCCTCCGTCGCGGCGCCTCCTTTTGGCTTTTTCTCGCCCCGCCTCCGGGTCTGGGCCCCTTGTTTCCTCCCTTTCTCTCGCCGCGTCCCTCCGTCGCGGCGCCCCCTTCGCTTTTTCTCTCTCGCCCCCGTTTCGGGTCCGTGCCCGTTGTTTCTTTCTCTCTCGCCGCGTCTCGTCGCGGCGCCTCCTTTTGGCTTTTTCTCGCCCGCCTCCGGTCTGGGCCCTTGTTTCCTCCTTTCTCTCGCCGCGTCCCTCCGTCGCGGCGCCCCTTCGGCTTTTTCTCTCTTCGCCCCGTTTCGGGTCCGTGCCCCCCGTTGTTTCTTTCTCTCTCGCCGCGTCTCTCCGTCGCGGCGCCTCCTTTTGGCTTTTTCTCGCCCCGCCTCCGGGTCTGGGCCCTTGTTTCCTCCCTTTCTCCTCGCCGCGTCCCTCCGTCGCGGCGCCCCTTCGGCTTTTTCTCTCTTCGCCCCGTTTCGGGTCCGTGCCCCTTGTTTCTTTCTCTCCTCGCCGCGTCTCTCCGTCGCGGCGCCTCCTTTTGGCTTTTTCTCGGCCCCGCCTCCGGGTCTGGGCCCTTGTTTCCTCCCTTTCTCTCGCCGCGTCCCTCCGTCGCGGCGCCCCCTTCGGCTTTTTCTCTCTTCGCCCCGTTTCGGGTCCGTGCCCCCGTTGTTTCTTTCTCTCCTCGCCGCGTCTCTCCGTCGCGGCGCCTCCTTTTGGCTTTTTCTCGGCCCCGCCTCCGGGTCTGGCCCTTGTTTCCTCTCTTTCTCTCGCCGCGTCCCTCCGTCCGGCGCCCCCTTCGGCTTTTTCTTTCTCGCCCCGTTTCGGGTCCGTGCCCCGTTGTTTCTTTCTCTCCTCGCCGCGTCCCTCCGTCGCGGCGCCTCCTTTCGGCTTTTTCTCCGCCCCGCCTCCGGGTCTGGGCCCTTGTTTCCTCCCTTCTCTCGCCGCGTCCCTCCGTCGCGGCGCCCCCTTCGGCTTTTTCTTTCTTCGCCCCGTTTCGGGTCCGTGCCCCGTTGTTTCTTTCTCTCCTCGCCGCGTCCCTCCGTCGCGGCGCCTCCTTTTGGCTTTTTTCTCGGCCCCGCCTCCGGGTCTGGGCCCTTGTTTCCTCCCTTTCTCTCGCCGCGTCCCTCCGTCGCGCGCGCCCCCTTCGGCTTTTTTCTCTCTTCGCCCCCGTTTCGGGTCCGTGCCCGTTGTTTCTTTCTCTCCTCGCCGCGTCTCTCCGTCGCGGCGCCTCCTTTTGGCTTTTTCTCGCCCGCCTCCGGGTCTGGGCCCTTGTTTCCTCCCTTTCTCTCTCGCCGCGTCCCTCCGTCGCGGCGCCCCCTTCGGCTTTTTCTCTCTTCGCCCCCGTTTCGGGTCCGTGCCCCGTTGTTTCTTTCTCTCCTTCGCCGCGTCTCTCCGTCGCGGCGCCTCCTTTTGGCTTTTTCTCGCCCCTCCGGGTCTGGGCCCTTGTTTCCTCCCTTTCTCTCGCCGCGTCCCTCCGTCGCGGCGCCCCCTTCGGCTTTTTCTCTTCGCCCCCGTTTCGGGTCCGTGCCCCTTGTTTCTTTCTCTCCTCCGCCGCGTCTCTCCGTCGCGGCGCCTCCTTTTGGCTTTTTCTCGGCCCCGCCTCCGGGTCTGGGCCCTTGTTTCCTCCCTTTCTCTCGCCGCGTCCCTCCGTCGCGGCGCCCCCTTCGGCTTTTTCTCTCTTCGCCCCGTTTCGGGTCCGTGCCCCGTTGTTTCTTTCTCTCCTCGCCGCGTCTCTCCGTCGCGGCGCCTCCTTTTGGCTTTTTCTTTTCTCGCCCCGCCTCCGGTCTGGGCCCTTGTTTCCTCCTTTCTCTCGCCGCGTCCTCCGTCGCGGCGCCCCTTCGGCTTTTTCTCTCTTCGCCCCGTTTCGGGTCCGTGCCCCGTTGTTTCTTTCTCTCCTCGCCGCGTCTCTCCGTCGCGGCGCCTCCTTTTGGCTTTTTCTCCGGCCCCGCCTCCGGGTCTGGGCCCTTGTTTCCCTCCCTTTCTCTCGCCGCGTCCCTCCGTCGCGGCGCCCCCTTCGGCTTTTTCTTCTTCGCCCCCGTTTCGGGTCCGTGCCCGTTGTTTCTTTCTCTCCTCGCCGCGTCTCTCCGTCGCGGCGCCTCCTTTTGGCTTTTTCCCGGCCCCGCCTCCGGGTCTGGGCCCTTGTTTCCTCCCTCTCTTCGCCGCGTCCCTCCGTCGCGGCGCCTCCTTCGGCTTTTTCTCTCTTCGCCCCGTTTCGGGTCCGTGCCCCGTTGTTTCTTTCTCTCTCTCCGCGTCCTCCGTCGCGGCGCCTCCTTTTGGCTTTTTTCTCGGCCCCGCCTCCGGGTCTGGGCCCTTGTTTCCTCTTTCTCTCGCGCGTCCCTCCGTCGCGGCGCCCCTTTCGGCTTTTTCTTCTTCGCCCCCGTTTCGGGTCCGTGCCCCCTTGTTTCTTTCTCTCCTCGCCGCGTCCCTCCGTCGCGGCGCCTCCTTTTGGCTTTTTCTCGCCCGCCTCCGGGTCTGGGCCCCTTGTTTCCTCCCTTTCTCTCCGCCGCGTCCTCCGTCGCGGCGCCCCTTCGGCTTTTTCTCTCTTCGCCCCCGTTTCGGGTCCGTGCCCCGTTGTTTCTTTCTCTCCTCGCCGCGTCTCTCCGTCGCGGCGCCTCCTTTTGGCTTTTTCTCGCCCGCCTCCGGTCTGGGCCTTGTTTCCTCCCTTTTCTCGCGCGTCCTCCGTCGCGGCGCCCCTCGGCTTTTTCTCTCTTCGCCCCCGTTTCGGGTCCGTGCCCCCTTGTTTCTTTCTCTCCTCGCCGCGTCCCTCTCGCGGCGCCCCCTTCGGGTTTTTCTCTCTTCCCCCTCGTTTCGGGTCCGTGCCCCGTTGTTTCTTTCTCTCCTCGCCGCGTCTCTCCGTCGCGGCGCCTCCTTTTGGCTTTTTCTCGGCCCCGCCTCCGGGTCTGGGCCCTTGTTTCCTCCCTTTCTCCTCGCCGCGTCCCTCCGTCGCGGCGCCCCCCTTCGGCTTTTTCTCTCTTCGCCCCGTTTCGGGTCCGTGCCCCGTTGTTTTCTTTCTCTCCTCGCCGCGTCTCTCCGTCGCGGCGCCTCCTTTTGGCTTTTTCTCCGGCCCCGCCTCCGGGTCTGGGCCCTTGTTTCCTCCTCCCTTTCTCGCCGCGTCCCTCCGTCGCGGCGCCCCTTTCGGCTTTTTCTTCTTCGCCCCCGTTTCGGGTCCGTGCCCCGTTGTTTCTTTCTCTCCTCGCCGCGTCTCTCCGTCGCGGCGCCTCCTTTTGGCTTTTTCTCCGGCCGCCTCCGGGTCTGGGCCCTTGTTTCCTCCCTTTCTCTCGCGCGTCCCTCCGTCGCGGCGCCTCTTCGGCTTTTTCTTCTTCGCCCCCGTTTCGGGTCCGTGCCCCGTTTCTTTCTCTCCTCGACTCCGCCGCGTCTCCCGTGCGGCGCCTCCATATTGGGCTTTTTCTCGCACTGCCTCCGGGTCCTGGCCCCATTGTTCTCCATCCCTTTCCACGTCAGCGTCCTCCGTCGCGGCGCCGCCTTCTGCTTGTTTCTCTCTTCAGCCCCCGTTATCGGGTCCGTGCCACCCTTGTTTCTTTCTCTCCCGCCGCGTCCCGTCCGATGAGGCGAGCGCCCCACTTTCGCTTTTTTCTCTCTTCGCCCCCGTTTACGGTCCGTGCTCCCCTTGTTTTTTCTCTCCTACGCCGCGATCCTCGTCACGTCCGGCAGCCTCCATTTGGCTTTTTCTCTGGCCCGGACTACGGTCTGGTGCGCTTGTTTCCTCCCTTTCTCGCGCCGATTCCCTCCGTCGCGGCGCCCCCTTCGCTTTTTCTCTCTTCCACTCGTTTCGGGTTCCGTGCCGCCCCCGTTGTTTCTTTATCTCAACTCGCGCGCTCTCTTCGTACGCGGCAACCTCCTTTTGGCTTTTCTACGCCCCGCCTAATGAGTCTGTACGCCCTTGTTTCACGTCCCATTTCTCGCCATACGCGATCCCCTCCGGGTCGCGGCCGCCCCTTTCGGCCTATTTTCTCTCTAGCCACCTTTCGAGGGTCCCGTGCCCCCCTTGTTCTTCCTCTCCTAACCCGCCGCGTCTCTCCAGATCCGCAGGCCCATCCTTTTCGCTTTTTCCGGGCCACCCCCGGTCTGGGCCCCTTAGTTCCTCCCTTTCTCCTCGCCGAGATCGCCTCCGTTGACGGCGCCCTCCTTCGGCTTTTATTCTCTCTCGCCTTTCCGTTTTATCGTGGTCCTGCCCGCGTTGTTTTCTATTCTCTCCTCGCCGCGTCTCTTCCGTCGCGGCGCTCCTTTTACGCTTTCTCCGGCACCGCCTCAGGGTCTGGGCCCTTGTTTCCTCCCTTCTCTCGCCGCTTCCCCTCCGATCGCAGGCGCCCCCTCGGCTTTTTTCTCTCTTCCCCGTTTCGGGTCACTTGGCCAACAACATGTATATCTTTCTACCATCAATACGACACAGACATCTCAAATTCGTACGCGCCCAAATCCTTTTGGCTTTTTCTCCCGCCCCGCCTCATAGGTCACCTGCGCGCCCATTGTTATCCTCCCTTTCTCCGTTCGCGTCCCTCCTCGCGCGCCCTTATCGAGCTTATTCTCTCTTCGCCCCCGATTTTCGGGTCCTGCCCCTTGTTTCATCCCTCCTCGCCGAGTCTCTCCGTCGCGGCGCCTCCTATTTAGCTTTATCCTCATAGCCCCCGTTTCCGGTCCCGTGGCCCCCTATGTTTTCATTTCCTCCTGCCGCGTACTCATCCGTCAGGCGCCTCCTTTTGCGCTTTCTCGGCCCGGCACTCCGGGTCTGGACCGCTTTTTCCTCCCTTCTCTCCCGCTTCTCCGTCGCGGCGCCCCCCATTCGGCTATTTCTCTCTTCGCCATCGTTTAGGGTCAGTGGCCGCCCCGTTGTTACTTTACTCCCTCTGCCGCGTCTCTTCGTCGCAAGCCCTCCATTGTATGGCTCTTCTCGCCCTACCTCAGGTCTGGCCCCTTGTTTCCTACCCTTTCCTCATCTGTCGCGTCCCTACCCGTCGAGGCGCCCACTATTCAGGGCTTATTCTCTCTACCCCGTTTCGGGTCCGTGCCTCCTTGTTTCTTTCTCTCCTCGCAGAAGCGTCCCTCCGTCGCGGCGCCCTCCGCTTCGCTTTTTCTCTCTTCGCCCCCGTTTCCGGTCCGGTGCCACCTTTGTTTCTTTCTCTCATCCGCGGTCGCGTCTCTCCGTCCGGCGCCTGTCCTTTTGGCTTTTTCTGCGGACCCGGCCTCAGGGTCTGGGCGCATTGTTTTACTCCCTTTTCGTCGCCGATTCTCGCCTGCCGTCGCTGGCGCCATTCGGACTTTTTCTCTCTTCGCCCTCGTTTCGAGGTCGTGCCCCTGTTGTTTCTTTCTCTCCTTCGCCGAGTCTCTCGTCGCGCACCTCCTTTTTGGCTTTTATCTCACGCCCCGGCCTCATGGTCTGCGCTCTGTTCTCCCTTTCTCCCGTCGCGCTCCCTCCGTCGCGGGCGCCCCCTTTCGGCTATTTTCTCTCTTAGGCCCCCGTTTCGGGTCCGTGCCAAACCTTGTTTCTTTTCTTCCTCTCCTTGCCGCGTCCCCATCCGTCGCGCGCCCCCTCTGGTTTTTCTATCGTCGCCTAGTTTCGGGTCGTGCCACCGTGTTTCTTTCTCCCTCCCCCGTCATCTCCGTCGCGGCGCCTCCTTTTGCGGCATTTCTCGCCCTGCCTCCGTGTCTGGGCCCCTTGTCCCCTCACTTCTCTTCGCCGCGTCACTGAACCGATCAGCGGCGCACATTCGAGCTTTCTCTCTTCTCACGCACCCTTTCGGAGTCCCATGCCCCGTTGTTCCTTTCGTCTCTCGCTCGCGCCTCTCCGTGCGCGGCGAACTCCTTTGGCTTTTTCTCCGCCCCGCCTCCGGTATCTGGGCGCCTTGTTTCAACCTCCCTTCTCTTCCAGCCGCAGTCCCCTCCGTCGCGGCGACCCCCTTCGGCTTTCTGTCTTCCGCCCCCCGTTTCGGGTCCGTGCCCCGTTGTTCTTTCTATCCTTCTCCCGCGTCTCTCCGAATCGCGGCGACTTCCTTTTGGCTTTTCTCTGCCCCGCCTCCGGGTCTCGTGGCCCTGTTTCCTCACCTTTCTCGGGCCGCGATCCCTCCATCGCGGCGCCCCTTCGGCTTTTTCTGTCATTCGCCCCAGTTTACGGTTCCGTGGCCCGTGTTTCTTTCTCTACCGCCGGCGTCTTCCGTCCTGCCCCTCCTTTTGGACTTTTTTCTCGCCCCGCCTCCGGCTGGGCCCTTGATTTCCTCCCTTTCTCATCGCTGCGCCCCTCCGTCGACGGCGCCACCTCCTTTCTCATTTTCGCACCCGTTTCGGGGCCGTGCCCCGTTATTTCTTTCTCTCTCGCCGCGTCTCATCCGTGGCGGCGCCTCCCTTATAGGCTTTTTCTCGGGGGGCCCTGCCTTCCGGGTGTCTGGCCCCCTATGTTTCCTCCCCTCTCTGCGTCGCGATCCTCACGTCGCCGCGCCTTTCGGCTTGTTTCTCTCTCCGCCCCGTTTCGGGTCCTGTGCCCCCAATTGTTTCTTCTCTCCTCGCCGAGTCCCTCAGGTCGCGGCGCCCCTTCGGCTTTTTCTCCTCTTCGCCCCAGTATCCGCGTCAAGTGCCGCCCTTGTTCTATTCTCTCCTCGCCGTCGTCTCATCCGTCCGGCGCCTCTATTTGGCTTTTCTCAGGCATCGGCCCTCCGGGTCCTGGGCCCTTGTTCCATCACCTTCTTCATCCGCCGCTGTCCCTCCGTAGCAGGCGCCCACCTTCGGCTTTTTCTCTTTACGCCCTCATTTCGGGTGTGCACCGTTGTTTCTTTCATCTCATCGCCGCGTCTCTCAGTCGCGGTACTCTTTTGGCTTTTCTCGGCCCCGCCTCCGAGGTCTCAGGCCCCCTGTGTTTCCTCCCGTTTCTACATCGCCGCGCCCCTCCGTACGCGGCGCCCCTTCGGCTTTTCTCTCTTCGCCACCAGTTTCAGGGTCCGATGCCCTCGTTCTTTCTCTCCTCTACTCGCCGCGTCTCTCCGTGGCGGCGCCTCCCTTTGGCTTTTTCTCCGGCCCTGCCTCCGGTCTGCCCCTTGTTTCCTCCCTTTCTTCGTACCGTCGCGTCCCATCCGTCGCGGCGCACCCTTTCGGCTTTTTCTCTCATCACGCCCCGGTTTAGGCCCGTGCCCCCTGGTTTTCTTTCTCTCCTCCCGCGATCCCTCCGATACGCGCGCCCCCTTACGGCTTTTTCTCTCTTCGCCCCGTTTCGTCCGTGACCCCTATGTTTCTTTCTCTCCTACATGCCGAAGTCTCTTCCGCTCCGGGCGCCTCCTTTTGGCTTTTTCTCGGCCCGGCCTCCGAGGTCGTGGGCGCCTTGTTTCCTCCCTTTCTCTATCGCCGCTTCCACTCCGTCGAAGGCGCCCCCCTTCGGACTTTATCTCTCTTCGACTCGTTATCGGGTTAGTGCCCCGTTGTTTCATTTCTCTCCTCGGCACGAGCTCTTCGTCGCGGACGCCTCCTTTTGGCTTTTCTCCGCCCCCCTCCTGGTCTGCGCGCACCTATGTTTCTTCCTTTCTCAACCTCGCGT
>NW_017616891.1:0-8402 GCF_001879475.1 Ipomoea nil
CCTCAACTGAGGGACTCGGCGAGAAATTAAGAAACAACGGGCACTGACCCTAAACCGTTTCTAAGAAAAAAAAGCCTAAGGAGTCGCCTCGACTGAGGGACTCGGAGAAGAGATAGGAAACAAGGGCCCAGACCCTTAGTCGTTTCCGTGAAAAAGCCAAAGGAGTCGCCTCGACTGAGGGACTCGGCGAGAAATTAAAGAAACAACGGGGCACTGACCCTAAACGTTTCTAAGAAAAGAAAAAGCCTAAGGAGTCGCCTCGACTGAGGGACTCGGAGAAGAGATAGGAACCAAGGGCCCAGACCCTTAGTCGTTTCCGTGAAAAAGCCAAAAGGAGTCGCCTCGACTGAGGGACTCGGCGAGAAATTAAAGAAACAACGGGGCACTGACCCTAAACCGTTTCTAAGAAAAGAAAAAGCCTAAGGAGTCGCCTCGACTGAGGGACTCGGCGAGAAGAGATAGGAAACAAGGGCCCAGACCCTTAGTCGTTTCCGTGAAAAAGCCAAAAGGAGTCGCCTCGACTGAGGGACTCGGCGAGAAATTAAAGAAACAACGGGCACTGACCCTAAACCGTTTCTAAAAAAGAAAAAGCCTAAGGAGTCGCCTCGACTGAGGGACTCGGCGAGAAGAGATAGGAAACAGGGCCAGACCTTAGTCGTTTCCGTGAAAAAGCCAAAAGGAATCGCCTCGATTGAGGGACTCGGCGAGAAATTAAAAAAACAACGGGGCACTGACCCTAAACTGTTTCTAAGAAAAGAAAAGCCTAAGGAGTCGCCTCGACTGAGGGACTCGGCGAGAAGAGATAGGAAACAAGGGCGCAGACCCTTAGTCGTTTCCGCGAAAAAGCCAAAAGGAGTCGCCTCGACTGAGGGACTCGGCGAGAAATTAAAGAAACTATGGGGCACTGACCTAAACCGTTTCTAACAAAAGAAAAAGCCTAAGGAGTCGCCTCGACTGAGGGACTCGGCGAGACGAGATAGGAAACAAGGGCCTAGACCCTTAGTCGTTTCCATGAAAAAGCCAAAAGGAGTCCTCGACTGAGGGACTCTGCGAGAAGAGATAGGCAAGAAGGGCCAAAACCGTTAGTCGTTTCTGTGAAAAAGCCAAAAGGAGTCGCCTCAACTGAGGGACTCGGCGAGAAATTAAAAACAACGGGGCACTGACCCTAAACCGTTTCTAAGAAAATAAAAAGCCTAAGGAGTCGCCTCGACTGAGGGACTCGGAGAAGAGATAGGAACCAAGGTCCCAGACCCTTAGTCGTTTCCGTGAAAAAGCCAAAAGGAGTCGCCTCAACTGAGGGACTCGGCGAGAAATTAAAGAAACAACGGGCACTGACCCTAAACCGTTTCTAAGAAAAGAAAAAGCCTAAGGAGTCGCCTCGACTGAGGGACTCGGAGAAGAGATAGGAACCAAGGGCCCAGACCCTTAGTCGTTTCGTGAAAAAGCCAAAAGGAGTCGCCTCGACTGAGGGACTCGGCGAGAAATTAAAGAAACAACGGGGCACTGACCCTAAACCATTTCTAAGAAAAGAAAAAGCCTAAGGAGTCGCCTCGACTGAGGGACTCGGCGAGAAGAGATAGGAAACAAGGGCCCAGACCCTTAGTCGTTTCCGTGAAAAAGCAAAAAGGAGTCGCCTCGACTGAGGGACTCGGCGAGAAATTAAAGAAACAAGGGGCACTGACCCTAAACCGTTTCTAAGAAAAGAAAAAGCCTAAGGAGTCGCCTCGACTGAGGGACTCGGCGAGAAGAGATAGGAAACAAGGGCCAGACCCTTAGTCGTTTCCGTGAAAAAGCCAAAAGGAGTCGCCTCGACTGAGGGACTCGGCGAGAAATTAAAGAAACAACAGGGCACTGACCCTAAACCGTTTCTAAGAAAAGAAAAAGCCTAAGGAGTCGCTTTGACTGAGGGACTCGGCGAGAAGAGATAGGAAACAAGGGCCAGACCCTTAGTCGTTTCCGTGAAAAAGCCAAAAGGAGTCGCCTCGACTGAGGGACTCGGCGAGAAATTAAAGAAACAACGGGGCACTGACCCTAAACTGTTTCTAAGAAAATAAAAAGCCTAAGGAGTCGCCTCGACTGAGGGACTCGGCGAGAAGAGATAGGAAACAAGGGCCCAGACCCTTAGTCGTTTCCGTGAAAAAGCCAAAAGGAGTCGCCTCAACTGAGGGACTCGGCGAGAAATTAAAGAAACAACGGGGCACTGACCTAAACCGTTTCTAAGAAAATAAAAAGCCTAAGGAGTCGCCTCGACTGAGGGACTCGGCGAGAAGAGATAGGAAACAAGGGCCGACCCTTAGTCGTTTCCGTGAAAAAGCCAAAAGGAGTCGCCTCGACTGAGGGACTCGGAGAAATTAAAGAAACGGGGCACTGACCCTAAACCGTTTCTAAGAAGAAAAGCCTAAGGAGTCGCCTCGACTGAGGGACTCGGCGAGAAGAGATAGGAAACAAGGGGCCCAGACCCTTAGTCGTTTCGTGAAAAAGCCAAAAGGAATCGCCTCGACTGAGGGACTCGGCGAGAATTAAAGAAAACAACGGGGCACTGACCCTAAACTGTTCGAAAAGAAAAAGCCTAAGGAGTCGCCTCGACTGAGGGACTCGGCGAGAAGAGATAGGAAACAAGGGCCAGACCCTTAGTCGTTTCCGAAAAAGCCAAAAGGAGTCGCCTCGACTGAGGGACTCGGCGAGAAATTAAAGAAACAACGGGGCACTGACCCTAAACCGTTTCTAAGAAAAGAAAAAGCCTAAGGAGTCGCCTCGACTGAGGGACTCGGCGAGAAGAGATAGGAAACAAGGGCCAGACCCTTAGTCGTTTCCTGAAAAAGCCAAAAGGAGTCGCCTCGACTGAGGGACTCGGCGAGAAATAAAGAAACAACGGGCACTGACCCTAAACCGTTTCTAAGAAAAGAAAAAGCCTAAGGAGTCGCCTCGACTGAGGGACTCGGCGAGAAGAGATAGGAAAAGCAAGGGCCCAGACCTTAGTCGTTTCTGTGAAAAAGCCAAAAGGAATCGCCTCGAACTGAGGGACTCGGTGGAGAAATTAAAGAGAAACTAACGCGGGCACTTGACCCTAAACCGTTTCTAAGAAAAGAAAAAGCTAAGGAGTCGCCTCGACTGGGGACTCGGTGAGAAGATAGGAACAAAGGGCCCAGACCTTAGTCGTTTCCGTGAAAAAGCCAAAAAGGAGTCGCCTCGACTGAGGGACTCGGCGAGAAATTAAAGAAAACAACGGGCACTGACCTAAACCATTTCTAAGAAAAGAAAACCCTAAGGAGTCGCTCAACTGAGGGACTCGGCGAGAAGAGATAGGAAACAAGGGCCCAGACCCTTAGTCGTTTCCGTGAAAAATCCAAAAGGAGTCGCCTCGACTGAGGGACTCGGCGAGAAATTAAAGAAACAACGGCGCACTGACCCTAAACCATTTCTAAGAAAAGAAAAAGCGTAAGGAGTCGCCTCGACTGAGGGACTCGGCGAGAAGAGATAGGAAACAAGGGCACAGACCCTTAGTCGTTTTCGTGAAAAAGCCAAAGGAGTCGCCTCGACTGAGGGACTCGGCGAGAAATTAAAGAAACAACGGGGCACTGACCCTAAACCATTTCTAAGAAAAGAAAAGCCTAAGGAGTCGCCTCGACTGAGGACTCGGCGAGAAGAGATAGGAACAAGGGCCCAGACCCTTAGTCGTTTCCGTGAAAAAGCCAAAAGGAATCGCCTCGATTGAGGGACTCGGCGAGAAACTAAAGAAAAAACGGGGCATTGACCCTAAACTGTTTCTAAGAAAAGAAAAAGCCTAAGGAGTCGCCTCGAATGAGGGACTCGGCGAGAAGAGATAGGAAATAAGGGCCCAGACCCTTAGTGGTTTCCGTGAAAAAACCAAAAGGAGTCGCCTCGACTGAGGGACTCGGCGAGAAATTAAAGAAACAACGGGCACTGACCCTAAACCGTTTCTAAGAAAAGAAAAAGCCTAAGGAGTTGCCTCGACTGAGGGACTCGGCGAGAAGAGATAGGAACAAGGGCCCAGACCCTTAGTCGTTTCCGTGAAAAAGCCAAAAGGAGTCGCCTCGACTGAGGGACTCGGCGAGAAATTAAAGAAACAACGGGGCACTGACCTAAACTATTTCTAAGAAAAGAAAAAGCCTCAGGAGTCGCCTCGACTGAGGGACTCGACGAGAAGAGATAGGAAACAAGGGCCCAGACCCTTAGTCGTTTCTGTGAAAAAGCCAAAAGGAATCGCCTCGATTGAGGGACTCGGCGAGAAATTATAGAAACAACGGGGCACTGACCCTAAACTGTTTCTAAGAAAAGAAAAAGCTAAGGAGTCGCCTCGACTGAGGGACTCGGCGAGAAATTAAACAAACAACAGGCACTGACCCTAAACCATTTCTAAGAAAGAAAAGCCTACGGAGTCGTTTCGACTTAGGGACTCGGCGAGAAGAGATAGGAAATAAGGGCCGAGACCCTTAGTCGTTTCCGTGAAAAAGCCAAAAGGAATCGCCTCGATTGAGGGACTCGGCGAGAAATTAAATAAACAACGGGGCACTGACCCTAAACCGTTTCTAAGAAAAGAAAAAGCCTAAGGAGTCACCTCGACTGAGGGACTCGGTGAGAAGAGATAGGAACCAAGGGCCCAGACCCTTAGTCGTTTCTGTGAAAAAGCCAAAAGGAGTCGCCTCGACAGAGGGACTCGGCGAGAAATTAAAGAAACAACGGGGCCCTGACCCTAAACCGTTTCTAAGAAAAGAAAAAGCCTAAGGAGTTGCCTCGACTGAGGGACTCGGTGAGAAGAGATAGGAACCAAGGGCCCAGACCCTTCGTCGTTTCCGTGAAAAAGCCAAAAGGAATCGCCTCGACTGAGGGACTCGGCGAGAAATTAAACAAACAACAGGGCACTGACCCTAAACCGTTTCTAAGAAAAGAAAAAGCCTACGGAGTCGCTTCGACTGAGGGACTCGGCGAGAAGAGGTAGGAAACAAGGGCCGAGACCCTTAGTCGTTTCCGTGAAAAAGCGAAAAGGAATCGCCTCGATTGAGGGACTCGGCGAGAAATTAAAGAAACAACAGGGCACTGACCCTAAACAATTTCTAAGAAAAGAAAAAGCCTAAGGAGTCGCCTCGACTGAGGGACTCGGCGAGAAGAGATAGGAAACAAGGGCCCAGACCCTTAGTCGTTTCCGTGAAAAAACCAAAAGGAGTCGCCTCGACTGAGGGACTCGGCGAGAAATTAAAGAAACAACGGGGCACTGACCCTAAACCATTTCTAAGAAAAGAAAAAGCCTAAGGAGTCGCCTCGACTGAGGGACTCGACGAGAAGAGATAGGAAACAAGGGCCCAGACCCTTAGTCGTTTCTGTGAAAAAGCCAAAAGGAATCTCCTCGATTGAGGGACTCGGCGAGAAATTAAAGAAACAACGGGGCACTGACCCTAAACTGTTTCTAAGAAAGAAAAAGCCTATGGAGTCGCCTCGACTGAGGGACTCGGCGAGAAATTAAACAAACAACAGGGCACTGACCTAAACCGTTTCTAAGAAAAGAAAAGCGCCTACGGAGTCGTTTCGACTTAGGGACTCGGCGAGAAGAGATAGGAAACAAGGGCCGAGACCCTTAGTCGTTTCGTGAAAAAGCAAAAGGAATCGCCTCGATTGAGGGACTCGGCGAGAAATTAAAGAAACACGGGCACTGACCCTAAACCGTTTTCTAAGAAAAGAAAAAGCCTAAGGAGTCGCCTCGACTGAGGGACTCGGCGAGAAATTAAACAAACAACAGGGCACTGACCCTAAACCATTTCTAAGAAAAGAAAAAGCCTACGGAGTCGTTTCGACTTAGGGACTCGGCGAGAAGAGATAGGAAATAAGGGCCGAGACCCTTAGTCGTTTCCGTGAAAAAGCCAAAAGGAATCGCCTCGATTGAGGGACTCGGCGAGAAATTAAATAAACAACGGGGCACTGACCCTAAACCGTTTCTAAGAAAAGAAAAAGCCTAAGGAGTCACCTCGACTGAGGGACTCGGTGAGAAGAGATAGGAACCAAGGGCCCAGACCCTTAGTCGTTTCTGTTGAAAAAGCCAAAGGAGTCGCCTCGACAGAGGACTCGGCGAGAATTAAAGAAACAACGGGGCACTGACCCTAAACCGTTTCTAAGAAAAGAAAAAGCCTAAGGAGTTGCCTCGACTGAGGGACTCCGGTGAGAAGAGATAGGAACCAAGGGCCCAGACCCTTCGTCGTTTCCGTGAAAAAAGCCAAAAGGAATCGCCTCGACTGAGGGACTCGGCGAGAAATTAAACAAACAACAGGGCACTGACCCTAAACCGTTTCTAAGAAAAGAAAAAGCCTACGGAGTCGCTTCGACTGAGGGACTCGGCGAGAAGAGGTAGGAAACAAGGGCCGAGACCCTTAGTCGTTTCCGTGAAAAAGCGAAAAGGAATCGCCTCGATTGAGGGACTCGGCGAGAAATTAAAGAAACAACAGGGCACTGACCCATTTCTAAGAAAAGAAAAAGCTAAGGAGTCGCTCGACTGAGGACTCGGCGAGAAGAGATAGGAACAAGGGCCAGACCCTTAGTCGTTTCGCTGAAAAAAGCCAAAAGGAGTCGCCTCGACTGAGGGACTCGGCGAAAAGAAACGGAGACTACCTAGAAAGAAACTAAGGAGGCCCGACTAGGGACTCGGTTAAGACTCGTCGTTTCCGTAGAAAAAGCCAAAAGGAGTCGCCTCGACTGAGGGACTCGGCGAGAAATTAAAGAAACAACGGGCACTGACCCTAAACCAGTTTCTAAGAAAAGAAAAAGCCTAAGGAGTCGCCTCGACTGAGGAGACTCGACGAGAAGAGATAGGAAACAAGGGCCCAGACCCTTAGTCGTTTCCTGTGAAAAAGCCAAAAGGAATCGCCTCGATTGAGGGACTCGGCGAGAAATTAAAGAAACAACGGGGCACTGACCCTAAACCGTTTCTAAGAAAAGAAAAAGCCTAAGGAGTCGCCTCGACTGAGGGACTCGGCGAGAAGAGATAGGAAAACAAGGGCCCGAGACCCTTAGTCGTTTCCGTGAAAAAGCCAAAGGAGTCGCCTCGACTTGAGGGACTCGGCGAGAAATTAAAGAAACAACGGGGCCACTGACCCTAAACCAGTTTCTAGAAAAGAAAAAGCCTAAGGAGTCGCCTCGACTGAGGGACTCGGCGAGAAGAGATAGGAAACAAGGGCCCAGACCCTTAGTCGTTTCTGTGAAAAAGCCAAAAGGGAATCGCCTCGAATGAGGGACTCGGCGAGAAATTAAAGAAACAACGGGCACTGACCCTAAACTGTTTCTAAGAAAAGAAAAAGCCTAAGGAGTCGCCTCGACTAGGAGGAAAAAAAAAAAAGGAGACCACTCAAAAAAAAAAAGATCGTCGCTGAGGAATGTAGAGATAGGAAACAAGGGGCCAGACCTTAAGTCGTTTCTGTGAAAAAGCCAAAAGGAGTCGCCTCGACTGAGGGACTCGGCGAGAAATTAAAAGAAACAACAGGGGCACTGACCCTAAACCGTTTCTAAGAAAAGAAAAAGCCTAAGGAGTCGCTCGACTGAGGGACTCGGTGAGAAGAGATAGGAACAAGGGCCCAGACCCTTAGTCGTTTCCGGTGAAAAAGCCAAAAGGAATCGCCTCGACTGAGGGACTCGGCGAGAAATTAAAGAAACAACGGGGCACTGACCCTAAACTGTTTCTAAAAAAGAAAAAGCCTAAGGAGTCGCCTCGACTGAGGGACTCGGCGAGAGAGATAGGAAACAAGGGCCCAGACCCTTAGTCGTTTCCGCGAAAAAGCCAAAAGGAGTCGCCTCGAATGAGGACTCGGCGAGAAATTAAAGAAACGGCACTGACCCTAAAACATTTCTAAGAAAAGAAAAAGCCTAAGGAGTCGCCTCGACTGAGGGACTCGGCGAGAAGAGATAGGAAACAAGGGCCCAGACCCTTAGTCGTTTCGTGAAAAAGCCAAAAGGAGTCGCCTCGACTGAGGGACTCGGCGAGAAATTAAAGAAACAACGGGGCACTGACCCTAAACCGTTTCTAAGAAAAGAAAAAAGCCTAAGGAGTCGCCTCGACTGAGGGACTCGGCGAGAAGAGATAGGAAACAAGGCCCAGACCCTTAGTCGTTTCCGTGAAAAAGCCAAAAGGAATCGCCTCGACTGAGGGACTCGGCGAGAAATTAAAGAAACAACGGGGCACTGACCCTAAACCTGTTTCTAAGAAAAGAAAAAGCCTAAGGAGTCGCCTCGACTGAGGGACTCGGCGAGAAGAGATAGGAAACAAGGGCCCAGACCCTTAGTCGTTTCCGTGAAAAAGCCAAAAGGAGTCGCCTCGACCAGGGACTCGCGAGAAATTAAAGAAAAACGGGCACTGACCCTAAACTGTTTCTAAGAAGAAAAAGCCTAAGGAGTCCCTCGAC
>NW_017616892.1:0-15491 GCF_001879475.1 Ipomoea nil
GGAACGGAAGGAACCAGACAAAGCGCGCCACCAACGAAGAACGGCCAGGCACCACCACCCAGAGAAGCGCGAAAGAGCGCGCAGGCGGGCAAGCCGGACGAGGGCGGGACCGGGGAAGGGGCCCCGGGGGAGGCAAAGGAAGCCGCAGGCGCCACGCCGGGGGGGCCCGGCCGGCAAGGCCGGGAAGGGGCAGCCGGGCGACCAGACGCCCCCCGGAACCCAAAGACGGGGAGGGCGCAGAAGGGCCGGCGGAGGCCGAAAAGCAACAGCCGCCGAGCCCGGGGCGGCAGCGGGAGGGGGAGACGAGGACGGGAGCGGAGCGGCGGCGAGCCCCCAACGGGCGGGCGGGAGGAAGGAAAACAGCCGGGGCAAAGGCGGGCGCAGGGGGGCGGCGGCAGAAAGCCAAGAAGGGCACCGCGGACGAGGAAAGACGAAGGCCCCCGACGGGCCCGGGAAGCAGGACGCCGAGCCCGAAGGCCAACGGAAGAGGACCGAAAGCCGAGAAGGGAGCCCAGGCGAAGGGAGACAGAGCGGAGGCGGGCGGGAGCACGCGAAGGGCGGCAAAAGAACAGCGCCGGAGGCACGACCCGGCCAAGGAAGGCCAGGAGCGCAGCGCCGGCAGAAGGGACGAGACGACCGGGCACACCCGGGGGGCGGACCGGCCGGCCCAGCCCAAAGGCCAACGACGAGCGGGGAACGGCAACAACGGAAAGAGACGCGAGGGGAGCGGGAAGGACCGCGGCGGCGGGCACCAGACGGGCCCGCCAAGGGAGCCGCGGGAAGGAGGGAGAGGGGACGCAGGCCAAGGACCAGACGCGCGAGCCCGGAGGGGGAGGAGGGGCACGACCGCCCCGGGGCAGGAGGGGGAAGGGGCGCGCCGGCGGCCGGCCGGGGGGGGAGCCGGGGCGCAGGCGCCCGCGCCGGAAGCGAACCCGAAGGCGCCGGCACCCGGCACCACCAGGGGAGGCCACGAGCCGACCAGCGAAAGGGGAGAGGGCAGAAAGGGGAAGGATGGCGGCGCCGGCGCGAAGGCCGGGCGAGCCGGCGAGGAGCAGGAAGCAGCGCAGCAACGGGCAGAGCCCGCGGCGACCGGGGAGCGAAGTAAAGCAGCCCGGCCAGAAGGCGGGGGGGGGCACGGAGGAGCGCGAGAAGGACTACGGGGAGCCGAGGAGGAGGGACCAGCAAACAAACGAGAACGGAGGTGAAGGAGCCAGGCGCAGGGGCACAGGCGGAAGGAGGGCAGACGGACACAGGCAGGGCTGAAGCGGGGAGACAAGCAGAGGACGACGGGCAGGAGCAACCAGGGAGCAGGCCGACGACGGCGCGGCCGCACGAGACCGACGGGACGCCCCCGGCGCCCGCGCGCGCCCGAGGAACGAGGGAGGGGCGACGAGAACGACCGCGGGCGAGCGCCGAGGCGACAGGGGGAGGCGGACAAAACGCGGCGGACGGGCAGAGGGGAGCGCGACGCCCCGGGCCCGCAAGGGGGACCGAAGCCGACGAGCGCGGACAGGCGCCCGCGGGCCAAGGCCCGCCCGCGACGAGGCGCGACGACCGGGGAACGGGGCGAGGCCGGCGCCGGGCGGCCCGCGCAAAAGCCACGCGGGGGGCGAAGACGATGCGCGCAACGAAAGGCAAAGACGGGAAGCCGGCAGGGCCGGGCGAGGGAGGCAACACAGGAAACCGGCGGGCGACCAAGGCCGGGCGCCCGGGGGGCGGCGGGGAGGAAGAGGCGGGCGGGGCAGGACGGCGCGGCGCGAGCAGGGAGCCAACCGGACCGCACACGCCGAGAACCACGCACGCACCGGCGCGCGGCGCAAAAAACGCCCCAAGCGCGGAGCCGAGGAGCGAGAGGAACCCGGCCCGGACGAAGCCGGGCACGAGGCCCCACCGAGGCGGGCCGGCACGGCAGGAACGCCCCGCGGCGAGAGGGACGAAAGGGAACCCGGGAAGGCCCAGCGCGCCGCGCACAGGGGGGGGAGGCCGGCGCGCCAGCGGGGGAGGGGGAGGAAGCCCGCGAGGAGGGGAAGCCCGCGAGCAAGGCAAGACCAGACGCGGGCGAGGGGGGGCAGCCCCCACGGCCGGCCGGAGCACAAGCAGCCGCGAACGAACAGCGGACGAGACGGGGGAAACGGGGCGCGGGAACGCACAACCGACGACGGGAGGGGCAGAGGCACGGGGGCGCGAGGGACCGACAACCCCGCGCCAACGACGGGGGGGGCAGGGCCGGCGCCCGCAGGGCCCCGCGGCGAGAGGGACGAAAGGGAACGACCGAAGGGCCAGCGCGCCGGACGCAGGGGGGGGAGGCCGGCGCGCCAGCGGGGGGAGGAAGACCGCGAGGAGGGAAAGGCCGCGAGCAAGACAACACCAGACCGCGGGCGAGGGGGGGCAGCCCCCAAGGCCGACGCGAAGACAACGCCCGGGGCGCGGGGGCAGAGGCGGAGCGAGCGCACAAGCAGCCGGGAACGGACAGCGGACGAGACGGGGGGACACGGGGGCGGGAACGGACAAGCCGACGGACGGGAGAGGGCAGAGGCACGGGGGGGGGGGCCCAACGGGGGCCACGGCCGGGGGGGCAGGGCCGGCGCGGGCAGAGCCGGACGGGGCGGCGAACGAGGGCGGGGAGGAAGCCCGCGAGGAAGGAAAGGCCGCGAGCAAGACAAGAGGGCGAGCCGCGGGCGAGGGCGGGCAACCCCCACGCCCGACGACACGGACGCGGCACGGCGCGACGCGGGGCGGGGGCAGGGCGAACGCCCGCCCGCCGCCCCGACGGCGCACCGGAAGCGGGAACGAACAGCGACGAGACGAGGGGACACGGGCCGCGGCAACGCACAACCGACGGACGGGAGAGGGCAGAGGCACGGGGGCGCGAGGGACCGAAGGCACGGGCCAAGGAGGGGGGGGCAGGGCCGGCGCCGGCCGGGGCGCCGCCCCGCCGGGCGACGCCGAGGGGGCGAGGCCGGGCCCCAAGAAGACGGACGAGCGGCGGGAACACGCGGACGAGGCCGACGGGACGAGGGGGGCCCGGCCCAACACGGGCCGAAAAAAGGCGACCGGCACCGCAACGACCAGACCCCCCCGAGAGGAGGGAAAAAAAAAAAAACCCCAGGGACAGCAGGAGACACGGGGGGGCCCGGAAAGCACACGGGCAGGGCGGGGGGGCCGGGCAGGGGGGGCAAAGGGGAGGGCAGGGGCCGGGAGGGGAGAGCAGGGGAACAAGGCGGGGGAAAGGGCAAAGCGGGGGGAGGAGGAGGGCAGGGAAAACGACGAGGGCCAAAGGGAGGCCCAGCGGGCCGCAAAGGGCCGGGCGGACGGAGCCAAGGACGGGGGAGGGGGGGAAGGGGAGAGGAAGAGAGGGCAGAGCGGGGGCCGCACGAAGGAAAGAGGACAAGAAGCGCGAAAACAAAGGGAGAGGCCAGGGGGCACGGAGAACGACGGAAAACGACAGAGGCCAAGGCAGAACACAGAACCGGCGGAAAAGGACGGGGGGGGCAGGCGGGGAAACCGCGGGGGCGGGAGAGGGCCGCAGCCGGCCGCAACGGGGCGCAAGGGGGGCGCCCGCGGGCCGCAGAAGGCCGCAACCGCGGCACCCGCGGGCCGCAGAAGGCCGCAACCGCGGCACCCCCGGGCCGCAGAAGGCCGCAACGGGGGCACCCGCGGACCGCAACGGGCCGCAACCGCGGCACCCGCGGACCGCAACGGGCCGCAACCGCGGCACCCGCGGACCGCAACGGGCCGCAACCGCAGCACACCCGGACCGCAACGGGCCGCAACCGCGGCACACCCGGGCCGCAGAAGGCCGCAACCGCGGCACCCCCGGACCGCAAGGGGCCGCAACGGGGGCACGCGCGGACCGCAGAAGGCCGCAACGGGGGCACCCGCGGACCGCAACGGGCCGCAACCGCGGCACCCCCGGACCGCAAGGGGCCGCAACCGCGGCCCACCCGGACCGCAACGGGCCGCAACCGCGGCCCACCCGGACCGCAACGGGCCGCAACCGCGGCACCCCCGGACCGCAAGGGCCGCAACGGCGGCCCACCCGGACCGCAAGGGGCCGCAACGGCGGCCCACCCGGACCGCAACGGGCCGCAACCGCGGCACCCCCGGACCGCAACGGGCCGCAACCGCGGCACCCCCGGACCGCAACGGGCCGCAACCGCGGCCCACCCGGACCGCAACGGGCCGCAACCGCGGCACACCCGGACCGCAACGGGCCGCAACCGCGGCACACCCGGACCGCAACGGGCCGCAACCGCGGCACACCCGGACCGCAACGGCCGCAACCGCGGCACCCGCGGACCGCAGAAGGCCGCAACCGCGGCACCCGCGGACCGCAGAAGGCCGCAACCGCGGCACCCGCGGACCGCAGAAGGCCGCAACCGCGGCACCCGCGGACCGCAGAAGGCCGCAACCGCGGCACCCGCGGACCGCAGAAGGCCGCAACCGCGGCACCCGCGGGCCGCAGAAGGCCGCAACGGGGGCACCCGCGGACCGCAACGGGCCGCAACGGGGGCACGCGCGGACCGCAACGGGCCGCAACGGGGGCACGCGCGCGACCGCAACGGGCCGCAACGGGGGCACCCGCGGACCGCAACGGGCCGCAACGGGGGCACCCGCGGACCGCAGAAGGCCGCAACCGCGGCACCCGCGGGCCGCAGAAGGCCGCAACCGCGGCACCCGCGGACCGCAGAAGGCCGCAACCGCGGCACCCGCGGACCGCAGGAGGCCGCAACGGAGGCACCAACGGGGCGCAGAAGCCCGCAACGGAGGCACCCGCGGGCCGCAGAAGGCCGCAACGGAGGCACCCGCGGACCCCAGAAGGCCGCAACGGGGGCACACGCGGGCCGCAGGAGCCCGCAACGGAGGCACACGCGGGCCGCACAAGGCCGGCACGGAGGCACACGCGGGCCGCAGGAGGCCGCAACGGAGGCACGCGCGGACCCCAGAAGGCCGCAACGGGGGCACACGCGGGCCGCAGGAGCCCGCAACGGAGGCACACGCGGGCCGCACAAGGCCGGCACGGAGGCACACGCGGGCCGCAGGAGGCCGCAACGGAGGCACACGCGGGCCGCAGAGGCCCGCAACGGAGGCACACGCGGGCCGCAGGAGGCCGCAACGGAGGCACGCGACGGCGGCACACGCGGGCCGCACAAGGCCGCAACGGCGGCACACGCGGGCCGCAACGGGCCGCGACGGAGGCACACGCGGGCCGCAACGGGCCGCAACGGAGGCGCACGCGGGCCGCAGGAGGCCGCAACGGAGGCACACGCGGGCCGCAGAGGCCCGCAACGGAGGCACACGCGGGCCGCAGAGGCCCGCAACGGAGGCACGCGCGGGCCGCACAAGGCCGCAACGGAGGCACGCGCGGGCCGCACAAGGCCGCAACGGAGGCACGCGCGGGCCGCACAAGGCCGAGACGGAGGCACACGCGGGCCGCACAAGGCCGCGACGGAGGCACACGCGGGCCGCAGGAGGCCGCAACGGAGGCACACGCGGGCCGCAGGAGGCCGCAACGGAGGCACACGCGGGCCGCAGAGGCCCGCAACGGAGGCACACGCGGGCCGCACAAGGCCGGCACGGAGGCACGCGCGGGCCGCACAAGGCCGGCACGGAGGCACACGCGGGCCGCAGGAGGCCGCAACGGAGGCACGCGCGGGCCGCAGAGGCCCGCAACGGAGGCACACGCGGGCCGCAGAGGCCGCAACGGAGGCACACGCGGGCCGCACAAAGGCCGCAAAGCCCGCAACGGAGGCACCAGCGGGCCGCAGGAGGCCGCAACGGAGGCACCAGCCGGGCCGCAACAGGCCGCACGGAGGCACCAGCGGGCCGCAGGAGGCCGCAACGGAGGCACGAACGGGGCGCAGAAGGCAGCAACGGAGGCACACGCGGGCCCCAGAAGCCCGCAACGGAGGCACCAGCGGGCCGCACAAGGCCGCAACGGAGGCACGCGCGGGCCGCACAAGGCCGCAACGGAGGCACGCGCGGGCCGCACAAGGCCGCGACGGAGGCACACGCGGGCCGCAGAAGGCCGCAACGGAGGCACACGCGGGCCGCACAAGGCCGCAACGGAGGCACACGCGGGCCGCAGAAGGCCGCAACGGAGGCACACGCGGGCCGCAGAGGCCCGCAACGGAGGCACCAGCGGGCCGCAGAAGGCCGCAACGGAGGCACACGCGGGCCGCACAAGGCCGCAAAGCCCGCAACGGAGGCACCAGCGGGCCGCAGGAGGCCGCAACGGAGGCACCACCCGGGCCGCAACAGGCCGCACGGAGGCACCAGCGGGCCGCAGAAGGCCGCAACGGGGGCACACGCGGGCCGCAGGAGGCCGCAAGGGAGGCACCAGCCGGGCCGCAACAGGCCGCACGGAGGCACCAGCGGGCCGCAGGAGGCCGCAACGGAGGCACGAACGGGGCGCAGAAGGCAGCAACGGAGGCACCGCCGGCCGCACGGAGCCACGGAGGACGGAACGCGGGCCGCACGGAGGGACCAGCGGGCCACAGCCGGCCGCAACGGAGGCACCAACGAAGGGCGAGGGAAACGGGGCGAAGGCCGGGGCCACGAAACACGGGGACACAGAACGGGAAACGGGGGAAGACGGGGACACGGAGCCAGGGGGCAAGCCGGGGGGCGGGAGGGAGCGCGGAACCACGGAGACAGCCGAACCAGGCGGGGAAGGGGAACCGCGCGCGGAAGAGGGGGGAGGGAAGGGGAGGGCAGAGGGAGGGAGGAAAGGCGGGGGGGAGAGGGGGGGGGAGGGACGAAGCGGAGCGACAAAGGGCGGAAGCGCAGAGGAGCGGGGCAGCAAGGCCACGCGACCCCGGACAAGACCCCGGCGCGGAGGGAAGGCGGCGGCAAAGGAGGCAGCGCGCCGCGCGAGCGGAAGGGGAAGGCAAGGCGGCCACCGGGACCCGGCCGCCACGACGGCGGAGCCAACGACACGGGCCCGGGGGGGCCAAAGGGCCCCGACGGCGGGGCGGCAAACGGGCGACGAGCGCAGGCGGCGGGCGAGCCCGGAGGCGGACGGAGAGGCGGGCAGGCAGAAGCCAACGCACGGGAGCGGCGCGCCACGGGCGGGGCAACCAAGCGCGAGGACCAAGGGGGCGAAGCAACGGGGCCGCGCGGACGAGGGGGAAGGACGAGGGCGACACGGGCAGCAGGAGGGGAAAACGAACCGGGCGCACGACGGGCGAAACCCAGCGCACGGGCCCGAGGGGGGGGGGAACAAGCCAACACGGGGGGAAGGCGGCGGCACAAGGAGAGGAAGAGCCGACAGCGAAGGAGCAAAAAGCAACGGCGCGAGGAACGCGGGGCGGCCACAAGCCAGGGAGCCCGGGGGGAACGGGGCGGACACCGCGAGCGGCGAAGGCCGAAGGGCGAAAGGAGCGGGAGGCCACGCGGGCACGGGGCGGAGGCGGACGGGAAAGCAGAAGCAAACGAGCGGGGACCCGGCGGGGCCACACGAGAGGGCGGGGCGCGGGGAGCGCAGCGGAGGACACCGGCGGGAGCGGGGAACAGAGGGGCCGCCCCAGCCAAACGCCCCACCGGACAAGGGCGGCCGCCCGGAGCGGCCCGCAAGCGAGCCGGGGGGCCAAAAAGAGGGGCAAGGCCCCGCCGCCGAGGCACGGAAGAAGGAAAAGAACGGGAAAAGGAGGGGGAGGGCACGGGCGCCGGGCGGCGCCCACGGAGCCGACACCGCGCAAGGCAGGGCACAAAGGCGGACGAGAGGCAAGCGCAACAGGGGCGGCGGGCCCCGCGGAGGCGGCCAAGCCCGGGCCCGGGGCGGGGGGGGCGCGGGAGAGGAGACAGGGACAGGGGGAAGCGCGGGAAGCCAGGCAGGCGCGGCACGAAGGAGAGGACGAGGCAGGGGGCGACCGGAAGAGAGGCAGAGGGACGCCCGCCGGGGACCCGCGCGGGGGGGAAGGGCGGCACGGGGACAGGCAGAGCACGGGGCAGAAAGCACAGGGCGGGAGCAGCCGCAGGGACCAGCGCAAGGCGGGGGGGAAGGAAACAGGCGGAGGCCCCGGGGCCGGACCAGGGCGGAGGGGGCGGGGCGACGCCCGGGGAAGGCCCCCGAAAGAGCCGGGCCCAGGCCGGCCCCCGGCCGGCACGCGGCGACCCGCGCGCGCCGCCGGGAGCAGCGCGAGCAGGCCGCCGAACAGCCGACGGGGGCGGGACGGGGACCCCCGGGCCCAGCCCGCAGAGCCAAGCCGGGGCCCGAAGGGACGGAGCCAGGGGGCCGACGGCCCGGGCCGACAGGGGGCCAGGGGCCAGAGGCGGGGCACCGGGGAGACCGGAGGCGGGGAGGAGGACGACCGGGCGGGGACGGCACGCGGGCCGCCGGAGGGGCAAGGGCCGCCGGGGGCGCACCGGACACCACGCGACGGGGGGGGCGCGGCCAGCCGCGGGACCCGACCGCCGGCGGAGCCGGGGCCAGGGGGGGCAGGCGGGGAAACAGAAAAGAGAACGCGGCCCGAGGCCCCCGCCGACGGCGCCGGAAGCCCGAACGGGGCCGGCAACCGCCACGGCCCGGGGCAGGAAGGGGAACCCGAGGCCCGGGCGGCGCACGCGCAAAACGCGCGGGCGGGCGGGCGGCCCCCGACCCGGAGGAGCGACGAACCCAGGGGCAAGGGCCGGGCACAGGGAACCGGGCCCCGCGGCGGCCGGCAAAGGGCGCAGGGGAAGAGGGGCGACGACCACCAAGAGCGGCACCGACGGCCGCGCCGCCCGGGCGCGCGCCCAAGGGGGGCAGCGACCGCCGCGCCCGCCGACGCAGCGGGGCCGAGCGCGGGCCCCGACGGCCGGGGAGAGGGCGCGCGCGGAAGCGCCAGCCAGGGGCGGGGCGAGGGGAGGCGGCAGGGGAGGGGGACACACGCCGGAGCGGAGGGCGACGGCCAGGACCACCGGCCGGCGGGCGGAAGCGACCAACACCCGGGGGGGAGCGAGGGGAGCGCGCAGGGGGGCACCGGAACCCGGCGGCCGGGGCAGCCCGCAGCGCCAGGGCGGCGGACCAAAAAGGGCCCACGGGGAGCGGGGGAGGCCGGGGCGCGGCGCAACGAAGCAGCCGCGCCGGCCGACCGAGGGAAAGGGGAGAAGAGGGCGAGGGCGGGACGCCCCCGAGGCCGCGAAGCAGGGGCGGGACCCGAGAGAACGCGCGCGCCAGCGCCAGCGAGCCGGAGGGAAACGGCGGAGGGAACCAGCGACGAGACGGGGCGAGGAGGCGGGCGCCCCGAGACCCAAGGCAGACGAACGAGGGGCACGGCAGGAGCGCGGCGGGCCGCCACCAGAGGGGCCGCGGGCGGCGCCCCGCGCAGGCAGAGGGCACCAGCGGGCGGGGCCCGACAGGGAGGCGCGCACGCGAACCCGGCGCAGAAGAGCAAGGGCGGGCGGCGGGGCACCCCCGGGAGGGGAGCCCGCCAAGCAGCGGCCGGGCGCCGGACGGGGGGACGCGCCCGGGGACGCGCACACAGGGCAGACGCCGGGGGCCGGGGGGCAAGACGGGGCGAAGGGAGAGCCCACAGGCCAGCGACCGGAGCGCGCAGGGGCCGAGGCACGCCAGGGGCGCGCGCGGCGGCCCACGAGCCAAGAGACGACGGGCCGCGGGCGGAGCAAAGGCCCGGGCGGGGGCCGCCCCCCGAAGCCGCGCGGGGCCGCGCCCCGAGGAGAGCGGCGGACCGGCGCGCACCGGGCCACAGACGACCGGGGCGCAGCGCCGGGCGCCAGCCGCGGCCCGCCCGACAAGGGCAAGCACGCGGGGACGCGCGGGGCAAAGGCCGGGGCAGCGGGCCCGCGCGGGACGGGGGCGCGAGCGGGCGCGCGCCCGGAGGGAGCCGGGGACGGAAGGCACCGCCCGAGGGGGGCGGCAGGCCCAAACAACCCGACGCGGAGACAGCGCCGCGGGGGGCGACAGGGGCCGGGCACGACGGGGCGCGCACCCGCGCCGACGCCCCGGGCCAGGGGACGGGGGCCCGGGCCGCCGCGGAGGACGCGGCGCCAGACGACAAGGCGAACGGCGGGGCCGGCCGAGGCGAAGGCGGGGCGGGGCCCGGGGCGCGCGCCGGGACGAGGGGAAGCCGGGGAAGGGGCGGGGCCGCCGCGGAGGGAGAGGCGGAAACGCAGCGGGGAAGCCCGCCGGACCGGGGGGCGCGGGCGGAGAGCCGCACGGACGCGGCGCGGCGAAGGGGCGGGCGCCCGCGGACGACGGGGGCACGGCGCGGAGAGAGGCACGCGGGGGACGACCACCACGCGCCGGGACGGCCGCCGCCAGGGACGCGCAGGGGAGCCAGCCGCGCCCCGAGGGAGGGGAGCACGGGAGGCCACCAGCCGCGCCCCAAGCGCGGCCGAGGGGCCGAGCAGGGGGGCGACGCGAGGCGGGACGCCCAGGCAGACGGGCCCGCGGCCGAACGGCGGCGGGCGCAACGGGCGGGCAAAGACGCGAGGGGGCACGGGAGGCGGCAAGGCACACCAAGGAGCGCAGGGCGCGACGGGCGGCAGCGAGGCGAGAGCCGAGAGAGCCGGGGCCGAGAGGCGGAGGGGGGAAGGAAGACGCCGACGCCGCCCGAGCGAGCCGCGAGAACGGGGCAAGGGCGGCCGGCCAGCGCGAGGCGGGAGGCCGGGGCGCGGGCCGCGCCGGGGGGGGGGGAGCGCCCGAGACGAGGCGCCGGACGACGAGAGGGAAGAACAAACGGGGGCGCCAGGCGGGCGGCGGGGACAGGGGGCGACAAGGAGCCGGCCGCAGGGGCACCGACGGAAACCGGGGGACGACGGCGCCGGCCGCGAAAGGAGAAGGGGCAGGGGACGGCGCGCGACGGCGCGGGCAGCGAACCGCCCACGGCGCCGCGAGCCGAACACGGCACCGGAGCAGGCAAGCGGGAGGAGCGACGGGCGGGGGGGACAAAGGGCAGGGACGGAGGCAACGCGAGCGGAGGACGCGCGCGGACGAGGAAGGCCGCGGGGAAGACCAACAAGGGCAAGGAGCGAGCCCCAGCACGAGGAAAGGGCAAAGAGGACCCGGGCCGGGCGGCCAAGGCGAGAGGCGCGGGGAAGACAGCAGGGGAGCGCGCGGGCGGCCCAGAACAGCGAAGGGCAGCACAGACCGGGGAGGGCCGCAAACGGCCGCGGCGGGAAAGGCCGGAGGCCCGCGAAGAAGCGGGCCGCGGAGGGAGACCGCCGCAGAGCGAGGGAGCAGGCGGAGGGCGCGGGCGGGAACGGAAGGAACCAGACAAAGCGCGCCACCAACGAAGAACGGCCAGGCACCACCACCCAGAGAAGCGCGAAAGAGCGCGCAGGCGGGCAAGCCGGACGAGGGCGGGACCGGGGAAGGGGCCCCGGGGGGAGGCAAAGGAAGCCGCAGGCGCCACGCCGGGGGGGGCCCGGCCGGCAAGGCCGGGAAGGGGCAGCCGGGCGACCAGACGCCCCCCGGAACCCAAAGACGGGGAGGGCGCAGAAGGGGCCGGCGGAGGCCGAAAAGCAACAGCCGCCGAGCCCGGGGCGGCAGCGGGGAGGGGGGAGACGAGGACGGGAGCGGAGCGGCGGCGAGCCCCCAACGGGCGGGCGGGAGGAAGGAAAACAGCCGGGGCAAAGGCGGGCGCAGGGGGGCGGCGGGCAGAAAGCCAAGAAGGGCACCGCGGACGAGGAAAGACGAAGGCCCCCGACGGGCCCGGGGAAGCAGGACGCCGAGCCCGAAGGCCAACGGAAGAGGACCGAAAGCCGAGAAGGGGAGCCCAGGCGAAGGGAGACAGAGCGGAGGCGGGCGGGGAGCACGCGAAGGGCGGCAAAGGAACAGCGCCGGAGGCACGACCCGGCCAAGGAAGGCCAGGAGCGCAGCGCCGGCAGAAGGGACGAGACGACCGGGGCACACCCGGGGGGCGGACCGGCCGGCCCAGCCCAAAGGCCAACGACGAGCGGGGGAACGGCAACAACGGAAAGAGACGCGAGGGGAGCGGGAAGGACCGCGGCGGCGGGCACCAGACGGGCCCGCCAAGGGAGCCGCGGGAAGGGAGGGAGAGGGGACGCAGGCCAAGGACCAGACGCGAGCGAGCCCGGGAGGGGAGGGAGGGGCACGACCGCCCCGGGGCAGGAGGGGGAAGGGGCGCGCCGGCGGCCGGCCGGGGAGGGGGGAGCCGGGGCGCAGGCGCCCGCGCCGGAAGCGAACCCGAAGGCGCCGGCACCCGGCACCACCAGGGGAGGCCACGAGCCGACCAGCGAAAGGGGAGAGGGCAGAAAGGGGAAGGAGGCGGCGCCGGCGCGAAGGCCGGGCGAGCCGGCGAGGGAGCAGGAAGCAGCGCAGCAACGGGCAAAGCCCGCGGCGACCGGGGAGCGAAGAAAGGCAGCCCGGCCAGAAGGCGGGGGGGGGGCACGGAGGAGCGCGAGAAGGACGACGGGGAGCCGAGGAGGAGGGACCAGCAAACAAACGAGAACGGAGGGAAGGAGCCAGGCGCAGGGGCACAGGCGGAAGGAGGGCAGACGGACACAGGCAGGGCGGAAGCGGGGAGACAAGCAGAGGACGACGGGCAGGAGCAACCAGGGAGCAGGCCGCGACGACGGCGCGGCCGCACGAGACCGACGGGACGCCCCCGGCGCCCGCGCGCGCCGAGGAACGAGGGAGGGGCGACGAGAACGACCGCGGGCGAGCGCGAGGCGACAGGGGGAGGCGGACAAAACGCGGCGGGACGGGCAGAGGGGAGCGCGACGCCCCGGGCCCGCAAGGGGGACCGAAGCCGAGAGCGCGGACAGGCGCCCGCGGGCCAAGGCCGCCGCGACGAGGCGCGACGACCGGGGAACGGGGCGAGGCCGGCGCCGGGCGGCCCGCGCAAAAGCCACGCGGGGGGCGAAGACGAGCGCGCAACGAAAGGCAAAGACGGGAAGCCGGCAGGGCCGGGCGAGGGAGGCAACACAGGAAACCGGCGGGCGACCAAGGCCGGGCGCCCGGGGGGCGGCGGGGAGGAAGAGGCGGGCGGGGCAGGACGGCGCGGCGCGAGCAGGGAGCCAACCGGACCGCACACGCCGAGAACCACGCACACACCGGCGCGCGGCGCAAAAAACGCCCCAAGCGCGGAGCCGAGGAGCGAGAGGAACCCGGCCCGGACGAAGCCGGGCACGAGGCCCCACCGAGGCGGGCCGGCACGGCAGGAACGCCCCGCGGCGAGAGGGACGAAAGGGAACCCGGGAAGGCCCAGCGCGCCGCGCACAGGGGGGGGAGGCCGGCGCGCCAGCGGGGGAGGGGGAGGAAGCCCGCGAGGAGGGGAAGCCCGCGAGCAAGGCAAGACCAGACCGCGGGCGAGGGGGGGCAGCCCCCACGGCCGGCCGGAGCACAAGCAGCCGCGAACGAACAGCGGACGAGACGGGGGGAAACGGGGCGCGGGAACGCACAACCGACGACGGGAGGGGGCAGAGGCACGGGGGCGCGAGGGACCGACAACCCCGCGCCAACGACGGGGGGGGCAGGGCCGGCGCCCGCAGGGCCCCGCGGCGAGAGGGACGAAAGGGAACGACCGAAGGGCCAGCGCGCCGGACGCAGGGGGGGGGAGGCCGGCGCGCCAGCGGGGGGAGGAAGACCGCGAGGAGGGAAAGGCCGCGAGCAAGACAACACCAGACCGCGGGCGAGGGGGGGCAGCCCCCAAGGCCGACGCGAAGACAACGCCCGGGGCGCGGGGGCAGAGGCGGAGCGAGCGCACAAGCAGCCGGGAACGGACAGCGGACGAGACGGGGGGACACGGGGGGCGGGAACGGACAAGCCGACGGACGGGAGAGGGCAGAGGCACGGGGGGGGGGGCCCAACGGGGGCCACGGCCGGGGGGGGCAGGGCCGGCGCGGGCAGAGCCGGACGGGGCGGCGAACGAGGGCGGGGGAGGAAGCCCGCGAGGAAGGAAAGGCCGCGAGCAAGACAAGAGGGCGAGCCGCGGGCGAGGGCGGGCAACCCCCACGCCCGACGACACGGACGCGGCACGGCGCGACGCGGGGCGGGGGCAGGGCGAACGCCCGCCCGCCGCCCCGACGGCGCACCGGAAGGCGGGAACGAACAGCGGACGAGACGAGGGGACACGGGCCGCGGCAACGCACAACCGACGGACGGGAGAGGGCAGAGGCACGGGGGCGCGAGGGACCGAAGGCACGGGCCAAGGAGGGGGGGGGGCAGGGCCGGCGCCGGCCGGGGCGCCGCCCCGCCGGGCGACGCCGAGGGGGCGAGGCCGGGCCCCAAGAAGACGGACGAGCGGCGGGAACACGCGGACGAGGCCGACGGGACGAGGGGGGCCCGGCCCAACACGGGCCGAAAAAAGGCGACCGGCACCGCAACGACCAGACCCCCCCGAGAGGAGGGAAAAAAAAAAAAACCCCAGGGACAGCAGGAGACACGGGGGGGCCCGGAAAGCACACGGGCAGGGCGGGGGGGGCCGGGCAGGGGGGGCAAAGGGGAGGGCAGGGGCCGGGAGGGGAGAGCAGGGGAACAAGGCGGGGGAAAGGGCAAAGCGGGGGGAGGAGGAGGGCAGGGAAAACGACGAGGGCCAAAGGGAGGCCCAGCGGGCCGCAAAGGGCCGGGGCGGACGGAGCCAAGGACGGGGGAGGGGGGGAAGGGGAGAGGAAGAGAGGGCAGAGCGGGGGCCGCACGAAGGAAAGAGGACAAGAAGCGCGAAAACAAAGGGAGAGGCCAGGGGGGCACCGAGAACGACGGAAAACGACAGAGGCCAAGGCAGAACACAGAACCGGCGGAAAAGGACGGGGGGGGCAGGCGGGGAAACCGCGGGGGCGGGAGAGGGGCCGCAGCCGGCCGCAACGGGGCGCAAGGGGGGCGCCCGCGGGCCGCAGAAGGCCGCAACCGCGGCACCCGCGGGCCGCAGAAGGCCGCAACCGCGGCACCCCCGGGCCGCAGAAGGCCGCAACGGGGGCACCCGCGGACCGCAACGGGCCGCAACCGCGGCACCCGCGGACCGCAACGGGCCGCAACCGCGGCACCCGCGGACCGCAACGGGCCGCAACCGCAGCACACCCGGACCGCAACGGGCCGCAACCGCGGCACACCCGGGCCGCAGAAGGCCGCAACCGCGGCACCCCCGGACCGCAAGGGGCCGCAACGGGGGCACGCGCGGACCGCAGAAGGCCGCAACGGGGCACCCGCGGACCGCAACGGGCCGCAACCGCGGCACCCCCGGACCGCAAGGGCCGCAACCGCGGCCCACCCGGACCGCAACGGGCCGCAACCGCGGCCCACCCCCGGACCGCAACGGGCCGCAACCGCGGGCACCCACCCGGACCGCAAGGGCCGCAACGGCGGCCACCCGGACCGCAACGGCCGCAACCGCGGCACCCCGGACCGCAACGGGCCGCAACCGCGGCACCCCCGGACCGCACGGCCGCAACCGCGGCCCACCCGGACCGCAACGGGCCGCAACCGCGGCACACCCGGACCGCCAACGGGCCGCAACCGCGGCACCACCCGGACCGCAACCGGGCCGCAACCGCGACCCACCCGGACCGCAAGGGGCCGCAACGGCGGC
>NW_017616893.1:0-372500 GCF_001879475.1 Ipomoea nil
AAAGAGAGATAAGCCTCGTTAACGCGAAACAAGATAAACCATAAAATGGGACGGAGGTAGTTAAATATATAAAAACAAAATTCTGAAATTTTAACTTTTCGCCCAATTCCTAAAAATCTCTCTTCCGAATAAAATATATTGATTTTTACTTTCCCATTCGTACAATAATTCTGCGTTAAAATTCTATTCTAATATTTTAAAATACTGTAATACAATCTATCTATACTATATATAAAAACAAAATCTTGAAATTTTAAATTCCCGCCCCAATTCCTAAAAATCTCTCCTCCTAATAAAATATATTGAATTCTACTTTCTCATTCGTACAGTAATTCTGCTGTTAAAATTCTATTCTAATATTTTAGAAGTGTAATACAATCTATCTATACTATATATAAAACAAAATGCTGAAATTTTAACTTTCCACCAATTCCTAAAAAATCTCGCTTCCTAATAAAATATATTGATTTCTACTTTCCCATTCGTTCAATAATTCTAATCCTGAAATTTTAACTTTCCGCCCAATTCCTTAAAAATCTCTCTTCCGAATAAAATATATTGATTTGTACTTTCTCATTCGTACAATAATTCTGCGTTAAAATTCGATTATAATATTTTAACAGTACTTGAAAAGAAACTAATAATAATAATATATATACTAACAGTACTTGAAAAGAAACTAATAATAATAATAATAATAATATAAGTGTTAATAATAATATTAAATGTAATTAAGTGTTAATAATAATTGTAAGAATATTAACGTAAGAATTATAACATAGAATAAATCGTAATAATTAATAACTATATTCTATGATTAAATTTGAAATTTTCAGAAAAGATAAGCGACCTCTGGTGAAATTAACTCTTAAATAATTATATATCGATTTAAATATTCTTAATATATTACAACAATTCCATTCCGTGCATCGCACGGGTGAAAATACTAGTTTACTTATAATGTTAGGAGTAAAAAAGGAAGAATGAAAAATGATCCCTAATTTACTTCATCTATATCTATCTATACTATTAATAATAATAATAAAATAGAAAAATACAAAAGGATATATAATTTACTTCTATTGTTAGGAGTAAAAAAAGAAAAATGGAAAATGATCTCTAATTCACTTAATTTACTTAATAATATAATAACAAGGTTTGCAGTAAAAAAGAAAAATATAATCTGATATGTAAATCATTAGTAGTAGTAGTAGTAGAAAAAGAAAATCCCAAAAGGACATGGAATTCAAAATAATAATAATAATAATAATGTGATATGATGAAAAGGCATATACTTATGATATATATTAGTATAATTCTCTAATAATTATTATGATAATTAAGCTAAACATGATCATACTAAGACTATATGGTCTAATAGTACCGAGTTGGACTTCCATTTGGAAGATTGTGAGTTCGAGCCTCAGTGATACTACAATGTAATAGAGCCAGTAGCATTCAAAAAAAAAAAAAACAAAAGAAGCTAAACATTACCATTAAATTATTTATCATTTTTCCCCTATTAATTTAAGTAATAATATAATTATATAAATTACTTGTACATGTCAAATAACTTGAATTAAGATTCAAAAGTTTTTAACAATTTTACATGCACATGAAAACAGTTCTACATGATTTCCTAAATCCAAAATAATCAATAACCACATCAGAGCATTCATAAATAAACAATTATAATTTATAAAATAAATAAACAATTTTAAACCAAATAAACTTATAGACAATCACATTTTTATTATAATAAAGAGTTAATTCCCAAAATGGTCTTCCGACTATAGCCTTTTCTTAAATTGGTTCATTAACTTTTAATTGCACTCAAAGTGGTCATCCGACTATTGAATTTTAAGTCAAAATGGTCATCCGTTAGTTTTGGCGTGAAGTAGGTGTTAAAATGAAGGATAAAACGGGTAATTTAGATTTTGCACTCCAATTTAATGAATCTGCGACTTCCTTTTAGCAGCATGCACATGTTTTTCTTCAAATTAGGTTTTTGTTCTCCTTAATCTGCGACTTGGGTGCAACATACATGTGTGCCAACCCATGTTTTACGCAAAAAACAAAACACGTCAAGGTAGATTACCACTTTGTCCGGGACAAAGTGTCCACCGGAGGGTTGAAAGTGAATTTTGTTTCTACCCATGATCTGCTCGCGGATATATTCACCAAACCGCTATCTTCCAAACATTTTGTTGATTTACGGTTCAAGCTCAGCGTGGTCCCGTATCCCCCGTCAGCTTGAGGGAGAGTATTAGACAGTTAGATTATTAATAAGTTCTGTTAGAGCTTATTGAGTGGTTGTTAGCTAACTCTTTGCTAGACTTCTATGTATAAATACCGCTGTATATTTATCTATGTAAAATGTGTATAAACATCATTCATTAATATATATATATATATATATATATATATATATATATATATATATATATTGTGCTGTGTAACATATATATGTATATTTATTTATTTTTATTAGGGCCTAGGCTGCAGGTATTAGCGGGTCAGGCCCGTTAGGCATGCTATTTCGCAGGTCATTTTTTTGGTGGCCTTAACCTGCGAAATTTATAATATATTATACATTCAAAACAGATAATGAGTGAATGAGAAATTGATTATCAAAGTAGACTTATTTGAGTTGGAAAAATGAAGTATATAATTTTGTTTATTTTTTAGAAAATGAACAAAATACAAAAAGACATTCGTTGAGCAGTCAAATATCGTAAAAAAGATAATTTCTAAAAAAATGACTCATTTTTCAGAAGTCATTTTTATACTTTACTACGGAGCCTAAAACAATTACTAGTACCAAAAAAAAAAAAAAAACTCTGTAAATAAATAGGAAAGATGATTTGTTAAGGCGGGACCGAGAAATGCTCCTCAGCAGAAAGTGTTCTCAGTTCCAAGCTTCCCGCTTTCTTACCTTTGAAACCTCCCATAACCCACACCATCAGCTTCTGCATATAACTCAGAAGCTCTTACTCTACTTGCAACAATGCGTTTCCGCCAAACAAATCCAACAAATCCATACCCAATTCCTCATTCGTTCCATTTACAAACCCAACTTTCTTCTCCGCAAAATCATTCACCTCCAAGACTTCAACTATGCCACTCTTTACTTCTCCCACATCCCGTCCCCCAACGAGTATGGGTTCAACATTATGATCAGAGGGCTCGCTACTACGTGGCAAAGGTTCGATTTCGCCTTAGAATCTTATTGCAAGATGAAGTCTTTAGGCCTAAAACCTGATAACTTTACTTACCCGTTTGTGTTCATATCTTGCGGGAGCCTTCCGGCTGCTCAACTTGGCAAGTCAACTCACTGTGAGGTGGTGAAAACTGGGTTGTGCCTGGATTTTCACGTTAGGCATTCGTTGATCACGATGTACTCAAGGTTCGGTAAGTTGGGATGCGCGCGGAAGGTATTTGATGAAATGGCTGAGAGAGATTTGGTGTCATGGAATTCGATGATCTCAGGGTATTCTCAGATGGGTTATGCTAGGGAGGCGGTGGAATTGTTTGGGGAGATGAGGAATCAGGGGGTTGAACCCAATGAGATGACACTTGTGAGTGTTCTTGGAGCTTGTGGGGGCTTGGGGACTTGAATTTGGGGAGGTGTGTCGAGAGCTATGTTCTAGAGAAAAATTTTGAACTAAATTCCTTCATAGGCTCTGCTTTGATTAATATGTATGGGAAATGTGGTGATTTGGCTTCAGCCAAGAGGATCTTTGATGGCCTGAGGAAGAAAGATGTGATCATATGGAATGCAATGATTTCAGGGTGAACACTTTTTCTTAACTCTTACAAAATTTCATGATTCCCTGCAAAGTTTCTTTTGGCCTTTAAGATACCTTGTTAAGTTTTATTTATTTATTCTTTTTCCGTGATGCAGAGCATCGAGTTTTACTACACATACACCCAATTTCTACTCCCTCACTTTCACTCCCTTACATGGCAAGCTATAATAAGGCATTTTCACTATATGGGTCCTACCAAAAGTGTTTACTTCAAGGGTATAGGGTATGAGTGTGTGAGTAAAAGTTAGGAGTACATGTAGCATTTTCCTAAATGATGATACTTTGGGAAGTAAACACTTTTGGTAGGACCCACATGGTGAAAATGCCTGCCTTATCATAGCTTGCCAAGTAAGGGAGTAAAAGTGAGGGAGTAGAAATTGGCCGTATGTGTAGTGAAACTCCATCATTTATGGTTTTTGTCCAATGCATGTTTACTTTTGTACTTATTTCTGCTGGAGTCTTACACTTCTACATAAATTACATTACTTTAATGTGGAAACCAATTATTATTCCTCTTGTCCAGGGAAGGTGACACATGATAGTTATGTTTGTTATCTCATTAAAATGGCTACTCACCTGAAATATAGAAGAAACATGATACTTCTATCTAGAAAATAAGTATGCACCTAACATAGAGACCTGGGAAGGGGTGGGATAGGCAGATAACAGAAGGAGCTTAGAGGAGAGGTAGTGCCATACTAGTTAAAGACATTATCTTCAAGTCCAACAGCTACACTTCATAGAATGAAAGTCTCTTATATGTCCTTTATTATGGTGATAGTTTCTTATTGTTTTCACTTCTGTTTTCTATATTTTCTTATTTTGATATGTTTTCTATCTATGACAGATTTGCACAAAATGGATTTTCTGATGAAACAATTTCATTATTCAACACCATGAAGGAAGCAGGAGTTAATCCTAATAAAATCACATTGGTTGTAGTGCTCTCTGCATGCGCCTCTATTGGAGCCCTAGATATTGGGAAATGGATTGATGAATATGCATCAACAAGAGGTTTGAAGCATGACATCTATGTTGGTACAGCATTAATTGACATGTATGCAAAATGTGGAAGCCTGGATTCTGCATACCAAATTTTTGAAAACATGTCCATGAAGAATAGAGTCTCATGGAATGCAATGATCTCAGCTCTTGCTTTTCATGGGAGAGCCTTTGAGGCTCTGTCTCTATTTGACCACATGTCAGCTGAGGGTGATGTTAACCTCCCAGATGATATCACATTTGTTGGAGTACTTTCTGCATGTGTGCATGCAGGATTGGTTGATGAAGGTTACCGAATCTTTAGTTTGATGAAATCTCATGGACTAGTTCCAAAAATTGAGCATTATTCTTGCATGGTTGATCTTTTGTCTCGTGCTGGGTGTGTAGAGGAAGCATGGGACTTAATTGAGAAGATGCCTGAGAAACCTGATGAGGTTTTATTAGGTGCAGTGCTGGGTGCCTGCCGCAAGGTAAAAAATGTTGAAATTGCTGAACGTGTCATGGAGCTTATTCTACAGATGGAACCATCAAATTCTGGTAATTATATAATTTCTTCAAAGATATATGCACATGCGAAGAGATGGGATGAATCAGCAAAGATGCTCAGATTGATGAAAGAGAAAGGGGTGACTAAAACACCTGGTTGTAGCTGGATTGAGATGGATTCTCAAGTTTTTGAGTTTCATGCTGGTGATTCAGTAAATCAAAACACAACAGAAATTTATGAAGTTCTTCAGTTGCTATATGAGGAGTTAAAGATAGAAGCTGACTCATTAACTGCTGATTTTGCATAGAAAGGTGTGATTTAAGAGATTTTCTCTTAAATTTTTTGACATTATAGTGTTATGCATGCCTAAAATCATTATGTAGTAGGTGTTAACCTCTGATTCTTGTTATGAAATAATATCATGAGCATAAGGTTCAGTAGTGACCTTGTCTAAGCCTCTTCCACTTACCATATTCTAAAGAGTACATATCATCAATTGTTGCATGAAAGGTGGTTAACCTGCCTGATATGATCTCTACCCAGGAATAAGTTTGGTCATAAGATGTAGTTATTCTGCATTCAAAAACTGGGAAATATGGCTATAGAATCTAAACATTAGAATTGATTGGATAGAAAACTATTCAACTCACAATTTGAAGTAACTGGTACAATGTAGTTTAATGGTTTAGATAGGTGATACTTGATAGAAATTTGTAGTTGGTTATCTTAAAATAAAAGTTATTGTTAGTATTTCTTTTTTTCTTGTGTGCAATTATTACATTTGCTCACCTGTGTGTGCCCTGCTCAAGTTTTTTTTTTTTTTTGGTATATGATTTAATTCTCAGTATGTCACTTGTAGTAGTTATTATAACTGCCATCGAAGATAGTTGCTTGATTGCGTGCTGTGTGCTCTGACTGGTGTTTCTTATGCACTTTTTTTCTCAATCAAATTGGAAGTACGATCCTGTGTAGTTCAAAACAAGCTCCTTCGTACTTTAAAACTAATGTACTCTTGATTTCTGGTTTCATATTATTTTGTAGTTTGCCAAATGGATACAGGTGGCATACTGTATTATGAATTCAAGGAGTGATAATTGAATATTTTTGAGTGTATATTGGGTGGCTGGAGTGCTGGACTCCTATATCTGATTTGAGGTTACCCCATTCCAAGTTATGCATGGTTTTATTATCCCATTCATATGTTTTTTTTTTTTTTTTCCTTATTTTCTTTCTTCTGTTTTCCCATTTAATTTGAGAAGCTTGATTAGTCAATCAAGTAGATGGCATCTCTTGCCCCTTGTATCATAAACTCAGTACAGCTTTTACTTATCGAACACAAGTTGAGTTTGAGAAAGGGAAGGAATAGTCACTTTCTCAACCCTTTCTTCTCCGATTTCTAGGTGAGGTGGATCCGTAGAATCACTCTTGCAGATGTGCTGAGGAAAGGAAGGTCACACCGTCAAAGTGCACAAGAGTTTCATGCTTTGTGATATATGGACAATCCAGTTACTGGTTAACTTCATGTAAACAAGATCCATATCACAAAATGGTGTGTCCTTTATGCCTATGCCCTTCTGTGATGCAGTCATACTATTTTTATTGTTTGATCAGTTGATCCAACTTAATTCGTGGAGAGGTTTGCCATCTCAAAAGGTGGACATAGTGATGAAGATATGAAAAGGAAGCTTGGTACTTATTTTCTCATTTTCACTTTAATAGGTGGACTAGGTGTGTATGCTTCTAGTTCTTGTGTTTAAACTTTATCTTCTCTTCTTACTATATATGCACACTGATTCAATCAGAGTCGTCTTCAAGTAATAGGACTTGGACACAGTTCTAATCTAACTTCAAGTATCAGCAGGATGCTAGGATCTAATCTTAACATACTAAAATATGATCTCAGTCTGAATTCTACCTCAAATACCTGATAATAGATAGGTTTTCAACCCAGTTCTATCCATATGTGGATCATCTTGAGACCCAAAAGTAAATGAAATAAACGGAGAGCTTAGCAAGGATGTTGAACAATTCTTTCCTTTTCTATTTCCAATATTTGAAGGCTAAAGTGTCATCCCACACCCTGAACCATATGCGATTCTTCATGCCGCACCCTGACCTTTCATAAGTGCTGATTTGATCCACAAACCTTTTTTTTTTTTTTTTTTTTTTTGGTCGCCTAGCCCTTTTAGAAGGTAGCCTTTAAGTCTCCGGTTTTCTTTTGCTGATGTGGAGCTGATATGTTATTAACCTGTTTGTTTTTGTAGATGTGGCAGCACTTTCATCACTTAGGTGTAATATACCCAAATTAAATGGTCAATTGCTAACCCTAATTCAAATTGGTCAATTGAAACCAACGAACACAAACTCGCGACCACTGGGAATCTTGCCAAATCTCCCAAAATCATGACCAACGAACCCTAAATCCCTAATCCCGACGACCTCCAGACGGCATCCCTACATCGGTGACGAACAGTGGGTGACAAACATTGGGGACGAAGGTGTGAAGGCGAAGTCGTAGTGAATATATGCGAAGGAGTAAGGTATGTTCAAGTCTATATGTAGAACAATATATAGGCATAGTTTTTTTTTTTTTTTTTTTTTTTTTTTTTTTTTTTTTTTTTTTTTTTTTTTTTGTTTTGGTGGAGGCAATATATGTGCATAGTGTAGGTATATTATACTGTTGTTAATGGAATATGCGAATATGCTGTCAATTTGCTTTGAATATGATGTGTTGTGGTCCTACTGCTGTTGCTTTTGCTTATATTTTGTATTGATTTTGATGTAGTGGGGTCCTGTTGTACTACATTATTGTTTGAATACGTTTGTATAAAGTGTGGTCCTGCATTTCTTTAGTTTTATTTCTGACAGTTGGTTGGTGTATAAAGTGATACTGCCAAAGCTGTTGCTTTTATGATTAAATATGCCTTAAATTTCTGTTGTCAGGATGAATGAAAGTGTGGAATTAATTATTCATCATGGTGGTAATTTCGTGAAAAAGCCTCAGTTAAAATATTTGAATGGTCAGACATAAATAGTGTGTGTGGACCCTGACTTAATATGTTATCCCCATTTAGTGAAGTACATAGCAGACCAAAGATATGGGAAAATAGCCTCGCTGACATATAAGTTGACCATTGAACCCTTTACAGCTTTAAAACTACTTCATAATGATGCTAGTAGTCTCCACTTAACTCAGATTGCTAGGGAGAATAAAAGGTGTGAGATTTATGTTAAACATGGGGTAGATGAGCCTGCTGTGGTTGCTTTATCTTTACCTGGGCTTGAGGCAGAATTAGGGGTGAGGAAGGTGGGGCTGAGGCTGAATATGAAGCAGAATTAGGAGGTGAGGAAGGTGGGAGTGAGGCTGAATATGAGGCAGAATTAGGGGGGGGGGGGGGGGGGGGGGGGTTGAGGAAGGTGGGAGTGAAGTTGAAGGAGATTCAAGAATTGGGAGTGACTACTTCAGTGAGCAGGGGACTGATTTAAGCAGTGGTAGTGACCATATTACTAGTGGCAGTGAGCATAGGAGTGGTTGTGAGCAGATTGCTAATACGGGGGACAAGAGAAAAAGGAAAATTAGAGTAGATGATGAACTAATACCACCTTATGTGCCAATATCTAAAAATCCTTTAGGAGATGAGGCTGATTCTGTTTATTATGATTCTGAAGATCCACCAACAATTGAAGTAGATTTAGAAAATGATGAGGTGCAATCAAAGTACAATGATAAGTACCCCAAGTACAATCCTAAATCAAATCCACCCTTTATTCAATTATGTATGTATTTTGATGACAATGTGCAATTCAAGTTGGCTATGATTAGTTATGTTGTACACACAAAGAGGGACCTTTTCTGGAAAAAGAATGGATTAAAGTATGTTAGGGTTGAGTGTCTTGGAAAGGGTTGTGGTTTTCATGTTAGTGCAGGGTGAGAAGAAAGAACGAGGTGTTTTCAAGTGAAGGCAATTATATTGGAACATAAATGCAACAATCAATTTACTTTAGGGATAGTCAGAAATGGTTAGAATGGAAATTTGAAGAGAAGGTGAGGCAAAATTCAACTATTGGTTATTCAGAGTTGAGCAAAGACATCAAATCTGAGTTGAACTTGAATGTGACTGTGAGCATGTGTAGAAGGGCCATAACAGGGATATTGAAGAAGTTAGATATTGGGTATGAGAGTCAGTTCAAAAGGCTTAGCGATTATGCTCAGGAGTGCTTGAATTCAAATTCAGGATCTACATTGAAGATAAAAACAACCAGAATTGTGGAAAATTCACCCTTAGTGTTTGAGAGGATATATGTGTGTTTTAAAGTCATGAAGAAGAGTTTTTTAGAGTTGTTATAGAATATTCTGTGAGATTAAGTATCCTACATATTAGGAAGGGTTTCTGGTTTATGGAAACTAATTACCATATTAGTTTATATCTAGCTTGTATTTAAAGTGTGGTTGACAAACCCTAAAGAGATAGAGAAACATAGTTCTTCACAAAAGAGGTAATCTTCTCGCAGTGTTTTAACAAGAGTGTTGCAGGAGCCAGGAGATTTATTGGACTAGATGACTGCTTTTTAAAAGGAAAATTGAAGGGTGAAATATTGACTGCTGTTGGTAGAGATGGTAACAATCAAATGTACCCCAATTGCTTGGGCTGTTGAGATTGAGAATAACTCATCATGGAGATGATTTATGGAGCTTTTAGAGGCAGATTTGAATATTGTGGACAAACACTCAATGGACCTTAATGAGTGATCAGTAGAAGGTAAATCCACTTCAATTCTTTACTTCTTTAAATGTGTTACTGTACTTGATATTGTGATTAACTTGAATTTAAATTTGAATTTGTAGGGGTTATCTAATGTCATACAAGAGATATTTCCTGGTGTTGAGCACATAAATTGTGCTAGGCATGAAAACCACAAATCCACAATCCTTTCCAAGACACTCAACCCTAACATACTTTAATCATTCTTTTTCTAGAAAAGATTCCTCTTTGTGTGTACAGTATAACTAATCATAGCCAACTTGAATTGCACATTGTCATCACAGTACATACCTAATTGAATAAATGGTGGGTCTGATTTAGGGTTGTACTTAGGGTACTTATCATTGTACTTTGATTGCACCTCCTCATTTTCTAAATCTACTTCAACTGGTGGTGGATCTTCAGAATCATAATAAACAGAATCAGCTTCATCTCCTAAGGGATTTTCAGATGTTGGCACATAAGGTGGTATTGGTTCATCATCTACTCTGGTTTTCTTTTTTCTCTTGTCCCCCCTATTAGTAATCTACTCACTGTCACTAGTAATCTGGTCACTACCACTGCTTAAATCAGTCCCCTGCTCACTGAATTAGTCACTCCCAAGTCCTGAATCTCCCTCAACTTCACTCCCACCTTCCTCACCCCCTAATTCTACCTCAGATTCAGCCTCACTCCGACCTTCCTCACCTCCTAATTCTGCCTCATATTCAGCCTTAACCCCACCTTCCTCACCCCCTAATTCTGCCTTCGGCCCAAGTAAAGATAAAGCAACCACATCAGGCTCATCTACCTCATGTTCAACATAAATTTCACACCTTTTATTCTCTCTAGGAATCTGAGCTAAGTGGAGACTACTAGCATCATTATGAAATAGTTTTAAAGCTGTAAAGGGTTCAGTGGTTAATTTATATGTCAGTAAGGCTATTTTCCCATATCTTTGGTCTGCTATGCACTTCACTAAGTGGGGATAACATATTAAGTCATGGTCCACACACACTATTTATGTCTGACCATTCAAATATTTTAACTGAACCGTTTTCACGAAATTACCACCATGATGAATAATTAATTCCACACTTTCATTCATCTTGACAACAGAAATTTAAGGCATATTTAATCATAAAAGCAACAGCTTTGGCAGTATCACTTTATACACCAACCAACTGTCAGAAATAAAACTAAAGAAATGCAGGACCACACTTTATACAAACGTATTCAAACAATAATGCAGTACAACAGGACCCCACTACATCAAAATCAATACAAAATATAAGCAAAAGCAACAACAGTAGGACCACAACACATCATATTCAAAGCATATTGCCAGCATATTCGCATATTCCATTAACAACATTATAATATACCTATACTATGTGCATATATTGTTCTACATATAGACTTGAACATACCTTACTCCTCATTCGCATATATTCACTGCGATTTCGGCTTCGCACCTTCGTCCCCAATTTTCGTCATGCCGTCTGGAGGTCGTCGGGATTAGGGATTTAGGGTTTGTTGGTCGCGATTTTGGGAGATTTGGCAAGATTCCCATTGGTCACGAGTTTGTGTTCGTTGGTTTCAATTGACCAATTTGAATTAGGGTTATCAATTGACCATTTAATTTGGGTATATTACACCTAAGTGATGACAGTGCTACTCCACATCTACAAAAACAAACAGGTTAATAACATATTAGCTCCACATCAGCAAAAGAAAATCGGAGACTTAAAGGCTACCTTCTAAAAAGGTTAGGCGACAAAAAAAATTGGTTTAGGGATCGAAGCACTTATGAAAGGTCAGGGTGCGGCATGAAGAATCGCCTTATGGTTCAGGGTGCGGGATGGATCTTTAGCCTATATTATTATTATTATTATTATTATTATTATTATTATTATTATTATTATTACTATTATTACTATTATTATTATTATTATTATTATTATTATTATTATTATTATTATTATTATTATTATTATTATCCAATAGTTACATAGGTGATTGGGTTAGTGGTTTGACTAGTTGATAGCATTAGCCGATTGTAGAAAGGTGTTTGATAAATTAACTGATAGCTGATTGCCTGATTACATGCAAAATGACTTTCTCGAAAAACTGATCTAAAAAGTTGCTTTGAGTAGCTTTTTGAATTTTAGGGGTTTGAACTAATAAATAAGTTGTTACAAAAAGTTAATTAATCAAACACTTATATTGGTTGTTTAATCAAGTCAAACAGCTAATAGTGGTCAATAAGCCAAAATTGACTGATAAGCTAACTATGCTACCAAACAGGCTGTCTTTCAAAAAATTTTCTAAACCTTTTATATCATTAACAGGATTCAGAATGAAGGGTAAAATTTCTCCAGACTTGGTTGGTCTTGTTCTTTTGTTGATATTAGTAGAGATGTAATAGAAATCTGATTCTAATTTTAATTTGTCAAATTTCTACCCTACTTGGACATGTTGGCTGCCTGTGAGTTGTGACAGATGATTGTCTTAACACCACACTTCCATGAGACTCTAAAATAGTCTATACTAGTAACTTGCTAAGCAAGAATATAATGCAATCCTTGGATCTTAAGGTAGTGACATACTTTTTGCAGAAGTGGTGTTATACTTGTGATTCAGCCTTCCCCTAACTTTCTTACAAACTCAATACCATTGCAGGTGACCTTTGGGAATACATTGTTGCATGTATACTGTTTGCTCTTGATCTGACATTGTTTTATTGAAGTTTGGGGCATTAAAAGGAAATGTTACTCAGCATATTGATGTTTCCACTGTGATTGCTTGCCAAAAAGAAGGAATGATCAGCTTTACCATTTCTATTATCTGCTACACTTGGCAATTAGGCTTCTTCTTTCTTGGAAATTAAAGTTTATATACAAGTTTTTCCTCATTTGACATCTACTGGAACCAGTAGCCCATGAATTTCTTAGACTCTCATAGAGTATCTGCTATTTTGTTAAAACTACTTGAGCCTATATGTATAATGCATTACCATGCCCCTTCTTCCAAAAAGGGGAAAAAGAAAGTCTGAGTAATCTTTTCAGTCCTTTTCAATGCAAGAACAAAAAGTTAGTCATGAAGGAGTACTGTTGTTACATGCTTGTCATTTAAAACCTATATATGAAAGATTATAGTCATTGCCAGGGTTTGCTTGCAATAACTTGGAAAGGTTTTACTGTTAACACTGAAAGCAGCTATGTTAACATGGGAGATAGGAAGCAACTTTCTATACTTAAAATGCACCATGGCATTATGAAATAAAATTAAGTTCTTGTTAGGATCAAGTGCTTACTACTACGTTAAAAGCTATAGCTTATAGCGAACGTGTAACTTTATTTCTTTATATTGTCACACATTTTTAAGAGGTAGGGTGCTGGACTTAGCCTTTCAAGCCTCCGCCCAACAATCCCCTTAGCCACCGGGTGCTCAACTTGGTCCTTTGATGACAACAATTCTCCCACCTAACACTTACTACTACACCAAAAGTTATAGCACGAAGTGAAGATGCGACTTTATTTCTTTATACCGCCACACATTTTTGAGAGACAGGGTGCTAGACTTAGCCTGACTTAACTCTTCAGGTCTCCGCCCAACAATCCCCTGGCCTCCAGCGGTTGGACTTGGTCCTTTATTGGCTTTTGGCCAATAGTTCTTCACTTCATCATTTCAATAACTATGATCAAGGCTAAGATATTATTTAATTAGGTCGTATTGCTTGCCTCTTCAACTGATTCCATCACGATAAGTGGTGGCGGCTCCTGCTTAATATCTACATCTACATCTACAATCTACAATTCTAATAAGAAGCAATAATGTTAGGCCCTTAACTAGAACAAAAAAAATGCCGGTAGTATTGTTTCTTAAAATGAATGGTTCATATTATTTTGATTTTAATATTTTTAATGATTTTCCTTATTTACCCTCTATTATATTATTTTCTTCCTTAAATAACCTAAATTCCGTTAGTATAAATTTTAGTAACGGAATATTCCGTTAACTATTTATTATTTTTAACTTACTCATTAATTTCTATAAGAAATGTCTTAGGTTCGAACCCCATTCCAATTAGAGTTGGCATAATTGTTAAACATATACTACGAAGATGTTAAAATATATTTTTTAAAAATATATAATATAAAATTTAACATAAACTTTGTTCAAATAATTAGTCCGGCTAAATACATAACATTCAAAGTTAAGTATCAAAGATGATTTTAAGTTTTTTTTTTTTTTTTTTTTTTTTTTTTTTTTTTTTTTTTTTTTCCGTTTAATTAATCTTCTTTTGATTATTTAGATCAGAATAAAATTTAATATTTCAATTATACTTTTGCATTATTGGTATGATTTAGGTTGTTATGATATTAATATTTTTTGTATGTATTTTTATAATGGTACAATTGTACATTACTTTATAAATATTATATTACTCCGTATTATTTTTTTTATCGGACAAAATTATTCTTACATCATTGTCTGCGCGACCTAATTACAAAGTTGTTGATCATAAATACAATTACACCTGGACTCTAAAACGGTAGGACCATTTTCTAACGAATTGACAATATTGTTGACATCGCACTGGCTCCAATTAAACACGTTTATACATTAGAATTTTACCAATGCATGAAAACTTCTAAAGAAATTTGTAAGTTAATTTTTACTATATCATTATAACAATATCTATACTAACTATATATTTTGAATTATTTATTATCATCCTCTATTGACAGGAATTGTAACAATTGTCATTGACAAACTCTCAAAACAATTTGTCTCAACAACGAATGTAAATTAAAAAAAAAAATCAATGATTTCATTATTGTTGATGAAAAGTATGTAAACCACTTTATTACTCTTATTAAATTAAATAAAGTAGTAGCTACAACAAAAAATAATACATATGCATTTAATTATTTTAGAATTAGATGTCTATAATGCCTTTATTTAAAAAAAATTATTCATTATAAAAAAAATTAAAAAGAGATATAATTTCATTATTTATATTATCTTTATTTTCTACAATTCAAAGATTCATTACCTTCAAATTTATTAATTTATTATATTCACTACATTGTCCATTGTCTTCTTTTTACCTTATCTTGTAATTAAATATCAAAGTTATAATACAAAATATGTTATATATATTTATTTACCAAGTATTTTATACAAATATAATAAATATTAATATTTTGTTCAATACTTTCACATGATAACCTACGACACACATATCACAACGCATGTAACATGTAGAGAAAAACTACCACTATTAAATATCAATATTCAATAGGTGCTTGAGATAAATAGTTAATAGTACAACTAAGATCCCATCATATACACAACAAGGCAAATCTAAAGCTTCCTACACCATAATCTCATTGCACGATGAATCTATCTATGCTACCACCAGTAACCCAATTGCACATGACACACTACCAATTAAAAAAAGAGGACATGTACTGAAGATGAAGACAATAACAATGCTACCCAAAAGAGAATTAAGAAGAATTAGAAAAATTTAAACCAAAAGTAGTATTTATTTAGACTATCGTTTTTAGACTAAGTATTTAGATTATCGTTATTACAAAGTTGCAAACATTTATTTTAGTGACAATAAAATCAATCTCTCATATATTATCTTACATTTATATACTTTTAATTACCGATTTATATAAATAAATTGAATATTTATTTACCTATGCATGAACATCTCCGATATAATATTGCATTGATATACTTTGAAATACTTATTTAAAAATAATCATTGGGCATTATTTCATTCGCGCAAAGCGCGTAAAAGAACTAGTTAATAAATAATGCTTATGATTTAATCCCCTCTGTTCCGTCAAATGCAAAAGGTTTAGGGGGTGTTTGGTAAATAGCTGTTAGCTGATTGGGTTAGTGGATTTGACTAGTTGATTTTAGTTGATTGTAGAAAAGTGTTTGGTAAATTAGCTATTAACTGTTAGCTGATTACATACAAAATGACTTTATCAAAAAAACTAATCGAAAAAGCTACTTTGAACATCTTTTTGAATTTTAGCATTTTGGAACAATAAGTTGTTACAAAAAGTTAATTAATTAAACACTCATATTGATTGTTTAACAAAGTCAAACATCTAATAGTGGTCAAATAAGTCAAAATTGGCTGATAGGTTAACTATTTTACCAAATAGGGCCTTAGTACATTGTAGCTCCATACCAACCAGATTTTAAGATTCATTCCTTGTTGAGGAATTTGTTGAGCCTTCAAGTGTTTTTTTTTTTTTTTTTTTTTTTTTTTTTTGGGCGAATCAGATTGAAGGTAGTGTGCATCATTGGCTCCCTTTAACTTAGCCATTTTCTGGATATAAGTAAAAGAGATACGCTGATGATATGATTCTGCCCCTTCTCTATTACTTCTTTTGGTATATTTTCAGCATTTAATTTGTGCAAGTAATGCATACTCATTCTCCTAACGTTATTCATGTTTGCAACTAAACAAAGCTAGCACCTTTAAATCTAATATAATTATGAAACTGAAATAACAATCGTTCAAAAATAACAATAATAATGTTGACCTATTTTAGATTCAAATCGATTCTTTTTGCATATTAGCAATAGTAACCTAATTGTACATAAAACACTACTAACAAAAAGAAGCAGATAAACAATGAAGACGTAGATAATGACAAACCTATCCAAAAGCGAATTAGTAAAATTTAGAAAATTCCAACCAAAAGTACATAGTAACTATCTACCACCTAATACCATATCAACTACATTAACAAACGGTTTGGTTCACGGAATGAATTTTGAGGTAATAGGAATGCTATTCCATAAGGAATGGAATAGGCAAGGAATAGAATAAGAATTGTATTATATTGTTTGGTTCGCGGAAGGAATAGACTTTAGGAATTATATTACAGTGTTTGGTTGATTTAAGGAATAGAAATGAAATATGTTTTAAAAGACATAAATACCTTTATAAAAATATGTGATGCTGGCGGTGTTGGTGACGGTGTTGGTGGTGGTGCTGGGGTGGTAGTGGTGGTGGTAGCGGTTGCAGTGGTGGGGGTGACGGTGGTGGTGTTGACGGTTGTGGCAGTGGTGGTGGGGGCAGCGACGGTTGTGGCGGTGGTGCTACTGGGTGGTGGTTCTGGTGGCGGTGGTGGTGGTGGCGGTGTTGGTGGTGGTGCTGGGGTGGTAGTGGTGGTGGTGGCGGTTGCAGTGGTGGGGGCGACAGTGGTGGTGTTGACGGTGACTGTTGTGGCAGTGGTGGTGGGGGCAGCGACGGTTGTGGCGGTGGTGGTGGTGGTGGCGGTGGTGCTGCTGGGTGGTGGTTCTGGTGGTGGCGGCGACGGCGGCGATGGTGGTGGCGGTGGCGGTGGTGGTAGTGGTGGTGGCGGCGGTGGCAGTGGTGGGGGTGGCGGTGGTAGTGGTGGCGGTGACGGTTGTGGCGATAGTGGTGGTGGTGGCGGCGGCGGCGATGGTGGTGGTGGCGGCGGCAGCGGCGGTGATGGTGGTGGTGGCGGTGGCGGTGGCGGTGATGGTGGTGGTGGCGACGACGGTGGTGAAATAAGATAAATTTATATATGTGATAAAAAAATTAGGTTAAAGAAAGGGGTAAAAAAGGAAATAGATTCTAAAATCTATTCCTGAGCGTTCAATAATAAGCTAATACCAGGGGGGGCCCTAGTAATAGCTATTACCTTATTTGAGGTAATAGGCTATTACCAGGAATATTATTCCGGGTAATAGAAATGGTTACCAAACAACGGAATAGGCCTGGGAATGCTATGCTATTCCCGGCCTATTACTGGGAATGCTATGCCATTCCCGGCCTATTCCGTGAACCAAACGGGCCATAAGTATTTAGATATTTTTTTTTAGAAAAGTGAAAACATTAATTTTAATGCTAATTATAATGAAGTTCTCCTATATAATCTAACTTGTATTGATATACTTTGAATTATTTATTTAAATACAAACATTGACATTAAATAAGTTGTGCAATGCACGTGTAAAAATTGGTACCTACTATAAAGGTGAATGTTGACCAAATTAAATGGAAGGAAAAGAAAAGAAAAGAAAAAAAAGGGTTTCACTAAGCTAAAAAAACAATGTCGTTTTGAATCAGCGTCCACAATGCAAGGTGAACATATGTCTATAATACTTTTTTTGAAAAACATATGTCTATAATACAATTTGTGCATATCAACATATTTGTAATTGACTACTATTTTATCTATGCCCCTACAATTATACCTTATATTACTCTCAAAATATAATCAATACTAATCTTATTATTAAAATGAAAAAAGTACATAATTATTGCAAAAGTATTATAAAATATTTACATTTTTTTCATATTCTGAAAGCTAGCAAATACTATTTGAATAATAATAATAATAATAATAATAATAATAATAATGATAATGATAATAATAATAATAATAATTATTATTATTATAATAATAAATATAATAATAATAATAATAATAAATATAATAATAAATATAATAATTGTATTCTATTGTTTGGTTTGCGGAAGGACTAGACTTTAGGAATTATATTACAGTGTTTGGTTGATTAAGGAATAGAAATGAAATATGTTTTAATAGACATAAATACCCTTATTGGCAGTGGTGTTAGTGGCGGTAGCGGTGCTGGGGTGGTGTTGCTGATGGCGGTAGAGGTGGTGGGGTGGTGGTGGTGGCAGCGGCGGCGGTGGCAGTGGTGGGGTGGGTTTGGCGGCGGCGGCGGTGGTGAAATAGGAAATAAATTTAATTGGGAGTAAAATAGGAAATAGAAATTTTAGACTTTTCTTGAGAACTCAGGAATAGCTTAATACCAGGGGTGGGGGGGGGGGGGGGGGGGGGGGCATGAATCTCTATTCCCCTTGCAAGGAGAATAGGTCATTCCCGAGAACAATGTTCCTGGAAATACAAGTGGTTACCAAACAGAGGAATATGCCTATTACTGGAAATGTTATGCCATTTTACGCCTATTCCGTGAACCAAACAGCCCATTAATAATTAAGATAAACAATGTATAAATACTGTATAAGAATAGAGTAATATTTTCTTCCATCTCATTTGATGTATTTGGTTCATAAGTTAATAAAGTTTGACTAGTTCAAACTATTTACAATTTTTTATTTTTTATTTTTGGTAATATTTAGTTTTAATTTTTTTTTTAAATGAAATTAGTAGGAATATTCATTTGCATATTCTCCTTCAAGGAAATGGAATCAATGTATCATTTACGCAGGCTTTACAGTACATAGAAAATTAGAAATTAAAGTGAAATCCATGAGTACATCAAAAGGCATTATAATGGAAGATAGAATATAATTATTGGATCACTGTTCTTTGTTTTCAACACTAAAATCATTTCAATCAGTTCACAATATGGTTTGTTGTGTTGGCCTCCAACTCAGCGCTTTGTTTCATGTGTGTGTGTATATATATATATATATGTTAAGGATTCTATGAGAACAGTACCATAATAAGAGTGAATAAGAGCCAATCTCAACTTGACATTTATAAAAATTCGATAGATCTAATCAAATTTTAAAAAAATACAGTGATATTTTTGTAATTATCATCAACTTTATAAGTATGCAAAATTGAATACTTAAATATGCAATTTTTAATAACTAAATATTCAAATATGGTACTTTCAAAAAAAATATTCAAATATGGTAAATTTTATAAAATCAACGAAAAAGCTAAATTTTAAATATAAACCTTAAATGCAAGATCTTAAGCAGTAAAAAATGAACCACTACTCAACCAAATAAACCTAAAAACTCAGTCATAAACTCTAAAATCAAAACCTTAAGTGCAATGTACTTTCGCTTTTTTGCAAGTGCAATATTTTATTACTAAATATACAAAATGTTAATATTAAATGTGCAAACCTGGAAAAGTTTGAGAATTGCAGATTTTATTGTTCAAGTTTGCATAGCAAAGTTGGTGATAATTATGAAAATGTCACTGCATTTTTTTAATAAAAAATTTGATCTGGTTCATTAGATGTAAAGCTGAGATTGGTTCTTATTTATTTCCTAAGGACTTGTATGTGCGTGTGTGTGTATTGAAGCATGTGCTTCATCTTAAGTTCTCAACTAAGGCTAAGCTGATAGTTGGATTACACATTTATGTTTATATATTATATACTCAACACGCCCCTCACGTGTATGGGTCGATTACTTTTTTTATGGGCTCCAAGCAACACGTGGACCATAATCTCTTTTTTTATCTGGTGGTAGAGATGTCAACGGGGCGGGGGACATACCCCCATCCCCGCCCCCGACTTTCTTCCCTATTCCCCGTCTCCGCCCCCATCCCCGTTGGGGAAAGGAAAAATTCCCCATCCCCATCCCTACGGGGATTATCTGAGGACGGAGAATTCCCACGCCGTTAGATTACTCATTTGTGTTTGTATATTATATGCTCAACAATATATGTATGAATTATTAATGAAAATTGATTTGCCATTATGTTTTTTGAGATGATAGTTATAAATCATAAACAAAGGGTAGAAATTATTTGTATGACTCAATCTTGTTGAAAAATGATAACATGTTTTCATTAAAGTGCATTAAATAAACCTTTAAAATTTGCCATAGTTTTTGTCTATGATATTTAAGGAATAACACATCAACATGAATTTAGTAATACAAAGAATTTCTAGCCTTCTCTTTTTTCTTTTCTTTTTTCTTTTTCTCTCTCTCTCTCTCTCTTTTTTTTTTTTTTTTTTTTCTTTAAGTAACAAGAGAAATATATATCCATAATATGAGACTATGCATAGAGTAAACAATCCTTCTATGTATTTGTATCCTTCTCATGATGATGATGATTAAATTTAGTATTTATAAGTTAACTAGGAACCTATACATATATAAAATATATATAAATGAGACGGGGTGGGGGAGTAGGAGTAGGGCTATTAACGAACCGGACATAAACGGATGGACGGAGGTTGTTCGTGTTCATTTGTTAAGGTTTTTGGAATGTTCGTGTTCGTGTTAGTTTGTTAAGGGTTTTGAAAATCATGTTCATGTTTGTTTGTTAAGCGTTCATTAGTGTTTGTTAACGTTCACGAACGTGTTCGTTAACATTAACGAACACGTTCACGAACATGTTTATGTTAACAACATGTTCACGAACATGTTTATGTTAACAACATGTTCACGAACATGTTCATTAATGTTTGCGAACATGTTCGTTCACGTTCATGAATGCTTAATAACCAAACATTGAACATGTTCATGATCACAATTCATTCGTGAACAAGAAATGATCTATGTTCACGAATAATAACCAATCAAGTAGCAAAACTACACCAGGACTATGTGGTCTAATGGTATCCGGGTTGGACTTCCATTTGGAAGATTATGAGTTCAAGCCTCAGTGGAGGCGTTATTGGTTCTTTGTGTTTCAGTAGGTTGAGAAAGTATATGAACAGATACTACAATGTAATAGAGCCAGTAACTTTCAAAAAAAAAAAAAAAGTAGCAACACTACAAAGAGAATACAAACAAATATTAAACGAACACAAACGAGCTTGTTCACGGTTTCTTAGCAAACGAGCTTACAACTGTTCAGGCTCTGTTCGTTTATTAACCGGGCTCTAAATTTTGTTTCTTAATGTTCATTTACTTTAATAAACAAACATAAATGAACGCTTACCGAACACGAACATGAGTAATTTACCGAAAGCTCAGTTCGCTAACACCCCGAAGTAGGGGCAGTTGCCCCCATTGTGGCTCCGCTATTGGGCCCTACCAAAAGTATAAGTGCAATCTTTAAAATCAAACTATAAAAATCCTACTAACCAACTATCTCCAAAATCCAAACAAACAGAATTTTTTTTTTCTTTTTTTTAAGGGAGAAAATTGTAGTTTATGCATCTTCATAATATGCCAATTATCAATGTCACTCTTGAAATTTTAGTGGTATAAATGTTGCTCATCAATTTTCAAAATGGTACATATATTGCACCTCCCGTACCGTATGTGGGAAAAATTGAGGGGCAACATTTACACTACTAATAATTTAGGAGTGACATTGACAATTGACATATTTTAGAGGGGCATAAATTACAATTTTCTCAAAAAAAAAAAAAAAACATCTTGGAACTACCTGACTAGTGGTTACCTGTTGGGCTATCGTTATCATTTGGAATGCAAGTAGAATGATCTGTTAGGGGGAAGAAACACTTTCTCAGGTGGTGAACTAGCGAATTGTACAGGCCGGTTTCAAGTTATTTATGCAAATTCAAGGCTTGAGACATCATCTGTGCTGTTAGAGAAACAGTACAGTTTTGCCATGCGGCATGCTCAATTAATTAGGTTCTAATTATTCGGAGAGATAAGTGATTTTGAAAAAAAAAAAAAACTGATGAGTTTCAGGATTAATTGCAGATTTTTTTTTATTTTATATTTCTTATGTAACTAGGTCAAAAATAAATATTGAGTCCTCTAAAAATTGAGGTTTTATGCTCTTGGGCATTTTGCACAGCCAAAAATCCGGCCCTATTTAGGGTTGAGTAGTTATTTATGAAAAAATGTATAGTATCAATCATGGATAAATTGTTTAATTGTTACTAATGAGTAAGAATAATGTACTTAATAATTAATATATTTTTGAATCGTGATCCACACAGCTGTGTGAATCATGGTCCATGCAATAATGATTGAATAATGTATTATTGGGCAAATTATATCATGCACCGCGGTGCATGATCAATCATGCACCACGCGTCCTTTTGTTAAATGAAAAGAAACGGTGTTTTTTTTTCCGCCGTTTCGCACCCTTTCGTAACAAGTAACCCTGTTATTCAATGTCATTTTGTATACATTGCAGTTTCAGTTCAACACAACTACAGTTTCATTTCGATATAACTATAGTTCCATTCGATATTTATAGACTCAAATATGTGAAAATGTTATTTAATTTTATTTTATATAAATTATAGTTTCATTAAAACACAACTATATGATCATTTTGATATAATTACAGCTTCATTGTACAATATACACTCAAATATGTGAAATGTTATTCAGATTCATTTTATATACACTGCAGTTTCATTTCATTATAACTACCGTATCATTTTGATATAACTGCAGTGTCAGTTTATATATACTGTAATGTCAGTTGGTGTTTAATACACCAAACAAGCGGACTCCATTAACTATAACGACGGGCCGTTTCTTTACTTAAAGAAACGGCGTCGTTTTTGACCGCGGTGCACATGCACCGCGGTCTATGATATAACGACGGGTATTATTGTATTCCCCACAAAATGGCGGATAACAATTATCAAAAACAAAACGAAGTAGAAAAAGGAAAGAGATAGGAACCCAAATATATCATTGCAGTTTTGACAAATTAAACACCATTTCACGTGATGGGAAAATTGTAATTTATGCTCCTCACAAATATATCAATTATTAATGTCATCTATGAATTATCAGTGGTGTAAATGTTATCCATCAATTTTAAAAACGTGTTATGTATTGTCCTTCCACTGAATTATTAGTAATGTAAATGTAGTTACTCGCCGTTTTCCTTGTAAAAAGACCACGTTCTTTTATTTCTTTGTTTGTTCTTTTTCCGCCAACAATAATGTTTCTCTCTTTTTCTATTAAGGAGGGGCAATATATGTCACGTTTATGGTCCACTTATTTTGCGACTAAGGGTTTGCTTGAAGGTAACCAATCAAGCTTTGATAATGATGGGAGGTTTTAGTAAAAATAGCATAGGATCAATTTTTATAATTATGACAAAATTTTAAGTTTGTAATATTTATACAAATGACATCGTTCATTTTTCCTTTATTTTTCAGCAACCATCAATCATTGATCTATCCAATAGATAAATCATTTCAATCTTCACTTGTTACATGAGAGTCTATTCTCACTTGAACTATCCCTTATGTGTGTGTGTGTGTGGAGGGGGATGGGGGGGGGGGGGGGGGGGGGGTAGTTCTGGTGCATAAGCCTCCTAAAGTGTATATGTGGACCGTTAGATGAGCTCGTATCATCGGCTAGAAATCAAATAAAAAGGGAAAAAATGTTATGACAATTTTAGTAATTTCAATGATATGCTCGTGCATTTAGATAAGCTTGGTGGTGCATTTGCTTGATAGTGCTTTGAGTCCAATGCACTATCACGCATTCTCGTGTACACAATAGACCAACACTTAGTACACCATAGACCACAACTTAGTGCACCACAAAAATATACTTAGTGTAAAAAATTACAAATATACCACTACATTTTTTTTCTTCCTATTTTCATTGATTTTTGGTTGTTGATCTAAGCTCATCCAGTGATCCAGATCTATCCACATGTCTGCATTTATGGAGGTTGTGGCATCTTATCTCTCACACACACACACACACACACACACACACACACACACACACATATATATATATATATATATATATATATATATATATATATGTACAACAAATAAGAAATAAAATCTAAATTCACACATATAATGTTTTAGATAAGCGGATTATTTAAAATTATTATTTCTTATTTAAATAAAAAAAAATCAAATATCAACTTAATTACTTGACTTTTTTTTTTTTTTAAAAATAAACTTTTTTTTTCTTCAAAAAAATCGCTTAAAATTAAATACCAATGGTTAATCAAACAAAACAAACCTACACCATATCTTGAAATCTAGTAGGAATATTTGTCTGTAGTGAATGATTGTGCCTGAGGACTCAAAAGCAGACATTGGAAGCCAAATATAAGAGCACCATGTTTTATCTTGATATAGCATCCACTTTCTCCTACCACACACCCTTTTCAAAGTACAATTGCCGCCATAGTTGCATATCATATCCCACTGCACTATTATTATTATTATTATTATTATTATTATTATTATTATTATTATTATTATTATTATTATTGTGTGATTGACAATTGGTTGACTAATAATTTGTTGTGACAAAGAGAAATCATATTAAATGTAATCATTGCAAGGAAAGAATTTCAACAATTTCAATCCTCACATATTAGCGGAAACATAGTTTAATCCATTAAAGTAAATAACATAACTGCGCGTTGGGATTTAGCTTTGGATCAGTAGACAGTATTTAGGAGATCAGAAGAGATCAAAGTTCAAATTTTGGTGGCGGCAGTGTGAAGATTATGTCCAAAGTAGACAGATCTCTTGTGCACGCACCGGCATTTAGCCCTGCCTGTTGAGTCATTGAGCGACCACAATTTACATCCTCTCAAATGCTCTGTTGGGCCCTTGGGGTACCAGGGATTAACCTTATGGGGGAAGTAAATAACATAACTTTTTTTTTTTTTTTTGAAAACAAATAACATAACTTAATAGTACCGGCAATTCATAATTTCATTATGGCTCTGTTTGGCAAACCTAGCTGAAAAGCTATAAGCTAGGAGCTGAAAGCTAAAAAGGAGCTGAAAGCTGAAAAGCTATAAGCTCGGAGCTGAAAGCTGAAAAGCTATAAGCTTAGAGCTGAAAACTGAAGAGATGTTAAGCTAGCTGTTATGATTGAAAGTGTATGGTGAAATTAACTTTTTGATAAGCTGATAAATGTAAAAAGACTAAAAAGGACATCTTCATAAAATTTAAATTAGTTTGTTTACATATTAAAATTTAACATATTGTCTTTAAAAAAAAAAATTAACATTTTGAAATAAAACTATTAGCATAATCATGATCTAGCATCTCATAATGAAGTAACAATATTGTTGCAAATCTCATAATAATAATAATAATAATAATAATAGTAATAGTAATAATAATAATAATAATAATAATAATAATAATAATAATAATAATATTTGCGGTGAAAATTGCGAATAAAGAAAAAGAGAAAAGGATTTTAATTGGGAAGGGTAAATTATGTCATTTCTTTAAAATAATAAGGATAAAGATGGAAAAAAAAGTTAGAAAGCTAGGGGCTTATTTTGAAACATTACTTAAGGTAACGTTTCAAAATAAGCTCTTATTTTAAGCTAGAAGCTTATTTTGGAACATTATCAAACTGAGCTTATAGCTTATTAGTAGCTTAAAATAAGCTATAAGCTCCTAAATAAGCTCGGTCAAACAGAGCCTAGGTATGTTATTTTAAATTTAATAATGACATTTTAAGTTGATTTCACTACAAGATTGCTTAAAAAACAATGTTACCATGTTAAATTCGAATTTTAATATTTGACTTGTATTTTAATTCTAATTAAGAAACTACCAAATCAATGTTGAAACTAGTAGCAATATTGCAATTAAATCATTGAATTAAAAAAAATTCAATTAAACTTTTAAATTTGTAAATAAAGTATAATTAGACAATTCAACTGTAAAAAAGTTCAATTAGCACTTTTAACAAGTTACTATTGAGTAACTTGATAACTAGACATGTTATGTAACTTTTAGGTGAATTGGCACTAAAATGCGTATTTTTAGAAATAGGCACATGGCAATGTGGCATATCTAGTCAACATGTTACTTGACAGTAACTAACCTACTAAAACTGCTAATTGCACTTTTTTATAAGTTCAAGAATCTAATTGAAATATTTTTTTTTTTTTTTTTGTTCAAGGCTCAATTGCATGATTTCTACTAGTTTGAAGGTTTATTTGACTATTTTTTCTAATAAATATTATGTATTAAAGCATTATAATTATATTATTGATTTTCAGATTTATATTGATCTTATCATTCTCATATTTTTGAAAAATTTCTATGTTGATGAAAATTGAAATGTAATGATCTTATATACCAAGAAAGTTAATATCGTAATGGATTTAATTATAAATAATATTTAGTTTGTTGCGGTATGATGGCATGATAGAAAATTGACATACAAAGTGTGATGGATGGTCAACAGTTATGCCATTGACTCAGGTCCACGTTGCAAGGTGGACTGAATCCAAATACACTATTTATATATTGGATGTTCACAATTTACATAAAATTGTGAATATTCAATATGTAAATTGTGAAAATTAAGTATATAAATTGTAAACATTTAGTATCTAAATTGTGAACATTTAGTATATAAAATTATGAACGTTCAGTATATAAATTGTGATCATTCAGTATATAAATTGTGTATTTTTAGACTCAGGTTCACCTTACAAGGTGGACCAAGATCTACAGAATAATTTGCCATGAAAGGTATATTGGGCTTGGGCCACACCGATCGGTCCAAAAAAGTAACTAGATCAAGGAAGCCCAAGAATGAATGATCCGGTAGTTATATAGTGGACCATGGTCCATAGTGCTATGTGGACCATGGTTGTCAAATGAAATTGTATTATAATTAAAATGATACTTTAGTGTTGCTCAAATGAAACTAGTGTGTGTGAAAAATGAAATTAAAAACCAGAGTTTATTCAAAGACGTATTGTCAAATGAAACTGTAGTATAATTAAAATGATACTTTAATGTTGTTAAAATGAAACTAGTGTGTGTAGAAAATGAAACTAAAATCAAGAACCATACAATAACATATATTGTCAAATGAACGTGGAGTGTAATTAAAACAATACTTTAGCATTATTATAATTAAACTACTGTGTGAAAAATGAAACAACAAAATAGAGTTCATTTAATAATGTATATTGTCAAATGAAACTATAGTAGAATTAAAATGATACTTTGGTATTGGTATAATGAAACTAGTGAATGTAAAAAATGAAAAATGATACTTACTTTATGGACCATGGTCCACAGTAAAGTTTTCCAGAATGATCAACTTAGGCCTATTAGAAGGTAGACATCCGTTAACTCGAGACCAAATCGATAATTTCGCTATAGTCAGTGAACCATTTTAGTAATTAACTTTTCAGAGAAAATGGTACATGTGATGACCGAAATGGTCCCTTGACTATAACAAAATTATCAATTTAGTCTCGAGTTAACGGATGTCTAACGGCAAAACTAACGGAGAACCAAATTGGTTAAGATTTTTAAAGTTGAGGGACTTAATTGGTCAAAAAATTAATCAAGGACCAAATTGATAATTTTGCTATAGTCAAGGGACCAGTAATTAACTCTTTTATTTTATTGCTTTTCATATTTAATTTGTAAAGAAAATTATGTAGTTTCAAATGAACCCATCAAACCCATCCAGTTTAATTAAATATGGCGTTTCACAAATTTGAAAGGTCGCATATATAAGAAATTGAAATCAACTTACGATTCCTCGACAATATACCTTTATCATTGTTTGCCTTGACCTCTTAATCTTGAAAATAGCATTTTTGAGGATGAGCTAGTCCCTTTGCAGAGAATAATCATTTCTAGGGATCTCCTTATATTAGCTATTCTCAAATCTCAAGTATTCGAGAATCATTTTTATATTATAATATCAAAAATAATTTTTACTACACCGGCTTTATATATATATATATATATATATATATATATATATATATATATATATATATATGTATGTATGGATGAATTTTAGTGCGAAAATTTGTTCAGTTGCAAAGATGCGGTTAGATTTGAGCCGTTGATCAAATGTAGATCAACGGCTCAAATCAATGAAAATTAAAAAAAAAAACACGTATAACAACAGCAGATTAGAAAGAAATTACAACAACATATTACACCTAATGTATATTAGGACATCATATTTGAATTTATACGTAAAACAACGCACCTTAAGAAGGAAAACAAAGCACCTTAAGAACGAAAATCATGCACCTAAAGTAGAAAAATCACGCACCTAATAAATCTTTAGACCGACGCACCTTAAAAGGAAAACAACGCACCTTAAGAAAGAAAACTATCAAGAGAAGGCAATTTCTGTACTAGTACTTAATCTTGTATTCAATCATGTACTCAATTCTATACTCAATTTTGTACTTTTTCTGGTGTTACTTTCTTTCACCCTTCCTTCTTACCTTTTGAAGGAAAACAACGCACATTAAGAAGGAAAATCACGCACCTTAAGCATACAAATCACGCAACTTAAGAAGGAAACCACGTACCTAAAGAAGTAAAACCACACACCTAAAGCTTTAGACCGAGGGACTTAAGTTTTCAACAACTGACGTATCTTAAGCACACAAACCACACACCTTAAGAAGGCAAATCACGCACCTTAATACGTAAAACAACGCACCTAAAACTTTAAATCGACGTACTTTAAGTTTCTTCAAAAACGTACCTTAAGTTCTCAACTGAAGAACTGACGCACCTTAAGAAGGAAAACCACACGCACCTAAAGTTTTAGATCGACGCGGCGACGCACTTAAGTTCCAACAACTAGCTTAAGCATAGAAATCACACTTCTTAAGCACAATAATCACGCACCTTAAGAAGAAAAATCACACACTTTAAAATTTGACCTAGATGAAAAAAAAAAAAAACAAATTGTCACCGCGTTTTTTTTTTTTTTTTTAAATGTTAGTTTGATAAATAAGGGTTGTAAATGTTAATAAAATTTATGTGTTTAAGAATTACTGAAACCATCAACAATCTTGTTATACATGCATAATCACAAGTTTGTAAGCATTCAAAATGTACCAAAAAGATCGTTGGGGCAACTCACCGCTGAGAACATATTTGACAGTGGACAATGAATTGAAATCACATTCTAACACCACATGCATGCACAATATAATAAAAATTAAACCCCTATCCCATGTACCATGAAGCCCCTTAAACATAGCCGCCCAATCCTCAGTCTCCGGACTATCCGATCCCCTGCAATGGTATTTTGTGGGCAAATTATGCTGTGCAGGGACGGAGCCAAAGGGGTAGGGGGCAGCTGCCCCGTCACCCCACCCCCACCCCACTACCATCCCCACTCCATATATAGTCTTTGTATGTATATATAGTACATGTTTTATTATTAGTATAAAAAAAACTATAAAATGTTAACAAGAAGTGAGTTAAATTAGGTGGTAAAGTACATATTTGAAAATAGTAGGGTCAAGGGTTCAAATCTTCGCATCAACATAGTTTTACAATTCTTCTTACTCATTCCCCTATGACTTCTGACTTCTTTTTTAATATTTAACACACACACACACACACACACACACACACACACACACACACACACACACACACACATATATAACATTCTTTTATATTAATAATAAGATGTGTAATTTATAATGTGTTTTCTATTCAAATTATTTATCAAATTAATTATGTTTCATATTTTGCTATGAATATTTTTATAAAGTTTCGATGTGTTTTATTTTTCGTCCATATCCAACAATATTTACAACTATATTTTCTTAGGTAATTTATTTATTTATTTTTAAATTATCTCTTTTGTTTTAATGTTTCGCCTTTACTGAAATTTTTTTCTGAATTCGCCTGTACTGTTTCGCCCCCCCTCAACCGAATTTCTGGCTCCGTCCCTGATGCTGTGAAAACGTGCCCACCTTGCAAGGTGGAAGGTGGGTACGGTTCCATATTCATAATTTCTATATTGTAAATTTATAATTTTTATACTGTAAATTCATAATTATAGAGCTATATGTTCATAATTTTATAAATATATGTTCATAATTATAGAGCTATATGTTCATAATTTTCGATGTTCATATTCCCAATTGTTGAACTCTGTTTTCACAAATCACAGAACTATATGTTCATAATTTGATAACTATATAGTTTAGAAATTATGAATCTACAGTACAGATATTATGAATATGCAGTATAGAAATTATGAATCTACTGTATAGAAATTCTGAATCTATTGTATTTAAATTATGAATCTACGGTTTAGAAATTATGAATCTAAAGTATAGATTTTATGAATCTACAGTATAGAAATTATGAATCTACAGTATAGAAATTATGAAACCGTACCCACCTTGCAAGGTAGGCACGATTCCACAGCATAACGTTCCGTATTTTGTGTTATTCTATATTTATTATATATTTATTTTTCTAAAATTACGTTATAATTTTTAATTTATAATGTGTAATTATATATTTAGATTATAATGTGTAATTATATATACTATCTATCTACTATATATATATATCTACTATACTAATAAGAGCCCAAGAGAGTTAGGTCTATAATGGGTAAAAAAAATGGCGGTCAAATTTTTTAATCAAATGAATGTCTCAGATTGATCAGATTTTAATTTTTCCTTAAGATTTCCTAATTTATCCTTAATGAATATGATTATCCGTTAAATTTTCCGTTAAATATTATCTTTTCCGTTAATTTTTGTTAGTTCACCGTTAACTTACTCATTGATTTCAATAAGAAAGGTCTTAGGTTCGAACCCCATCCCAATCAAAGTTGGTATAATTAGTACTCTATATTTAGTAGCTACAACAAAAAAAAAAAAAAAATACATATGCATTTCTTTAATTTAAAATTATGTGTCTACAATATCTTTATTCAAAAAAATTTATTCATTATCAATAAATTAAATAAGAGAAATATTTTCATTAGTTATATTGTATTTATTTTTCTCCAATATAAAAATTCTTTACATTCAAATTCATCAATTGGTTATATTCGCTACATTATCCCTACAATGTCTTTATTAAAAAAAATTATTCATTATCAATAAATTAATTAAGAGAAATAATTTTATTAGTTATATTGTCTTTATACTTATCCAATATAAAAATTCTTTACATTCAAATATTTATCCAATGTAAAAATTCTTTACATTCAAATTCATCAATGGATTATATTCACGACATTATCTATTATCTTTTTTGTGCACTATTTTTAATTAAATATCAAAGTCGTAATACAAAATGATGCTATATATTTATTTACCAAGTATTTTATTAATACCATGAAAAAATTAAAAAAATATAATTAATAAAGTCATTCATATTAACTACTTGAGCGATTTGTTGACAAAGAGAGTATTCAAATCACACAACAAATTGAAGTGAGAACTACCTCGCAATGTCCTTGTTTGACAATCAGCAGTTAGCGGTTAGCGTTAACGGATTATATTAGCGAATTTGACCAGCGAATTATATCAACGGTTGGTAAAAAGATATTTGAAAAAATTAGCTGTTTAGATTAACATGTAAAATGACCTAAGAGTATACATAATAATAATAATAATAATAATAATAATAATAATAATAATAATAATAATAATAATAATAATAATAATAATAACAATAATAATAATAATAATTGTTTTTAAAAAATAAAAAATATATATAATTAAGCCAATCATATTAACTACTTGGGGATTTATTGACAAAACGAGTATTAAAATCACACAACAAATTGAAGTGGGAAATTATCTCGCAATGTCCTTGTTTGGAAATCAGCAGTTAGCTCTTCAATATTAGTATATATTTAATATAATAATAATAATAATTGTTTTAAAAAAATAAAAAATATATAATTAAGCCAATCATATTACCTACTTTGGGATTTATTGACAAAACGAGTATTCAAATCACACAACAAATTGAAGTGGGAAACTATCTTGCAATGTTCTTGTTTGGCAATAAGCAGTTAACTCTTCAATATTAATATATATTTAATATTTTATGCCCTAATTTTTATTTGCTCTCCCTTATATCCCGTATTTGGTTTCAACCATACCTATACAATTATTTTATTGACAATTATAATCAATCTTGACTATATTATCTTGCATTTGTAAACTTAGAATTACCTATTTAAATACGCAAATATAACATTCAATTATCTATGCATGAACAATTCCCATATAATCTTGACTTGATATACTTTAAAGTACTTATTTAAAAGAATAACATTGGCATTATCCCAATCGCGCAATGCGCGTAAAAAACTAGTATATATATCTACTATACTAATAAGAGCCCAAGAGAGTTAGGCCTATAATGGGTAGAAAAAATGGCGGTCACAGATTTTAATCAAATGAATGGCTCAGATTGATTAAAAGATTGATCAGATTTAAATTTTACACTAAAATTTCCTAAAATACCCACACACCGTTACTAATTCCGTTAAAATTTTAAGAATTGCCGTTAGTTCACCGTTAACTTACTCATTGATTTCAATAAAAAAAAAATAAAAGGTCTTAGGTTCGAACCTCATCCCAATCAAAGTTGGCATAATTAGTACTCTATTTTACTCTTATTAAATTATATAAATAATAATTTAGTAGTTACAACAAAAAATAATACATATGTATTTCTTTAATTTAGAATTATGTGTTCACAATGTCTTTATTCAAAAAAAAAAATATTCATTATCAATAAATTAAATAAGATAAATAATTTTATTAGTTATATTGTCTTTATTTTTCTTCAATATAAAAATTCTTTATATTCAAATTTATTAATTGATTATATTCGCTACATTGTCCTTACAATGTCTTTATTCAGTGAAAAACAAATTATTAATTATCAATAAATTAATTAAAAGAAATATTTTCATTAGTTATATTGTCTTTATTTTTCTCAAATGTAAAAATTTTTACATTCAAATTCATCAATTGATTATATTTACTACATTATCTTTTTTTTTTTTTGAATGCTACTAGCTCTATTACATTGTAGTATCTGTTCATATACTTTCTCAACCTACTGAAACACAAAGAGCCAATAACGCCTCCACTGAGGCTCGAACTTACAACCTTCCAAATGGAAGTCCAACCCGGATACCATTAGACCACATAGCCCTGGATATTCACTACATTATCTATTATCTTTTTTGTGCACTATTTTTCTAATTAAATATCAAAGTTATAACATAAAATAATGCTATATATTTATTTACCAAGTATTTTATTAATACCATGAAAAAAATTAAAAAAATATAATTAATAAAGCCAACCATATTAACTACTTGAGAGATTTTGTGACAAAGAGAGTATTCAAATCACACAACAAATTGAAGTGAGAACTACCTCGCAATGTCCTTGTTTGACAATCAGCACTTAGCGGTTAACGTTAGCGGATTATACAAGCGGATTTGACCAGCGAATTTATTTAATTATTAACATTGGGTAGAAAAAATGACCGCCAAATTATTAAATCAAATGAATGGTTCATATTGTTCAGGTTTTAATTTTTTTCTATTAATATTTTCTAATTTATCCTTAATTATATGATTATCCATTTAACTTTTCCGTTAATTCACCGTTAGTCTAATTCTAATATTAAAGTCTAATATAGAATTATAACTACACCATTAATCTAATTCTAATATTAAAGTCTTAATAGAACTTAACCACAAATCCTAATGTCGGAATCTCCTCAAACAATATTAGTATATATTTCATATTTTATGCCCTAATTTTTATTTGTTCTCCCTTATGTCCCGTATTTGGTTTCAACCATACCTATACAATTATTTTATTGACAATTATAATCAATATTGACTATATTATCTTACATTTGTAAACTTAGAATTACCTATTTAACCTGCACGGGCTTAGCTCAATGGTTTAGTGGGTAGTATTTGGCAGAAGAGACCAAGGTTTGAACCTCGGCGGCGGCAATGCGTGAATTATGTCCAAAGTGGGCAGATTCCTTGTGCGTACCAGCATTTGGCCCTATTTGCTGAACCATTGAGTCACCGGGATTTACAACTTCCCACAATGCTCTGTCGGGTCGGAGTGTGGGGGGGCCCTTGGGGTTGAGGACTTAACCTTTGGGAGAAGAATTACCTATTTAAATACGCAAATTCAACCTTCAATTATCTATGCATGAACAATTTCAATATAATCTTGCCTTAATATATTTTAAAGTACTTATTTTAAAAAACGCATTGGACATTGTCCCAATCGCGCAATGCGCGTAAAAAAAACTAGTACATACTAATAAGAGCCCAAGAGAGTTAGGCCTATAATGGGTAGAAAAAATGGCGGTCAAATTTTTTAATCAAATGAATGGCTCAGATTGATCATATTTTAATTTTTCCTTTAAATTTCCTAATTTATCCTTAATGAATATGATTATCCGTTAACTTTTCCGTTAAATATTATCTTTTCCGTTAATTTCTGTTAGTTCACCGTTAACTTACTCATTGATTTCAATAAGATAAGAAAGGTCTTAGGTTCGAACCACATCCCAATCAAAGTTGGCATAATCAGTACTCTATTTTACTCTTATTAAATTAAATAATAATTTAGCGGCTACAACAAAAAATAATACATATGCATTTCTTTAATTTAGAATTATGTGTCCACAATGTCTTTATTCAAAAAAAATTATTCATTATCAATAAATTAAATAAGATAAATAATTTCATTAGTTATATTGTCTTTATTTTTCTCCAATATAAAAAATCTTTATATTCAAAATTCAAATTCATCAATTGATTATATTCGCTACATTGTCCCTACAATGTCTTTATTAAAAAAATTATTCATTATCAATAAATTAATTAAGAGAAATAATTTCATTAGTTATATTGTCTTTATTTTTCTCCAATGTAAAAATTCATTACATTCAAATTCGTCAATTGATTATATTCACTACATTGTCTATTATCTTTTTTATGCACTATTTTTTAATTAAATATAAAAGTTATAATACAAAATAATGCTATATATTTATTTACCAAGTATTTTATTAATACCATGAAAAAATTTAAAAAAATTAAATTAATAAAGCCAAGTATATTAACTACTTGAGTGATTTGTTAACAAAGACAGTATTCAAATCACACAATAAATTGAAGTGAGAAATTACCTCGCAATGTCCTTGTTTGACAATCAGCAGTTAGCATTAGCCGATTATATTAGCGGATTTGACCAGCGAATTATATCAACAGTTGGTAAAAAGATATTTGAATAAATTAGTTGTTTAAATTAACATTTAAAATGGCCTAAGGTATAATAATAATAATAATAATAATAATAATAATAATAATAATAATAATAATAATAATAATAATAATAATAATAATAATAATAATAATAATAATAATAATAATAATAATAATAATAATAATAATAATAATACTAATAATAATAATAATAATAAAAATTATTATTATTATTATTATTGTTTTAATAATATTTTTTTTTAAATATAGATGTGTTTTGGGAAAATCATTCTCAAAAACGTTAAGTGAAAATATTGTAAATTGCAATGTTTGTATTTTAAGTGGTTTGGAACAAATTGTTGCTTCAAACTGTTGAATAACCAAAACACTTTCTTTAGCATTTAATTTTGATCTTTGAGTTACATTATATTTATCAATCGTCCAATATCTTTGGGTTACATTATAATTAAAAAATTTAAATTTTTACTACATCTAAATTCCTTAAATTAGGAATTTCTTTATCCATAATAATTTATTCAACAATAATGCATGGTTGAATTAAATGAACACTGAGCAAAACACCTAAAGGACTGTTTTATTCAACAATAATGGTTGAACTAAATGAACACTGAGCAAAACACCTAAATGACTGATACTGTTGATTCATTCATTGATCTTGTATATATGTGCATTCATTAAATATATTAGAACTACCCTTTGCAACAAAAATACTTGGTTACTATTTAAAAAAAGTTTAGTAACAATTATAATGAATCTCCTATATTACATTGTATTCATATACTATGAATTACATATTTAAATAAACAAATTAGACATTAAATTACTTATGTTGAACTTCTCATATATAATCTTGCATTTATATACTTTTAAATATTTATTTAATTATAAACATTGGGTAGAAAAAATGACCATCGAATTATTAAATCAAATGAATAGTTTAGATTGTTCAGATTTTAATATAATCTTGCATTGATATACTTTAAAATACTTATTTAAGAAAAACATTGGGCATTATCCCAAATTCCCAATCGCGCAATGCGCGTAAAAAACTAGTATACTAATAAGAGCCCAAGAGAGTTAGGCCTATAACGGGTAGAAAAAATGGCGGTCAAATTTTTTAATCAAATGAATGGCTCAGATTGATCATATTTTAATTTTTTCTTGAGATTTCTTAATTTATCCTTAATGAATATGATTATTCGTTAACTTTTTCGTTAAATATTATCTTTTCCGTTAGTTTCTGTTAGTTCACCCTTAAATTACTCATTGATTTTAATAAGAAAGATCTCATGTTCGAATCTCATCCCAATCAAATTAAAGTTGGCATAATTAGTACTCTATTTTACTCTTATTAAATTAATTAATAATTTAGTAGCTACAACAAAAAATAATACATATGCATTTCTTTAATTTAGAATTATGTGTGTACAATGTCTTTATTCAAAAAATGAAATTATTCATTATCAATAAATTAAATAAGAGAAATAATTTTATTAGTTATATTGTCTTTTTTTTTTCTCCAATGTAAAAATTCCGTACATTCAAATTAATCAATTAATTATATTCACTACATTGTGTATTATCTTTTTTTGCGCACTACTTTTTAATTAAATATCAAAGTTATAATACAAAATAATGCTATATATTTATTTACCAAGTATTTTATTAAGAAAAGGAATTTTGATATTTAATTAAAAAGTAGTGCGCAAAAAAAAAGATAATACACAATGTAGTGAATATAATTAATTGATTAATTTGAATGTACGGAATTTTTACATTGGAGAAAAAATGGGTATCAAAATAGCAAAAGAAAAGGAATTTTGATAAGAAAAGAGAAGGGAGGGGTGAGATGGTGGATACCCATTGCTTAGGTCGGGGCCGCAAAGGCTCCCCGGGCCTAAAACACGGTACGCCGTGCCGTGGGAGTCGGCCTTTGGCCTAAGGGTGGTGGGGGAGGGATCCATTGCTCCTGTTGGGACCTCAAAAGCCTCCCCGGGTAAAACATAGTGCGCTATGCCGAGGGAGGTTGGTCTTGGGCACGAGGGTGGAAGGAGGTGAGTGCTACCGCTTAAGCCGGGACCCGTGAAATTCCCCCGGACTAAAACACGGTATGCCGTGTCGGTGGGGATGGGTCTTTGACTTGAGGGTAGTAGGGATATGATAGGATAGTTGGATCTCCATGAGCTTAGGCATCGTTCCCATCACTTGTGTGGGACGGGGAGCCTATTACAGACGAGATGTGTGGATGAGTTGGTGAGGTTTGGGCTTTCAAGGCTTGAATTTACCTTTTGATCTCTTTTGTGAGCCATTTTGGCCTTTTGATTTTGATATAGTAGACTTCGATGGTTGGGAGCTCTACACTTTGATTGGGGGGGGGGGGAGGGGGGGGGGGGGGTCACTTTTGGGCCACCTCTTGTATATATTTAGATGGTTGTTTTGTTTTGTTATGGCCGAAATGGCCAAGGACTTGATTTGAGCCATAGTCTACTTTTGGGGCTATGGCGTATGCTTGTAGACTCTTGGTTTTGAAATAGAATAAATGCACAGTTTTTAAAAAAAAAAAAAATACCATGAAAAAATTAAAAAACATAATTAATAAAGACAGTCATATTAACTACTTGAGGGATTTGTTGACAAAAAGAGTATTCAAATCACATAACAAATTGAAGTGAGAACTACATCGCTTATGTCCCGTATTTGGTTTCAACCATATCTATACAATTATTTTATTGACAATTATAATCAATCTTGACTATATTATCTTGCATTTGTAAACTTAGAATTACCTATTTAAATACGTAAATTCAACATTCAATTATCTATGCATGAACAATTTCAATATAATCTTGCATTGATATATTTTATAGTACTTATTTAAAAAAAAAAACATTGGGTATTATCTCAATCGCGCAATGCGCGTAAAAAAACTAGTATTTAGATAAAGGATCAAGTGAAAAAGAAGCCTTAGGTGCAAAATAGGATTTAATCTCATCCATTGATTCAGTCCAGATCAACGTTCAAAATGAAGCAATTTTTTTTTTTTAAAAAAAAAAAAAAAAAAGAACACGGTAGCATTATGGTAATTTTGTGTAAGTTTTTTTTTTCTTCCAGAGCACATTGTTGTGCCTTCAACCTATAAATTCATAGATGTTTTATATATTTAAAGAGCATTTTATCATTAATGAATTACTAATTACTAATTTTAGTTGAATATTATGATCGTTTATAATTTGTATTGAAGATCATACATTAAATTTACTTTTTAATAATTATTTCATACTTTCTACCTTACCAAACACATTTAATTTTTATCTTTCCAGAGTTCCAGTGCACATTGTCCCTTCTTCTAGGGCACATTGTTTTGCCTTTAACTTTAAGATCGTAGGTGTTATATATATATATACCCGCGTTGCAAAAATTACGCCTATACAACGATTAATCGGCTCCTAGGCGCTAGGCATTGGCCGGCCGCCTAACGTATCACCATAATCGGTGGTCTAGGCGGCCGACTAGGCCGCCTAAACGCCGCCTTGGCCGCTTAGGCGTTGACCGCCTAGGTGCCGCTTAGGTCTCCTAGGCACCGACTAGGCCGCCTAGTAGGCCGATTAGATATTCTTCAATTTTATTTTTTTTTAAATTGGGTTATTTCAATCAGAACAACATCGTTTTGAACAAAATAATCTTAAATTGTTCAAGCTCTAGATGTGCGGTTCTGTGGTGAGTAATGTGCGTAAGTTTTGTACTTAAGGTGCGCGAGTCTTGTACTTAAGGCGCGTGAGTTTTGTGCTTAAGGTGCGTGGATGTGATTGGAGACAAAATGGACGAGTTTGGATAAGTAAGGTCAATTCTATAAGTAAGGAAAGTTCTAGGGCGAGATTGGAGACAAAATAGACGAGTTTGGAGCCTAGAAGACTCGACGCGTCGAATCCATCCAGAATGTTTCGTAAGTCTCGGCATCCAGACTCGACGCGTCGAAGTCGAGAATGCGCTGAAGCCATAAAATGGCGCTGGCTTGCGAGACACTGCATGCATTACGAATGAATTGCACTTATTTCCAAAATATAAGGGACGGCCCTAAATTCTATAATGAAAGGTGCTGATTTGTTATTAAAAGGAAGGGAGGTGGCATTCAATTCCAAAGTGAGGCAGCGCTGAATTGAAAGAAAATTGGGATGCAATAATTTCCTAATAATAAAAGGGCCGAAATTCATAATTAAATAAGAGAAATTCTAATTTCGTCTCGATTTGACTCCCGCTATAAAATTTCACCTTCTTCAACCCTAGTATTCATTCGAGGTCTTTGGAGACAAGACGGGGAGAAATCAAGAGCCACATGTTATCTTGGGAAGCAAGAAGAAGGCAAGGGAGATTCGAGAGAATCGTCTGGTTCATTCTTGTACTCTGGTAGGGAATATCCCGACCGACATAGCTTTACCCCGACCGGTGTGCCTTCGTCCTTTTCTTCTTGTCTTTGCAGGTAACAGGTCGGGTTTCTGGTGAAAGACCTGGTCGGGACGCGACCGGGAATTACCCGAGCGGTAGCCCTTAGGCGAGAGAGCTGACAAGGGACACGTGGCGGCTCCACGCGTTGACAGGCAGGGCACCCGGGACGGCGACACGTGGTTGCTACGTGGGAAGCATGCCGAACGGTCGGATTTGTGTCTCCGGCTCCGCGGCTATAAATACCCGCGATAGCAACAGTGTGAGGGACTTTTGGACGATCGATAGGTTGTTGTTAAAGAATCCCGACCGCAGTCAGTCGGTACTCAGAGCAGCCAAGTAGATTGTACTTAGGGCCTTCACTGTGATCAATAAAAGATATTTACTTACTTTAATTGGTCTCATCTTTATTTAATTACCGCACTACGTGGCAATTAACACTATCATACTCTTTTGATGATTTGTAATTCTTTAAATATATTTACTATGTATAATTTAGCCATGCTTGGCTAAATTCTTTAGAGATTCTTGGGTAAAAGTGTTTATGAACCTATGTGTCTGAACTCTTAGATTCTTTAATACTGTGTTGCAATTGTGTTTTTATTGTTTGATGCTTGTAATTAGTGGCCATAGTTACTTGCTTCGTTTGCTTTCTTTGTGTCACAACGAAAGTTGGGCATAATTTTGGACACACATAATTGCACCTAATTATTGCACCTTGAGAAATGGTAATTTATTTAGGGAGTTTAATTCTTGATTATTGTCCGTTCGAGAGATAGTAGTAGTTAGGAATTTATGATGCTTGTTCTTGTTTTATTGGGTGATTATCGCACGAGAGTGGATATTCACCAGTGTTAGTGACTGTGAGAGTAGCTCTATACCACTTTGCATCCTCACACTCGTATGAACCCAGAGTTAATATTACATTAGGTTAGGCACTACGGGATTAAACAATTGAGTCCCAGGAATCTCAATCTCTCTAATACTTTGCTTTCAAAACTCTGAATCATTGCTTTGTTTTATTTTATTTTATTTATTTTATGCAATCATCCAAGTCTATCGTTTGGATTAGCTTTAATGGACAAATTAGTAACTAGTGTTTAATACAACCACTTCCCTGTGGATCGATTATCCGATACTCCGGGTATTATTTATTTGCAAAATACTACAATCAGTACTTAATGTGAGTAGTTGCTGAAACTTGAGGTGCATGAGTTGTGCTTAAGGTGCGTGAGTTTTGTACTTAAGGTGCGTGAGTCTTGTGATTAAGGTGCGTGAGTTTTGTGCTTAATGTGAATAGTTGTTGAATGAAACTTAAGGTGCGTATGTTTTGTGCTTAAAGTGCGTGAGTTATGTGCTTAAGATGCGTGAGGTTTGTGCTTAAGGTGCGTGAGTTTTGTGTTTAAGGTGCGTGAGTTTGTGTTCTTAAGGTGTTTTGTTTGTGTGTATATATATGATCTAATTAAGATTCTTTAAATGATACTCATGTGATATTTTTTCCAATTTTTTTTTAATTAACTTACAATTACGCTAAATCAATGTTGCAAGTTCACTTAATCAAGCTGTTGGTTCTTGTTACGTTTTTGTGATCTTTCGTCAGCTAGGGTCATAAGGTAGAATTTATCCCGGTAAGATCTTCTGATAATAACCAATTGATTAATCCTATAACAATTTAATTATTTATCAATTAATTTTTAAAATGTCTCTTTTTTTGTGGGGTGGGGGGGGGGGTGATTTTTCTTTTGGTCTTATTGTTGTTGTCTAAGACATAAAAATGAGTCAAATGACCAAGGAATAAGTGAAGAGGACGAATCTTTTACTTTTGGAACAGTATACGTTGTCTTTCACTTTCATTGCCTATGTTGCAACCATAATAACCAAAGAGAAACACACACACACTCAATAATATATATGTTTCCACCACTACTATATGTTAGTGCCTTAATTAGTGGTTTGTTTTTATTGCCAACTTTTTGTATATGCTTATGTCATGGCTATATTATATTGCAGATATGTTGGTTCATCATTTTTCTAGACCTTGTATTTTATGTGACACCAATGAAACCCCAATCATCCTTTCAAAAAAAAAAAAAAAAAAAAAATGAAACCCCTATCATTTACGGTGTACTAATTAACCGATCGTTTAAATAGTAAAAACGCAATGATGGATCGTTATACCCTGCACCATGGCACGCACAGCATTGTGCGTCTCGCGCCTCCTAAAACGACGTCGTTTTGATAAGTTATGTAGGGAGTTGACGTAATTATGTGTATTTATTTATACAATTATGTGTATTTTTTTATACAATTATGTGTATTTTTTATACAATCATGTACATCTTTTTTTTTTTTATACAATTATGTACATCCGAGCGAAACAGGAAATTTATGTGTATTATGTTAAGAGTTTATGTTTATTATGTTAAAAGTTTATGTATTATCTTTTTTTAAAAAAAAAGTATGTGTATTTTGTTATACAATTATGTATATTCATGTATACAATTATGTGTATTCTAGTATAAAATTATGTACATTTTTGAACATGAGATTTTTTTTAAAGAAAATTAACCGCCAACACAGGGTAGTGAAATTTCAAAAAAAAATAAAAAATCTGAAACGACGTTGTTTTGCATCAGGGCGCACAATGCAATGCGCACCCTGGTGCAGGATATAAATTGCCCACAATGATTGAGTAAATTTAAATTTTAATCTTATGATTATTGGTGTGTTGTTAATTACAGTTCACGAGTTTTAAAATTGTAAATTTAGTACTGTAACTATTTAATTTTTTTTTTTTAATTTTAGTCTCTTTGGCCAAATTGTCAGTTAAAAAGTGACTGAAAATTTTTAATGGATAAAATAATGAGGCCAATTTAATTAATCTTTTTTTCTCCTCTTCTCTTTCTCACCCATTAAAATTTTCCGGCCACTTTTCATCAGCACTAGCGGGAGTGCAGACTGAAATTGAGAAAAATTGAATAGTTATGATACTAAATTCACAATTTTGAAACTCGTGAACTTCAATTGACAACACCCCAATAATTATAGGACTAAAAGTGAAGTTCATTCCGCAATGATTTTATTAAAACATTAATTAACATTTTAGTTAATCATTCATCATAGATGCTTTTATTGGTAAATTAATTGCTTATACATTACTTTTACAATAATTAGTTTATGAAATAATTAAGTCACAAATGAAATAATGTTAACAAAATTAAAAGAAACATATTTTATTGTTTGATTTAATTTTTTTTCTTGGAAATGTTATTTTTACAAATAAACTGTTCCCTTTATAGGGAGATAGCCATTCCGAAAAAAAAGGAAGCCTGCATGTGTGTATATTTATCGTAGAACCAAATTAAAACTATCACAATTATTATTCTAAATTAAGAATATAGTTTACAATTTTTTATAGTAAATATTAAAACAGCCATTTATTAATAATTAAAATATCATAACCAGATTGATTGGCGTGAGTGACCGTGTACTTTCAACTCTTAAGAAGTTAAGAGAGGTCAGTAATTCAAAACACCATCTCATATTAAAAAACAAAATTAATATAATCAACACTTTGCTTCTTAATTGGTGCAACATGGTGCAAATAGAGATTAGTTTGTGTAGTGCCTCTTAATTGAGGCGACATGGTGTAAGTGTAGATTAATCTGAGTATGATACGTGTTTAAAAGTGCTTCATATAGTTAAAGCTTTCTCAGAATACCTCGTGCTCTAACCAAAAATAATAATTAAAAGACCATAAAAAAATATTAGTTCTCATTGGTAAAAATGAATTCGACTACATGTATTCTCAAATTCTATTTCCTCACCTTTACTCCATGATGTGACAACTAAAGATATAATATTTTTATCAGGTGAACCCAGAAAAAATGTCTACATCAAAAATTTGTAAGAAGAAGTAAAAATTGAAAGTAAAAAGTGGGAGTAAATGTAATATTTTTCGATAAAAATGGACTTGGAGAAGATCTCTGCAGCCTCAATTAATGAGTGAGACCACCGTTAGGTTCAACAATGGGACATTAATAGCCACAAATAAATTGTTACTAAAAGTAAAAGGCAGTTAAAGAAATAAAATAACATTATTTTCTTTTTACCCACACCACGACAAATCAATTGAACTAAGACTACATTATATTAACCATATTGCTTTTAAATTATATATCCTAACCCACTCATCTATATAATCTCTTGGTTTGCACCACCATAATCTTTAGTGCTCAAGTCTTGCAATTTGATTGGTGGAAAATTGTTCCATTTAATTGGTTAAGATGATCACTGTTTAGTGCAAATGGTTATCAAAATATGTAGCACTAACTTTATTTCACAAAAGCTCCAATGATATTGATTAGTACCAAACTTTACAAGTTGTTGTATACTTTTTCAACCCAAAGAATCAATGTCCAACCACCGAGGTCTGATCCTATAACCACATATTCTTCTAAAAGGTTGAACCCCAAACCTAAGGGCCCCCACACCCCGACCCGACAGAGCATTTGGGAGGATGTAAATCATGGTAACTCAACTGAACATGAACCACAGAGGCTAGACCGATGCTCACTGCGCACAAGGAACCCTCCTCACTTTGAGAGGTTGCTCCCACACTGCCGCTGGTGAGACTCGATCCCTGGTCATTCTTCCAAAGCTATAACCACATATTTGAAATAGTAATAGAAGTGTCATCACAATACATAGTAGTTGTTTTAACTTTAGTATTTTAAAAGCTTAATTCTCAAATAAACTTAAGCCCTTTTTGGTAAAATAGTTAGTCTATCAGTCAATTTTGGCTTATTTGACCACTATTAGCTATTCAATTAATTTGGTTAAATAATCAATATGAGTGTTTGATTAATTACCTTTTTGTAACAATTTTTTGCTCCAAAATGCTAAAATTCAAAAAATACTCAAACTAGCTTTTTTAATTAACTTTTTGAGAAAGTCATTTTTATGTAATCAGCTAAAAGTTAACAGCTAATTTACCAAACACTTATTTACAATCAGCTAATGTTATCAACTAGTTAAACTTACTAACCAAATCAGCTAACATCTATCAGTTAACCGCCATCTACCAAACGCCCCTTAGAGTTTTGCTTAAATTTGGAAACGCCGTGGCATTAATCAAACTAATTAGGGATTGCTTTTTTCCCAAAAACAAAAGTATAGCCGTGCAGTGGTTAATCGATTAGCTAGCTGTTTGGTTTAATAAGAGAGAGGCCTAAGTTCAAGGTTGAGGTTTGAAATCTAATAGTCATTTTAGTTAATTTGTATTTGTGGTATGTATAATTTTCCCTTATTAGGGGATTATTGTAATTGATTGGTAGTGGGTTGGTGATATGTATATGTGGTTGTAATTATATTAGTGTAATCATCAAGTTGAATACCGGTGTTAATTACATTGGCCTAGCACACTTGGTAGACAATCGTTATATCCTACACCACGACGCACATAGCACTGTGCGCCGCGCGCCTCCCAAAACGACGTCGTTTTGGGGTAGTGTTGGGAGGCGCGGTAGGAAGTTGCTGAAATTATGTGTATTTGTTCACAACGTTATGTGTATTTGTTCACAACGTTATGTGTATTGATTCATACAGTTATGTGTATTTTTTATACAATTATGTACATTCTTTTTATACAATTATGTACATCCGAATCAGAAAATTTGTGTGTATTATGTTAAGAGTTGATGTGTATTATGTTAAAAGTTTATGTTTATTATGTATTATGTTAGATTATGTGTATTATCTTTTAAAAAGAGTATGTATATTTTGTTATATAATTATGTACATTCATGTATAACATTATGTGTATTCTAGTATAACATTATGTACATTCTTGAACAGCGGGTTTTTTTTTTTAAAGAAAAAACTACTGCCATTCACTGGGGCGGGAAATTTCAAAAAAAAAATAATTAAAACGACGTCGTTTTGCATCTGAGCGCATAGTGCAACGCGTGCCGTGGTGTAGGATATAAATTGCCCTTGGTAGATATGAATACGTGGACGACAAGAAATTTCATTTCGAGACCTTTAAAATCTTTGTCCAAAAGGTTGAATAATCCCCAATCCTAAGGGCCCCACGCTCGGTCGAACGGAACATTTAGGAGGATATAAATCACGGTAACTCAATGGCTCAGTAGAGAGGGTCACATGTCAGTCCTAATCCCCACACTGCCGCTGCCGAGATTTGAACCTTGATCTCTTCACCCAAATACGGTCATGCCTACTGAACCAGTGAGCTAAGCCCGTGAGACTTTTAAAATCTTATTTGTCAAATTGGTTCGAAAAAGTAATTAAGAGATATAAATTCTCTTTTGAGTTCCCATATTTAGAAATGTTGGGTCGGGATAATTAACGTTAACATTCATGAGAATTGTAATATTTCATATAAGATCTTATAGGAAAGAAAAGGTTTACTGCAATTACTTTGTAAGTAGCTGGTAATGATTTATAAGTAATTGTAATTGTATTATACTCATCGAATTGAGAATTATAATAATGCTCACTGTATAAGTGTATAGGTTTTTTTTTTTTTTTTTTTTTTTAATTGGTTTGTACTTAATATTAATATACAAATGACTTTGATTATATTGATGTATTTCATCAAGTTAAAAACTGCAATTATATGTATGACACATGATGAAAAAAAATAAAATAAAATTCTACTTACTATATTATTCAATAAAGCACACATTCCTCCTTTTGGTTACTTTATTGTTAGTATATTAGGCAGTTACTCAAAGTATTAAAGATGACATGGGGTTGGCACCTTTTACTTTATTGTTGTTGAATTGGTATATTAGGCAGTTATCCAAAACATTATATTCTTCAAGTATAATCCCAAGTCCCAACTATATATCTTCAAGCATTACATTATCTTTAAGTATATACTACTTTTGAGCAATAAGTTTGCATTGGGTGTACAAATTAAAGCTAAGTTCATTGTAAATGCTTGATCAATAGCAAATTATATCATGGGGCTGTGTTAGTGATGAATAAGTCGATCCACACCAAAAATAATATATATATTTACAAAATGTTGTATATATAACAAAAAATAGGGATTTATTTTACGAAAAAATAATCCCAACAAACTAGTACGAAACTAGCACAAAAGGATTTAATTTTAAAAAAATTAATATCAATCAAAGTTTGGTACGAAACCAATAGGTTCGAACTATTTATATAAAATGAATAAAATCGAGAAAGAGTTTCCAAAATCGGAGATTTTAACTCAACACAAGAAAGGAGAAGAAATCTGAGTCGTGTGATACTCACAATTTCCTTGAAATCGATTCGCTACCTCCCAAGGGTGCTAGGAGCATTGTAGTATCAGTCTCTCAGGATAAAACGGATTATGACTTTAGTGTTTGAGCACTCAAACATAAAGTTTGGCGAACTAGAACAACGGATGTCTTTTAAGCATGAGGAAGCCTTTCTCAATATCATTCCACACAGTTAGAACAATTAAAAACATTCTCATGACTCATAAGTGGCCAAGAGGCATTTCATCAAACACCTTGGTATTGTCATCTCATACTTCCCTTTTTTCAAAGGTGAAGTAAGGTTAATTAACTCATTGAATCTAGATTAGGTAATCACTTTGTTGGTTTTATGACTTTTGGAAAGTTAACGACTGGCCAACACAACCGTTAAAATAACGAGTATATGAGAAAAATATAGAGAGAATATGGAGATCGAGAATAAAATATGTTGTATTGCTTAGAATTGCTCGTCTTTACCCCATGCATGGGGGATTTATTTATACATATTTTGGGCTAAAAGCCCTACAATGAATAGAAATATTAGGTTGCCTTATATTGGGAGTCCTAATTATATTGAGATTGGACTTAATACAAGATAGACCTAATACTTGGTACATTAGGAATAATAAACCTAATCCTTGCGAAACTCCTTTGCTATCTCGTACTGAGCTTCTCTCTTGGGCTTCCTTGATCCAGTTGTTTTCTTGGGTCGATCCATTTAGTCAGCCTAGTATACCATCCATCACACTTCCTAATCGAAACTTAATAATGTTAATTAGCATCATCAAAGTCAAGTCTCATCTCCCCCTAGTCCCCTACTCATTGGTGTTGATGAGCGGTTTAATAGGACCATTGCTGAGAGAGCAAGGTGTCTCAGATAGAATGTTGGGTTCTCTAAGTGTATTTGGACAGAAACAATGAACATGGTTTGTTATTTGATCAATAGATCGCCATAGACTTCACTTGATGACAAGGTTCCTAAGGATGATTGGTCAAGAAATCCTGTGAGTTTTGGTCACTTATAAGTTTTTGGTTGTCCTGGCTATGTTTTTGTTCCAAGTGATGAGAAATCGAAATTAGATCCCAATTCAAAGAAGTGCATCTTTCTAGGCTTCAAGAAAGGTGTAAAAGAATACAAGTTTTGGGATCCTACAACTAAGAAGGTGGTGATTAACAGAGATACAATATTTGATGCGTATTCAATGCTTCAACCGAAGAAAGGAGATGCACTGGTTGATGGTTCTAGCATAATCGAAGTGGATATAGATCGGGTTCATTTGAATGATAGAGCAGATAATCCACATATGGTTGGGACTCAAGAAATTGCAGGTTCCACATTTGCAGCAGGTTCAAGTTTAAAGGTTTTACAAGATTATTGTTTTGCTAGAGATAAACCAAGCTGAGATGCACCAATGTCAAACCACCTAACAGGTATGAGTTTGAGGATATGATTTATTTTTCACTTCTTGTTAGTAATAATGATCCAGTTACCTTTCAAGAGTTTATTTCTAGTCATAAGAATGATAAATAATTAATGGTAGGTGTTATTGAGGCCGGAGATAGAGTCTTTACATCAGAATCATACTTGGGAGTTAGTTTAGCTTCCTCAAGGTAAAAAAGCTATAGGGTGCAAGTAGGTCTATACAAAGAAGCCACCAGTATTAAAAAAGAAAAAAAGAAGGGAAAAGATTCAATGCTAGGTTAGTTAGAAGGGGCTTTCTCAACAAACGAGATAGATTATGATGATGTTTTCTCTTCTGCTGTTATACATACTTCTATTGGGTTGGCACTTGATTTGGTAGCTATTTGGGTTTGCATTTGGAGCAGAAAGATGTGAATACTGCTTTTCCGCATGGTGATCTAGATGTGCAGATTTTTCTGAAGTAACCTGAAGGGTTTGTTAAACCCAATGGTAAGCATCTGGTTTGTAGACTTAAGAGTTCATTGTATGGGATGGATCAGGCTCCACGGCAGTGGTACAAGAAATTTGATTCTTACATGATTCTAATTGGCTACCCATGTTATAAGTATGATTGTTGTGTCTATGTTAAAAGTCATGGTGACGATTCTTTTATTTTTCTGTTACTGTATGTGGATGATATGTTGATTATTGCTAAGAGTATGAATGATACACTACTGGAAATTATGAAATTTCCGACCACCTGAAAGTGATCTTAGATCAAGTTGATACCAAAAAGTGGTCGGAAATAGCAACAAAGGTTTTTCCGGATAGAAAAGTGGTCGGAACAAGGCTTTTGACTTGATTTAAGGTCACTTTCAGGTGGTCGGAAATTTCATAATTTCTAGTAGTGATATTATTGCATTGAAAGCTTTGTTGAGTTAGGAATTTGATATGAAAAACTTAAGACTTGCACGGAAAATTCTTGCCATGGAGATTTGCAAGGATAGAGGTGCAAGGAGTTGTGGCTAACTCAACAGAGTTATATTATTGAGAAGGTGATTAAAAGGTATGGGATGAGTAAGTCTAAATTGGTTAGCACTCCTTTGGCAAATCATTTTAAGCTTTCATTTAGTTAGTGTCCCCAAACAGTTAGTGAGATTGAAGATATGGCAAATGTTCCTTATGCTAGTACAATTGGCTACTTAATGTATGCGATGGTTTCTACTCAATATAATTTGGCTCATGTTGTTAGCCAAGTTATTAAGTACAAGTCTAAACCTGTGAAGCTACATTGTGAGGCAGTTAAGTGGATCCTCCGGTACTTAATTAAAGGGCACTATGGTGCATGGTATTTTATTTGGGAGTCAATAGCGTGAGCATGTACTCATGGGATATGTGGATTCTGATTATGTTGGTGACATGGATAATAGGCGTTCTACAACAAGGTATGTCTTTACTCTTGGTGGTGGTCCTGTTTTTTAGAGGTCATCATTTCAGTCTGTTGTAGCTTTGTCTACAACTAAAGTATAATACATGGTCGTGACTGGGGTAGCTAAAGAGGCTTTGTGGCTTTCAAGTTTAATTAAGGAATTAGGTATTGAGCAATGTGGAATTCAGTTACATTGTGACAGTCAAAGTGCTATCTTTTTTGGTTAAAAATCAAGTATATAATGGCATAACCAAGCATATTGATGTAAGCTTACATAAGGTTAGAGAGTTAGTTGTTTCTGGTAATATATTATTGTAGAAAATTCATACTAGTGAGAATGCAGGATGCATGTTCACAAAGGTAGTTACTAGAATACTAGTGACAAGTTCAAACATTGTTTGGACTTGTCGGGTATTTCCGCATATGCTAGTTGAACATGGTTATCCCAACCCATTAATTTGTATATGTGAGATAGGTCTTTTCTTCTAAGGGGCATATCCGTCAAGGTGGAGTTGAGTAAGTCTCATATAAGGAAGCTAGAGAACGGAGTGGAATGGGTCGGGCCTGTGGTATGTGGGTATTTTTGTACATGTACATGTCTCGAAGGGCAAATTATTCCACATAGTGTTATGTGGACCATAACAAAAAGTACATTTTTAATATACTAAATGTACATTATTTTTGTACTGAATGCATATTATGCAATATAATGTACACTCAGTACAAAAATAATGTACATCCCCTGAATACAATGTACATTATTTTTGTACTGAATGTACATTATTTTTATACTAAATGTACATTATTTTACAGTATACAAAATATGGTCCACGGAATTTGTGTGGACAAATAATGATTGGTCTCGAAATGTCATTATTGAGTATTGTATAAGATAAAAGTTTGTGCTTGAACATATCACAAATCAATCTTGATTGGAGTATTTTAAAAAGGACGGGCGAAAGAAGGAAAAACTCGTCAAGCTTGTTGTTAACTAAATGGAATTACCGTCACCTTCAAAAATGCCCAATTTTCTTTCATCAAGTTTTGCAAAAAAAACAAGGCAGAAGCCTTTTCTGTTGGCTTCACCTTACATGCACGGCACTAGCTCCATCACAAGCCGGCAATTAATTTCTTTTGTTCTCCTGCTGTTACGTTGTTCACAATACCAAAAAAAAAAAAAAAAAAAAAAAGAGATTTTCCTTTAATTAGAAAATATATTTGTTGTTATGTCGTCTTTGCACTATTGTAATATTCATACCAAACGTTATTTGAATCATACCAATTGAAACTTGGAAGGTGAAATTAAATTTTAAGTTTAAAAAAAAAAAAAAAGTTTCAAGCGAATTGAAGCACGCATATTAGTTATAATTAGTATGAATATTTTGAATAATCATAATATATTTTAATATAAAATCTGCTTGCATATTCCGTGTTTATTATCTATGCTTGAACCAAAATTAATTATTTATTATAATTATAATTATAAATAAAACACTAATATAAAATATAATTTGTAATAGCACTATTTCAATTGTCAAAATCTCTTTCAGTTATGTAGTTTCTAATGTTTTTTAAAAATTATTTTTTGTTTGACGGTTTATAAAAATATTAATAACCAAATAATGAAATAAATAAAAATAGGTTAAATAATTAATCAATAAAAAAGTAAAACACCATTTGAGTATCATCAAATAAATGTGAAATAAATTTATCCAAACTAAATATATATGCAATAGTTATACCCTGCACCACGGCGCACACAACACTGTGGGCCAACGCTTCCCAAAACGACGTCGTTTTGTTAAGTTGTGTTTGAAGTTGACGCGATTATATACATTATGGTATACAATTATGTACATTTTTTATACAATTATGTACATTTTTTATACAATTATGTAAATCCGAAACATGAAATTTACGTGTATTATGTTAAGAGTTTATGTATATTATGTTAAAAATTTATGTGTATTTTGTTATACAATTATGTATATTCTTTTATACAATTATGTACATTTTAGTATACAATTATGTACATTTTTGAAAAATGAGATTTTTTTTAAAAAGAATTAACAGCCGGCACAGGAAAGTGAAATTTCTATATAAAAAAAAAAAAAAAAAAAAAATTCAAAACGTTGTCGTTTTGCACCAAGGCGCACAATGCAATGCGCGACCTGGTGCACGATATAAATTGCCATATATTTGAATTTGAATCTAGAATATATCATTTAAAATTTTTAAAATAATATAAAATAAAATGCAAGTATCGCCCAAGCTAACTCGATTCCCACCCCTAGTGACGGATAAATATGTTGTTTCTACGATATGATAAGTGCAAAGATAAATTAAAAGAAATGGAATTAATCACAATATATGTCATATCAAATACATTTTTTTTTTCACCAAAATAATTGTAATATTACTCTTGAAAGTGTTGGTGCCGGTGAATAAGTCGATACACTATATATATATATATATATATATATATATATATATATATATATGGGAAGGGTTCAGGTGTGGGTTAGGTTTCCCGTGTAGTTGTGCGGCTGTGCGGTTGACGCACCTTAATTAAGCATTAAAATAGCGCACTTTAAGTACACAAATCACCACGCACCTTAAGCACACAATCAAACACCCTAAGAACACAAACCACTCACCTTAAATACACAAATTACGCACCTTAAACATACAACAAAGCACCTTAAGAACACAAACCACGCACCTAAGATTTTAAAATGACTCACCTTAAGTTCCACACAATTGACGCATCTTAAGCATACAAATCATGCACCTTAAGAAGGAAAACAACGCACCTTAAGAACAAAAACCACGTACCTTAATAAGTAAAACCACACACCTTAAGTTTCAACAAATACTCACAGTAAGCACACAACCCACGCACCTTAAGCACAAAGCCCATGCACCTTAAACACAAAACCCACGCACCTTAACCACAAAAACCACGCACCTTCATTTTCAACAAATACTCACAGTAAGCACACACCCACGAACCTTAAGCACAAAATTCACGCACCTTAAGCACAAAATTCACGCACCTTAAGCACAAAGTCCACGCACCTTAAACACAAAAACCACGCACCTTAAATTTGACCTAGATGCAAAAAAATTATCAAATTACAACCACATTTTTTTTTTAGTTTTGGTAATCCTGGACGTTGATTTAAGCAAGATCAATGGCTCAGATTTTACCGCACAACCGCATCTCTGCGCACCAACCGCACCCGAACCTAATTATATATATATATATATATATATATATATATATATATATATATATATATATATATATATATTATTTATACGAAAATATGGAATTTGATTTATAAAAATTAATTCCAACCAATTTTGGTACAAAACATAGATATACGAAATATATATTAACGAAAATAGGGATTTATTTTAAGGAAAAATTATCCCACTAAAATTAGTTAGAAACTAATATAAGAGATTCAATTTTTACGAAAATTAATCCCATCATAGTTTGGTACGAAATCGAAACTATATATATATAAAATGAGAGAACGGGTTTCTAAAATCTGACATTTTAACCCAACACAAGAAAGAAGGAGGAGAAGAAATATGAGTTGTGTGATACTCACACTTTCTTTAAAATCGATTCGCCACCTCCCAATGGTGCTAGCATCAGTCTCCTAGGATAAAACGGATTACAGCTTTAAGTTTGAGCACTCAAACATAAAGCTCAACGAACTAGAACAAAGTCAAGCACTCCATACGAATTTTACAGAATTATTGGCAGAAATTTTCTTCCTAGCCAAAGAGTTGAGAATAGAGAGAAAAATCAAAGATTTTGAGATGTTCAACTAGCATAAAATAATCTACCAACAACAAATTTTTATTGGAGAAATAGGAATAAATCTACAAATCTAATAAGATCGAATAATGTTAGGCCCTTAACTGGAACAAAAAAAAAATGTCGGTACTTAATTGTTTCTTAAAATGAATGGTTCATATTATTTTGATTTTAGTATCTTTTAATGATTTTCCTTATTTACCCTTTATTATATTATTTTCTTCTCTTAAATAACCCTAAATTCCGTTAGTTTAAACTTTAGTAACGAAATATTCCGTTAACAGTTTATTATTCTTAACATACTCTTAATTTATATAAGATCTTATGTTCGAACCCCATCCCAAGTATAGTTGGCATAATTGTTAAACATATATTACGAATATGTTAAAATGTATTAAAAATATATATAATATAAAATTTAACATAAACTTTGGTCAAATAATTAGCTCGACTAAATACATAGCATTCAAAGTTGAGCATCAAAGATTATAAACCAAGAACTACTTTAAAATCATTTGATTTTCTTGAATTTTTTATTAAAAAAAAAAGAAATTTAGGTTAAATTTTTTTTTTTGTTTAATTAATCTTCTTATGATTATTTAGAAAAAAACTTAATATTTCAATTATGCTTTTGCATTATTGGAATGATTTAGGTCATTATAGTATTAATATTTTTTGTATTTTTTTTATAATGGTACAATTGTACATTACTTTACAAATATTATACTATTATTTTTTTATCAGACAAAATTATTCTTACATCATTGTCAGACCTGCGCGGCCTAACTACAAAGTTGTTGATCATAAATACAATTACACATGGACTCTAAAACGATAGGATCATTTTTCAAATAATTGACAATGTTAACATCCTACTAGCTCCAATTGAACAAGTTTACACATCAAAATTTTATCAATGCATTAAAACTTCTAAAGAAATTTGTAAGTTAATTTTTACTATATCATTATATTAATATATATTGTAACCATATATTTTGAATTATTTATTATCATCCTCTATTGACAGCAATTGTAGCAATTGTCATGGACAAACTCTCAAAACAATTTGTCTCAACAAGGAATGAAAATTAAAAAAAAAAAATCATTGATTTCATTATTGTTGAAAAAATGTATGTACGACACTTTATTACTCTTATTTATTAAATAAATTAGTAGCTACAACAAAAAATAATACATATACATTTAATTAATTTAGAATTAGATGTCTATAATGCTTTATTTAAAAAAAAATATTCATTATAAAAAAAAAACTTAAAAGAAATATAATTTCATTAGTTATATTATCTTTATTTTCTACAATTTAAAGATTCCTTACCTTCAAACTTATTAATTTATTATATTCACTACATTGTTCATTGTCTTCTTTTTTTTCTTTTTTTTTTTTTGAAAGTTACTGGCTCTATTACATTGTAGTATCTGTTCATATACTTTCTCAACCTACTGAAACACAAAGAACCAATAACGCCTCCACTGAGGCTCGAACTCATAATCTTCCAAATGGAAGTCCAACCCGGGTACTCATTGTCTTCTTTTTTACATTATCTTGTAATTAAATATCAAAGTTATATATATATATATATATATATATATATATATATATATATATATATATATATATATATATATATATATATATATTATTTATTTATTTATTTATTTATTTACCAAGTATTTTATACAAATATAATAAATATTAATATTGTTCAATACTTTCACATGATAACCTACGACACACATCTCACAACACATGAAACATGTAGGGAAAAGACTACCACTATTAAATATCAATAGGTATTTGTACGCTGAAGAGTTCATATTACAACTAAAATCTCAGTCATATACACCGCAAGGAAAATCTAAAACTTCCTACACCCTAATCTCATTGCATGATGAATCCCTCCATGCTGCTACCACTAACCTAATTGCACATGACACACAACTAATAAAATAAAATAAAAAACAAAGAGGACATGTACTGAACATGAAAACAATAATAATGCTACCCAAAGGAGAATTAAGAAGAATTAGAGAAATTTAAACCAAAAGTATAATTTATTTAAACTATCACTTTAAGACTAAATATTTAGACTAACGTTATTACGAAGTTGCAAACATTTATTTTAGTGACAATTATAATTATATCAATCTCTCATATATTATCTTGCATTTATATACTTTAAATTACTGATTTAAATAAACAAATTCAACATGTATTTACCTATGCATGAACATTTCCTATATAATATTGCATAGATATACTTTGAAATACTTATTTAAAAATAATTATTGGGCATTATCCTATTCGCGCAAAGCGCGTAAAAAAACTAGTAGCATAATAAATGGCACATAATCCAATTTAATAATATGATTATAACATTTGAAGCGGTCATACTTATTATCAAAATAATATCAACGGTTACGAAATTAATAGAAAAGTAATTCATACCGACTATAATGACCTGTTTCAAAAACACCTGAGTAGTCGGGAAGTCCTTACATTCGAAAGGTTAAGGATTCGAAATTGACCAAATGGTTAAAGCACCATTCGGTGCTACTGAAATTAACCACCATTCGGTGCTTTCAAATTAGAAGCACCATTTTGTGCTTCTAAATTAGCACCATTCGGTGCTTCGACATTTCCAAAGCTTCACGTAAGTGCTTCAAATTTGCACTAAAGCTTTCAAAATTTAGTTAGAAGCTAATGCTGCCACCTTTCATTACCATTCGTGTGCTAACACATTAGCATTAATGAATTTTTGACTTCTCTCATAGGTTTACTTTGAGAATCAATTTCTCATTCACTTATTACATATTTTGAACGTACAATATATCAATCTCTTCGTCCTACAGCAAAGAATCCGGATTCACTTTGACCCGATTCAAATCGAAAGTGAACCCCACATATATTTGTACCACAAAATAACACTCAAAATCATTTTAACTAAAAATTCCAACATTAAGTTATTATTTTCATTTTTTGAAAACAAGTTATTATTTCCATTCTTATCACGCATGTTAAAGGGTGGATGGGCAGAAAAGAGTAATAAACTTTATTTTTCTTGATAGTCAAAATGAAAAGAAAGATATATTAAAAAAAAAAAGGAAAAAAGTAAAGTCGACAGACTAAAGGGTGTTTTAATTGAGTGTATGTCAAATGGCGAAAGGAGAAATGAAAAAGTTATTTCATCATAATAAGTAATAACTAAAAAAATGTTGATTAATTTAAAAAAAAAATAATAAATAACAAGAGTCGTTTCTAAATTAATTTAAATTTAATGTCACTACTATTTGTGAGTTTCCGTGAGAACGTCTCACAGATCCTTATCTGTGAGAAATGTCAAGTCAAGATGAAAATACATGTAATACTTATGTTGAAAAATGTAATACTAATTATAATTAAATTATTTGTTACTTATAAAGAAAAATATATTACTTTTGTGAAAAAAATGTAATAGTTTTAAATCAAAATATAATATTTAAATGTTGAACAATTACTAATAAGAAAAAATGTAATAGTAATTGATTAATTGTTATTTATATATAAAAAAAAGTGATACTTTTGATGAAAAATGTAATAATTTTAAATTAAAATGTAATATTAGGAGTTGAAGAGCTACTTATGAAAAAATTGTACTCAGTCATACTTATGAGCAAAAGTGTAACACTTATGAAAAAAATATGATCTACCTCACGGATTAAGATTCGTGAGATGTCTCATAAGATATTTTGCGTTCTATTAGAGGAAAGTCTAGGCTTGGGGCGGTATTGAGCCTCAATCATTATTGTGTGGACCATGGTTCAACGAAGTTGTGTGGACCATATTTTGTATACTATAAAATAATGTACATTCAGTATAAAAATAATGTATTTTTAGTATATTAAAAAATGTACATTATTTGTGTACTGAGTGTACATTATATTATATAATGTACATTCAGTACAAAAATAATGTACATTTAGTATATTAAAAATGTATTTTTTGTTATGGTGCACATAACACTGTGTGGATCATGGTCCACACAATAATTTGCCCTTGAGCCTAGGCTAGTACGAACTAGGACCGGCCCTGAAATTACTTGGGTCGACCTTGAGCCTCTTGTGGGCCGATCCTGGGTTAAGCCCATGATTTTTATTTATTTATTTATTTTTATATAAAATAATTATGAGTTAATAGGTTTAGTTGTAACTTTTAAGAGTTAATACCCAAAATCGTCCTCGACTATAGTGGTTTTTCTTAATTTCGTCCTAAACGACTTTGGTGACTTAATATCGTCCCAGACTTTTGTGTTTCGCTCAATTTAGTCCCAGACTTTTGTGTTTTTGCTCAATTTAGTCCCTCATTTGTTATTCTGTCAATTTGGTGTTAAATAAATAGACAATTCAGTAATTTTAATATTGACATCTCTTTACTCATAGACATGTGAACTGCGAAATCCCCCTTTTTTTTACGAATTACTCCTAAAACTCCGAATATAAAATTTGATTTGTAGGTCCGGGAGTAATTCTGGGTGTAATTCGTACAAGAAAGAGGAATTTCGCACTTCACAAGTTGAAAGGAAAGAGAGATCAATATTGACATTACTAAATTGTCCCTTAATTTAACACCAATTTGACGGAATAACAAATGGAGGACTAAATTGAGCGAAACACAAAAGTCTGGGACGATATTAGGTCACCAAAGTCGTTTAGGACGAAATTGAGAAAAACCACTATAGTCGAGGACAATTTTGGGTATTAACTCTAACTTTTAAAAATTTAGAAGTCTGGTTGACTCGCATAAAATTTACGGTCTATATATATGACCCATTTTTCCTTTATTAAATCATTTATATATGAGCGTAGATGATTGAGGACTAAATATAAAAGCATGTACAATAGGGGTTTTTAAGGAGTTTTTTTTTTATTATTTTTTGATGGACGAGAGATCATGATGATTTGGAGGGGGAGAGAAGAGAGGAGAGAGAGAGAAAAAAAATTGAACTAAGCTTGATTTTTTGTGGGGTCCATATTTATGAAGTTAGAAAACAAAGGCAAATCTGACCTGGTAGGTGTTTCGGCACGTCTAACGGGTGCATACACGTACTGCATGCGTCTTCTGAGCGCGTTAATACTGCTTTTATTATTATTTTTTTATTCACTTTTTTTTCTTCTTCTTTTTTTTTCACGTCCTTTTTCTCTCCTTATTTCCTTCCTATGGGGCATGAAAAAAACCTAACAAAGTCCATAGCCGTTGGTGATGCTCTAATAATGCAATTATGGAAAAAAAACAAATGTAGCACTATTAAATTGTGGACTAAATGTGGGATTGCTCACAAATTTTGTATGTACACACAAAACTGAAAACGTTGTTGTCATACACATTAAGTTTTCTCCTTTATATATATGCGTTTAAAATCAGGTCCCAACCTTAGGATCCAATCCATGCATCTATCAACAAAAAATTCTTCTTCTACTACTTATCATTCATCTCCTCACTCTTCGAACCTCGTAACTACCTTAACAAAGCCAGCTAACAACACACCTCTTCTCTTTCCCCCTCTCACTAATTGTGCATAGTATTATAAGCCAGCCAGAAAAAATGACTGCAACTGACAGCACCAAAAACACTACCACAACAAAACATCTGACCAAGACCTACTTAGATGTTCTGGGGATTTGTTGCACGTCCGAGGTTCCCATCATAGACAAGATTCTGAAGCCTCTCGACGGAGTTAAAGAGGTTTCTGTCATCGTCCCGTCCAAGACTGTCATCGTCATCCATGACTCTCTCCTCATCTCAGACCACCAGATTGGTAAGAGATAGATACACTACTAATCAAAATGTTTTTTTTTAATTTACTACTTTTTTTTTTCTTTCATTTTTGTTGCCCATATCACCCCCACCCATATATCTTCCGTGCTTTTCTCCACTGCCTAGCTAGATTTGCAACTGCAGCAAGCTTGCTGTTGGCGGCTTTTGCTACCTTTTGCAGCAAAAGCTGCCGACCTGATATTTTTTTTATATATATCTTTTGTAATTTTTACTATGTTTTTTGTTTTGTTTTTTTGTGTAGTGATTTCAATTAGTTCGAATTTGTAAGGTTCCATTTAGTTTTACAATTTAAGTCGTAATTCAAATTAATAACACTGAATTATTTTAGATAAAAGAAAAATTTGTAGTATCACACGAATTATTCCGTACAACTATTTTTAATATTTAAAAGTAATTTATTTAAAAAATTACTCTGTATGTGTTTAGATTTTCATTTTTATTATTTTTAGTATTTAATGTAATTTATATATTGATATAAATTAATAATGTTGAACAGAAAATAATATTTATTGAGAAACAAAGATATTAATTTTTTAAAGTGATGTGAAATTGGGCCCACTTTAAAAAGTTGGTTGGATTTGTAGGAATGTAGTATTTTTTTTCTCCCAAAAAAGTGGAATCCAATGACCCACCACACCCCCACCCAATAGAGCATTTGTGAGTGTATAAATCACGAGAAAAAAAACAGTTTTAATTTTTATTACGTATTTATTTATTGAGTTAATTCTATTTTTGGTCCTAGATTTATAGGTGACAGTCCACTTTTAGTCCTTCTTTTATCAGAACATCCTCATTTGGTCCTAGTATTATTGTGGCATGACCATCTTTGGTCCTCCGTCAAGAAAATCATTGAAATGCCGTTAAATACAAGAAAATTTTGATCTTTATATATATATATATATATATATATATATATATATATATATATATATATATATATATATATATATATATATATATATATATATATATATATATACAAAGTAGGTTGACCCGTTATATTTTTTATGTTTATTTTTTTGAAAAAATTAAAATTGAAGACTGAAATGTTCTTGTATTTGACGAAATTTAAACTGTTTTGTTAATGAAGGACCAAAAATAATCATGCCACAATAATACTAGGATCGAAAGTGGATGTTTTAAATGACTAAAAGTTGACTGTCACCTATAAATCTAGGACAAAAATGGAATTAAATCTTATTTATTTTATACAGTTTCAATTTTTATTACGTTTTTAGTTATTTTGTTTACTTCCGTGTACGTTTGGCATAAGCTTATAACATGCAATATTGCAAGGCTCCTTTAAAAAAAGAAAGAAAAAAAAAATAGTGAGATCCGAGTGATTAAAATAGTAACGATTAAATTAGAATAATAAGTATAAGGGTGATATATTGTTCTCATTAAACTTTTCCTCCTTTAATTAAAATTATATTTAAAAAAATTAAAATATTAGCGATGAATCGTTTTCAGGGTTGTTTTATCAAACAAGAAAATTTAAGATGAATTACTTGAATACGAAATTTATATTGTCCTTCAAGTAGATTAATCCTAGTTAGGTTGGTCGAATAAAGGTTTTTTTTTTTTTTTTTTTTTTTTTTTTTTTTTTTTTTTTTTTTTTTTTTTTTTGCAATTTGCAAGGGAAAGGAGCTTTGGAATGAAGCTAGAATTTAGGCACAATCCCTACCAAAAAAAAAAAAAAAAAGAATTTAGGCACAATTCATCAATGATATGATCTAAACTTTATAAAACAACAATATCATATCGTGAATTCCATTTTGATACTTAGCTTTGATTCTTTTTCTTTTTCTTTTTCTTTTCCTTTTTCTTTTCCCCTTTTCCTACGAGATTGCATCTACCTAATTAATATAATTTTAATTTTATCATATCTTATTTTATAATATTTAGATTACAAAATAGCAAAATCTTCGAGGATAAAATCTTCTAGTTAGGTATAAATTATTTTTTAAGGTTCGATCATTGGCTTTGTGTATGTAGTAACCTTAAATCTCTAGGTTAGCTGTTTCACCCAAAAGAAATGTCTATAATTTAGCGAGGAAATTAGTTACTGTGACCGACGGTGGAAACCTTGGGTACACCCTTATTAATTTTGTTTTCACATATTTTTAGTTAAAGAATCAAAATTCTAAACTATTAAAAATGAAATATTTTTAGTCATCTATACAACTAAAGGTGGTCTATTTTCAATAATCATTGATATAATTTAATTGGTTTTAAAAATGAAAATTGTAACAATCGAGTAATAATTTTTTTATATATATATAAAAGGTTATTTTTATAAAAATAAAAGTTGTTATTGTGCATTTCTAACGTAGCTAAAAAGTAGCTTTTTTTATGGGGATAACATGATCCACATGTTCTTGGCGGGTACATATTATTAGTGATTGATGATTTGTGACCCAACAACATGAGTATATAATGTATATATATCTGGCTTGAAAGCAATTTTGGTGCCATACTAATTATTTACTTTTTTTTTTTTTTAAATTAATCATGCCCTTGGTGCGTTGTTATGAAATTCCGTTACGTTGAAAGCTTCTCCCTTTTTTTAATCAATTATTTTTTTCCTATATTACATTGTCATTATTACCTATTTTGCTCACATATTTGACTCCATTGTATTTTTTATCCATAGCTTATTACAAAAGAAAAGTCTATTTACACAAATATTCTTCTTATGTGAATTTGTCAATCTTTATCACAAGTTAATCAAATAAAGTTATAGGGTTAATTACCGAAATGGTCCATTGACTATAATGAAATTATCAATTTAGTGATTGACTATTTTTTTGACCAATTAAGTCTTTCAACTTTAAAAATCTTAACTAATTTGATCCTATGTTGGTTTTTGTCGTTAGGCATATGTTAACTCGAGATCAAATTTGTAATTTTTCTATAGTCAAGTGACCATTTCGGTCATCACATACACCATTTTCTCCGAAAAGTTAATTACTAAAATGGTCCATTGATTATAGCGAAATTACCAATTTGGTCTCGAGTTAACCGATGTCTAACGTCAAAACAAGCATAGGACCAAATTGGTTAAAAAATTTTAAAGTGTAAGGACTTAATTGGTCAAAAAAAAATAATCAATAACCAAATTGGTAATTTCATTATACTCAAGAGACTATTTCAGTAATTAACTCTAAAGTTATATTAGAGAGTAAAAATTATGTGTGAGTTACCTATGAACTTTCTTGATTTGAGCCAGTCAGCTATAGACAATCTATGCTGATTTATCTCATTGTAGTTCTTTATGAGTTAGGATCACAAAAAAAAATACAATATTTACACTCAATACACACTTTCAAATAGAGGCTATGAGTTTCTCTTATTCCTGAAAAAGGAAAAAATTTACGTGCGAAATTTTTTGTGCATCTTGTATTAACTTTTGAAAAGTGCAACGTGTTTTCCATATAACCTTTCGTATACGGGTTTTTTTTTTTTTTTTTTTTTTTAAGATCCTTCCGTATACGTTAATTACCTATGAGTTGACAAATTTATAACAAATTGATCAAATAAACCCATCATACGGGATGCTACAACAACAACAAGATATTATTATTATTATTATTATTATTATTATTATTATTATTATTATTATATTAATTATTATTGTTACAAATGCATATTTACAAAATATATTAATTATAACAAATGATTTGGTATGAATAAATATATCATAATAATAAGGTGAAACAAGAATTTTCCAAAAATAGTTCAAATGATTATGACAGTAGATTTTATATACTTGTTACTTTAATTTCACTCTAATATATTGTGTTACGTTACTGTTAGATAGTAACAAGCAACAAAATCTAGTCTCCAACTCAGGAATGTCATGTGAATGTAAAAATCCTTCACTCTACCCATTATCTCCAATAAAAATATTTTTAAAAATCTATGCAAATATTAAAATATAATCAAATATTATTTTCCACTTTTAGGCTATTAATGGGTGGGGAGGCAAATCATAATTAAATGTTTCAATCTGTTTAATAGAGTAAAATTTTCTTTCTGAAAACTATATTTTTGGTCATTCAGTAATGCCTATGTTACAGACTTAACCTCTTAATTATATATGTAGCCATCTTTAACCTCTAAGTAATGCGCAAAGTGTCAATTTTAGTCTCAAAAGGACTAAATCAGTCACATTATTAAGTGAGATATTGATGACAGAAATAGTCCCTGAAGACTAAAATCATCACTTCGCGCATAATTTAGGAGATATAAATTATATACAGAGTTGGCATGGGGCAAGGACAGATTGGGCCCTGGGCCAATGCTTGGAGGGGATCCACCTTTCTCCCCCCTCCCTATATATATAGAGTACATAAATGTATAAGTAAAGAATGTACATAAAATTTAAGTGAAATTAAAATAGCTTAGTTGGTAGACCATGTATTTAGTATGTCAGAGGTTAAATGGTCAATGGTCAATTCTTCTTGATGACACTTTTATATAAAGTTTCTCCTTACATTTTAGAAAATAAAATCATAGAAGATGTACAATTTATTATATGTTTTCTATTTAAACTATTATTTTATCCAATTAATTATATTCTATGTTTTGTTATTAATATATTTATCGTGTTTTGAATCTTTTTTTTTTTGTCTCCAATCAAAAAGATTTTTAGATCTCCATATTTTTGTAAGTTTTAAATTGTTTTAATAATTAATTTATTATTTATTATGATACCATTGTTTGTAAGTTTATTGATTTTAAATCGTTTATTTATTTTACAAACTATAATTATTTATTTATGAATGTATTTGCAGTTATTTATTATTTTGCATTTAGAAAAGCACCTAGATTTTTTTTTTTCATAATTATTATTATGTATCTAAAATTGTTAAAAATTTGTGAATCTTGCTTCTAGTTACTTTATATTAGTATTTTTTATTTTCTTATGTAATTTAAATTTTAGGTATGAACTTATATGTTAACTTCAGAGGTAGTGCCAATTTTTAATGCCATATTTCGGGCATATAAAATGATAGGATCGGGCCTGATTATTAATAGAAGAGATATAAATTGTTAGTTTGTATATGCATGCAGTGAGGGCATTAAACAAAGCAAGGTTGGAGGCAAGTGTAAGAGTGAATGGTGGGAAGCAACAGAGGATAAAGTGGCCAAGCCCCTTTGCCATTTGCTGTGGAATTTTACTGCTTTTCTCCTTCCTAAAGTACATTTATGAGCCACTACAATGGCTTGCTGTTGTCTCTGCTGTGGTGGGTGCAATTCCAATCACTCTAAAGGCTTTAGCCTCACTTCGCAATCTCAATATTGATATCAACATTCTCATGCTAATTGCAGGTACCAATCACCTTTTTTTTTTTTTTTTTTTTTTTTTTCTCAATTTTAAAATTGAATGTGCTTACTTTAGACTTGCGATCAGATAAAAAATTTCGAATATTAATACTGATAAGTAAAAAAGAATGCACTTCTAGAGAGTATGTATGTGTAATGTGGTGATTTTATTATTTATTAGACTATTGCTTCGTTGGGAAATAGAAACTATACTAGGGCAATATAATAATGTAGACTCGGTTATTGGAAAGACTTTGGTATGAAGGTGCCTCTAATCTCACCTCGGTGTTGTTATTTATTAAAATATATGGAGTATATATATAGTTGAGTTTTAGAAAAAAAACTAACTATTTTCCTTCCCTTTTTTTTTTTTTATAACTAATTGATATAATTAAAATAATAATAATCTAAAAACATAATAAGTGTGAATGAAAGTTATACCCCTGATTTATGTCCGTTTTTTCTGTTAAGTTTTTTTGTACATTATGCTCTAAAGGTTGTACATTAAAATATTTTGGACAAACATACCCCTACCGTTATAACTTCTGTTATCTTTTCCACTGTTGTTACCATGCACATGCATCCACCATATATTTTCTTATCTTCTTCATTAATAATAATATATACACATTAAATATTTGAGTTATATGTTAATTATTACATAAATATAAATATCAAATTTATAAAAATGATTTACATTATTATTATTATTTAGAATAATTTAAATATCTAAAATCTAAATAAATTTAAAATTTTAATATAATGTATTAATATTGGGCACCTATTTTTTGCGCATCGCGCATAAAAAATACTAGTATAGTAATAAAAATGAACCAATACTTGTTATGCTGCAATAAATATGGCTATAAAAGCAAAATTGAAAATGAAGCAGGTCTATCAAGCCTCAGCTCCTTAGGGCAAAAAAGTTTCAGCATTCTAGTAGTGATCATATTAAATTACATGTTTTGAACTTATAGACATGTGCTCAAAGGAAAAATGTTGTGTACCGTACTAGTAAACTTTGGGATAAGACTCGAACCTGTGACCTTTCGTTTGAAGGACTTCAATGATGTCATCAAATCACAAAGTTCTTGGCAAAAATAATTGTCACTTCTTGATGTGTCTTTTTTTTTTTTTTTTTATTATATATGTAGATTCTTTATTAATTCAAAGTGGCTGGGGATTGGAGTCCATCAATTGACTAGTAATAATCTAAGTAAATAAATATTTTTTAATTTTTTAATTTAAGAGTGATAATTGTAGAGGTGGGAAGCATTTCCTATTAAAAATGATCTTTATTATAAATTAATTAGATTATAGATAAGATAACACAATATTTAATACAAAATATTTATTGCAACTTGCAAGTAGCATTACCCTAAACATTGATCTTGCCTGATTTGCTTTGTCACATATCACTTTGGAAAATAGCAATTATTTTGTTACCTAATTAAAGCAAAGATGTTTCCTAATACTCACATACTAATCTGACATACATATATGCCATACCAGATAGCTTAACATAGAACACTTTGTAAATTTTCAATAACATTAATTTCCTATTGGTCGGTCTTTTTATATATTTTGTACGTAAATGATTGAACACATTCTTTTGAAAGTGGCTGCCTTTAATTCTTTGGTGAATTGAAGGAAAAGAAAAAGGCATTACGATGAGTCATATATGACCCACCTCAACCCTCCCAATTCTCTTTAATTTGGAGTGTGAAGTCATATAGCAACTTACCCAATTGTGCTTCTTTACTTTTTCTAACTTTTTCAAAAGTTAGTCATTTTCAAATTAAATACATTAAAATGTATATGTACGCCAATGATCTTGTGATCTAGTGACATGGAATGACTCTTCTAAATAGAAGATCATAAGTTTCAGTCTTAGTGGGATAGTATTGACTCTTAGTGATATTATATTTATTATTGATCAATATAAATAAAATTATTATCTTATATGTCACGTTGTAATTGTCTTGTTGTTTGAAAGGATAATTAAGTCTATTAATTGACAAATATCCTATGTGCAATTAGATGTTTATGGTTAATAAAGTTTTTCAATCATTTTCTGAATTGTCACTCAGTGTTAGGCCTATTTCCAAAACAATTAAAAGAGCTTGAGTCATTGACTTTAAAGAAAGTTATTTGTATTTAAGTACAAAATTTTCAAGTTCTATTTAATGTTGCAAGTACGAGAACATGTTATTTGTGACTTTTGTAAATAACAATTTAAACTATTTGTTGGAGGGTATGAATGTGATATATAGTATACCTAACGTTATCATTAATTGCACAAAATATGAAAGTTAATTGCACTACTTAGAGTTTACTTTTTTAAGTTTTTATGAATTAGTTTTTTTCTATTTGACTTAAGAGTTCACTTTTTACTATTTAATTTTTTTTTTTTTTGTTTAACTTTGGATTTAGTTTTTTAGATTATCAACAGATGCACTATGTATTTTTACTTGTACTCTATAGTGTTAAAAGAATACAGAGTCAATTTTATATTTATTGAAATTTTTTAAGAGTGAGGTTCATTTTATAATTATTGCAAACTTGAAAGTTTAATAATGATAAGATTAAGATCTTATTAAACTTTGATTTCTCAAGATGAAGGGTGTTGATGTGTCCATATTTTTTTACAAGAAAGGTGTTCTTATATGAACCCTGACTTATATATATAGAACTTTGGCAGTTGGATTCTTGAGTCAAAATAGTTGTAAATGTGTTTAAAAAAATTAAGTTCTATCAAACTTTATAGTCTCTTAGCTTAGTATTTCATCCATCTGATCTGTACATGTTACTTGTTTGGAATTAACGTAACAAATGTATAGTAGGGTGTGACAAATTAAAAATCTGATATGTTGTATGTTTTAAAAATCATCCATCCAGTTGTAGGATCACTTATTCTACGTGATTACTGGGAAGCTGCGACGATTGTGTTCTTGTTCACCATTTCTGAATGGCTCCAGTCCACTGCCACTCACCAGGTTAATTTCAACTTTAATTAATTTGTGTATGTCAAGGAAGGAAATTAACTTGTAATATAGATAACTGTTGGGCGGAGGTCGGAAAAGGCCAAGTCTAACACCTCGTGACTAGGCAGATTGTTGGACGGAGGCTGATAAAGGGCCAAGCCCAGCACCCTGCCTCTCGAAAATGTGTGGCGGTATAAGGAAATAAAGTTGCGCTTTTACTACTAGCTATAGCTTTTGGCGTAGTGGTAAACGTTTGATCCTGAATTCCTGACAATAACCCATCGTACCCTAAACCCGTAATCTTCGATAATTCATGATGATGATGATGCAATTAATATGTATGTATAGGCGAAGGATGTAATGTCATCACTGGTGAATGTAGTCCCTCAAAAGGCATTGCTAGCTGAAAGTGGGGAAGAAGTGAATGCTAATGAAGTGAAGTTGAACAGCATTGTTGCAGTTAAGGCTGGTGAAGTAATACCCATTGATGGAGTTGTTGTGGATGGGGAATGCGAAGTGGATGAGAAAACACTCACTGGGGAATCATTTCCTGTTACAAAGCAAAAACACTCTACAGTTTGGGCTGCCACAATAAATCTCAATGGTACATTTTCTTCTTTCACTCTTTAATTTTAGTAAAAAGTTTAATTTTGAAGTTAATCAATTTCTATTGTATTCCATCTTGGATGTGATCAGGGTACATTAGCATCAAGACTACGGCCGTGGCTAAAGATTGTGTGGTGGCTAGAATGGCAAAGCTCGTAGAAGAAGCACAGACCAATAAATCTAAAACCCAAAGATACATAGATCAGATAGCCAAGTATTACACACCAGGTATGTTATGTTTAGGATCAGGATCTGCCCTACATTGTAGACCCTGACTGGTCTAAAATAATTTTCAGATTACGTGACTGCGGTTGACATGTTCTGTACCTGCAATTAACAGTTTCTATATCTGTAAATAAAGAAGACACATAACATGTTAACTACTGACACATAATATAGTAACTACAGATACATAATATGTAACCGTGTCTGTAGTTATGTCTGTAATTAGCACGTTATGTGGATTCAATTTAGTTACATACAGTCAGACACATAAATTGGTAACTGCAAGTACGTACATAACTTGTCAACTGCAGACACAATTTTTTGACCAGCGTACACAATGCAAGATGAACCAGTTGTTCAACATTACATACATTTGAATAGGATATTCTAAAGCTAATATTTTACTTTCTTCCATGCTAACTTGTTATATATATGATGCATATATGCAGCGGTTGTGGCTATTTGTATTGCTTTAGCAATACTTCCTTCTGCACTCAAACTCCACAATAGAAATGAATGGTACCACTTGGCTTTGGTTGCCTTGGTGAGTGCATGTCCATGTGCACTTGTGCTATCCACACCTGTTGCCATGTTTTGTGCGCTTTCAAAGGCAGCCACATCTGGCCTTCTGTTTAAAGGCACAGACTACCTGGAAACTCTTGCTAAAGTAAGGATCATGGCTTTTGACAAAACAGGGACCCTCACAAGGGGACAATTTTCAGTCACCCAATTCAACACTTTTCTCCATCATGTTGACCACAATAGACTACTCTACTGGTTAGTCTGTCACACTACTACAACTTTACTTTAACTTACCTTTCAAATTTTATATATATATAGTCATTAATGTGCAATCTAACTATTAGCTTATGTTTTTAGTTGAGATGGAGCACATGCTTCCATTTGGTATTAAAGCTAGGAATAAGGGTCAAATAGGCCATCGAATTGCACACAATAATGCATTTAGGCCACTGAACTTAAAAAAACAACAATTGGGTCCCTAAACTAACTATTTTCATGCAATTAAGCCAATTTACAGGTTTTACAAGTTAGTAACAGGTCACCCAAGTTTTAAAATATATTTTGTAAATTATTATTTAAAAATAATATAAAAAAAAAAAAGTTTAACCGTCTCCGGCAGAGCGAGGAAACGTTTTTTTTTTTAATTTATTTTTTCTAAATAATAATTTTTTAAAAAAATTTTAAATTTTTTGGGTGACCTGTTACTAACCTATAAAACCTGTAAATTAGACTAATTGAATGAAATTTGTTAGTTTAGTGGTCTAATTGTTGTTTTTTAAGGTTCAGTGGCCTAATTACATTATTGTGTGCAGTTCAATGGCCTATTTGACCCTTATTCCTTAAAGCTATATCAAAGGTCATGGGTTCAAATCTCAACGTCACCCATAGCGATTATGGTCCACTGTATTGACCACAATACACTACTCTCTATATTTGACCACAATACTCTGCGAACTTGTGTAAGCGTGCACTAGTTGTGCTAGGGTTGGATTCTGGTGTGAACCTGTGGATGCACAATCAAGAAAGTATAAATGCACCGACACTAGCTAATTGTCAACTTTTGATATGGAGCGTCGGAACATTTTTAAATGCACTAGAATTGACTGTCAATGGGAATCAGGCCAAGCATTCCTGAAATGCACCATCAAACATTTTCAAATGCATCAGAGTTGACAATCAATGAGAATCAGGTAGTGCACGGTGCATTTGGAAATGCTGTGCAAATGCACTAGAATTGACTGTCGATGGGAATCAGGCCAAGCATTCCTGAAATGCACCATCAAGCATTTCCAAATGCATCAGAGTTGACAATCAATGAGAATCAAGTAGTGCACGGTGCATTTGGAAATGTTGTACGATGCATTGATAATTACTTGACAGTGTATTGAATTGGTACAATATTCGCACCTGAAGCCTTGTCCGCACCTGATCCCACTCCACTTGTGCTATATAAATGTACAAATATATATACTGAGTAATTGTAATTTATTAACAATAATTTGCAGAAACTAATGTCTCCAATGCTTTTTCAGGGTATCCAGCATTGAGGGTAAGTCCAGCCATCCAATGGCTACTGCTCTAACTGATTATGCATATTTACATTCAGTTACACCCAAGCCTGAGAGGGTGGAGCAGTTTCAGAATTTTCCTGGAGAAGGAATATATGGAAGAATAGATGGGATGGAGATATTTATAGGAAACAAGAAAATCTCTTCAAGAGCACAATGCACTACAGGTGAAAATTAAGAAACTTAACCTTAATTTTCATTCTAGCTAGCTGCAAACAAAAACATTATATTATTATTATTATTATTAGCATAACATATTTGATTAATACTATCTTCATCATTGAGCTCCATCAGTTCCAGAGTTAGATGGTGATGGCTATGAAGGGAAATCCATTAGCTACATCTTTTTGGGATCATCTCCAGCTGGGATCTTTAGTTTAGCTGATGTTTGCCGAACAGGGGCAAAGGAAGCACTGGGAGAGCTGAAGTTAATGGGCATCAAAACCGTAATGCTTACTGGAGACTGCTATGCAGCTGCTGTCCATGTACAAGATCAGGTAAACTATATCTTGTATTTCCCTTTCACTTAGAGAGATTGTTTGTGTTAGGATCCCGCGCTTATCACTATGGAAAATGTTATGACCACATTTTTGAGAGGCAGGTGTTGGAATTGGCTTCCACCCAACAATACTCGTGACTTGCTCTAATATCACTTGTTAGGATCAAGTTAAGCGCATTATCACTACGCCAAAAGCTATAACTAGTAGCGAAGGCGCAATCTGGACTTGGCCCTTCAGGCCTCCGGAAACCTCCCCTAGCCATTTGGTGTTGGACTTTGCCCTTCACCAATTTCCGCCAACAATCCCCTAGTTATCTAGTGCTGGACTTGACTCTTCAAGCTTCTGCCCAACAATCCCCTAGTCACCTGGTGCTGAACTTGGCCCTTTACTAGCTTCCGCCCACCAATCCCCTTCCACTTGCTCCACCCAACAATCTCCTAGGCCTTAGTTACCTGGTGCTGGACTTGGCCCTTCACCAGCTTCCGCCCACCAATCCCCTTCCACTTGTTCCACCCAATAATCTCCTAGGCCTTAGTTACCTGGTGCTGGACTTGGCCCTTCACCAGCTTCCGCCCACCAATCCCCTTCCACTTGTTCCACCCAATAATCTCCTAGGCCTTAGTTACCTGGTGCTGGACTTGGCCCTTCACCAGCTTCCGCCCACCAATCCCCTAGTCATCTAGTGTTGGACGTGACCCTTCAGTCCTCTGTCTAACAGTCCCCTAGCCGCCTGGTGCTGAACTTTGACCCTTCACCGGCTTCCTCCCAAGTCCCAACAATTCTCAAGCCACCTAGTGCTGATCTTGACCGGCCCTTCACGGGCCTCCGATCCACCCAACAACTTTTGTGTTTTCCCATCCCAAAATCTGAACAATATTTATAATAAAAACATGAACACCTTTGAACATGCATGTGTATTAATGAAAGCTAAAAATGATTCTACCAGTTAGGTGGTGCTTTGGAGTCATTTCATGCAGAACTTCTTCCAGAGGACAAGGCAAAGTTGATCAAAGAATTTAAAAAGGAAGGGGCAATAACAGCCATGACAGGGGACGGTCTGAATGATGCTCCTGCATTAGCCACAGCAGATGTTGGGCTGTCAATGGGGGTCTCTGGCTCAGCCCTTGCCATGGAAACAGGCCATGTTATCCTCACATCCAATGACCTTCAAAGGATACCAAAAGCCATCAAACTTGCCAGAAGGGTTCGAAGGAAAATCATTGAGAATGTGATTGTTTCAATCACAATCAAAGCCGCTATTCTGGCACTGGCCATTTCAGGCCACCCCTTCGTTTGGGCTGCAGTTTTTGCCGATGTTGGGTCTTGCTTGATTGTCATCTTCAACAGCTTGCTCCTTCTCCGAGGACGAAGAACACCGCATTCACACACACATAAACATGGACACAAATGTTGTAGTAGTAGTAGTACTAAATCTTGTTCTTCTGTTTCACAACATACCCACCAACACTGCAAATCCTCCCATACAGATCATCAGTCACAGTGCCCAGAATCTACCGGCAAGAAGGGCTGTCATTCTCATGATAATTCCCACCCACAAATGGAGTTGGGTAAGGCAAGCTTTTCCATGGGCACTCAAGATATAGAATCAGGTAAGGACCATGGTCATCATGACTGCTCAAATCATTCAAACTATCATCAACATGAGCATGAGGAACATCATCATCATCATCAACATGAGCATGAGGAACATCATCATCATCATCATCATCACCATCATCATCAACATGAGCATGATGAACATCATCATCATCATCAACATGATGAGCATGATGAACATCATCATCATCAACATGATGAGCATGATGAACATCATCATCACCAACATGAGCATGATGAACATCATCATCATCAACATGAGCATGATGAACATGATCATCATCTTAAGGGACTAAAAAAGCTGGAGATTGGGGGTTGTTGCAAGAGTTTTAGGAGTGAATGCTGTGGAAAAAGTAGTCACCATGGATCCAACTTCGGAGGAACGTTACCAGAAATAGTTATTGAATGAATCAAATGATAGCTCAGCTCAGCTCATTTTCTAATAAAAATGGTTGGTTACCTTGAAGTAATATATTAGTAGCTGACTAGCTGAGCGAGCAGCTAATTTTGTATGGAACTTAATCGCACATTAGAAATATTAGAAAGGTTGCTTCAATTCCTCCTATCAATGTGTTTTTGCTCCACTCCTGCTCTGTTTCTTGGATTTTTTTCCTAATGTAGAACATAGGCTTCTTCAAAGCCTTCCCAACTGTATTTTTTACAGCTCAAATGGGTACATATTTGAGAATCAATTTATCATCCACCCATTATTAATTTTGAATGTATTATATATCGAATTAAAGAACTCACTTTAGAGAACCCGAAACCACGTACTTTGATCCGACTCCAATTGGAAGTACTATGCCTGAAAATAGTCATTTTACATGCCAAAAATAACTAACTTTCTAACACTACTTACAAGCGACCGTAAGGTGACTTTGTTATTGTGTGTAGGGCTGGAGTAATTGAGATTCTCAACATCCAGGTGCAATTCTTTTAAGACTCACACTCATATTATATAAACAATATAGAATTAATACCGAGTTTAGCTTAATACTAAGGTGACAATCCTATATATATAATTAATTAACTATCAATATTGCTGTTGTAATTCGGCCTATCAACTCGTTGGTTCTCGCGTGATGTTTGCACGGTAATGCTCGGAGATTGTATGTATATAAGTATATAGAATAGATAAGTAAAAGGGAGAGGAAGAACACAATGTATAGAACACAATCACATGAGACCATCTTTTCATTAAGCCTTCACCCTCAATTTATAGGGATGATTACAACCTTTCACATCCTTTAACATAAGTAAAGGCTAACAAAAGGTCACAAGTTTAATGGCCATAATAATAAAATATTTATAACACTTCCCCTTGGCCATTAAATAACTATACTCATGCCTCGTTAAAAACCTCGCTAGAAAAATTCAGTGGGAAAAACCTAGACGAGGAAAAGAGTACACGAAGTATGTTGATCCATGTGTTGCACCGGTTGCCTCATTAAAAACCTTAGCCTAAGAAAACTCAATGGGAAAAAACTTAGCAAGGAAAAGAGTACAAATATAAGCCTTCTGGGCATAATCTTCAAGATTTCAAGAGTCTTCAGGACTATCCACTCAAGTGCACCAACATCGGTTGCCTCATTAAAAACCTTAGCTTAAGAAAACCCTGTGGGGAAAACTTAGATAAGGGAAAAAGAGTACAACCATATGCTTTCGTAGCATAATCTTCAGGATATCAAAAGTCCTCTAGATTGTCCATTCTAGCACAGCTAGGGGTTGTCGCTCCCCCTGAAGATAACAATCTTCTTAGCTTACGCATCCCAATTTTATAAACATATTACTCAAAAATGGATGCAGGCAGAGACTTAGTGAACATATCTGCAAGATTGTTCCGTGGGGCAAACATTCTCAGCAAGAATTTTACAACTCTTCTAGAGTTCATGTGTGTAGAAAGACTTAGGTGCAACATGTTTTGTAAGGTTCCCCTTAACAAAACTATTACTTGCTTGTGCAACACAATCTTATTTGTCCTCATATGGGACATTGGGGGTAAAAATATAACATAACCAGTTTTGGACTTGGCATCATAGGGATCAAATAAAAGAACCAGTGCCCAAGTAGCCCATCAAAACCACATATGAGTTTCTCACATAAACGTCAAAAACTTTGTACCTCGAAGGTGCTTGAGGATATGTTAAATACCATTCCAATTTTCATTGTAGGGGGAACACTAAATGTTGCTAGTAATTTCATCGCAAATTCAATATCAGGCCTGATGCGATTATGGAACTTCTAGTTCAATAATAGTGCTCCAATAGGAATGAAGTAATGGACTTCCAGTCCTAAAATATCCTCATTATCAACTTCGAGTCTAAATGGTCCTTTATCTACACTACAAGAAAAATGCACATAGACAACACTAGAAAGACAACAGTTTTTAAGAAAAGTGTTGTCTTTTGTATAAAAGACAACAGTTTGGTCCAAAACCGTTGTCTTTGATGCAACACTTTTGTCAAAGACAACGGTTTTTACTTAACCGTTGTTATAAGTGTGTTGTCTTTGTGCATTTTGTAAAAAGACAACACCACAACGACAACAGTTTTTTAAAACCGTTGTCTATGTGCGTTTTTTTTTTTTTAAAGACAACGGTTTTTTTAACCGTTGTCGTTGGCGTGTTGTCTTTAAGCGCACTAGAATACACAACACTAGAAAGACAACGGTTGTTTAAAACCGTTGTCTTTGTGCACTCTTTTAAAAAAAAAAAAGACAACGGTTTTATTTAACCGTTGTCGTTGGTGTGTTGTCTTTAAGCGCACTAGAATACACAACACTACAAAGACAACGGTTGCTTAAAACCGTTGTCTTTGCGCATTATTATTTTATAAAAGACAACAGTTTTATTTAACCGTTGTCATTTATGTGTTGTCTTTAATAGCACTTGAATACACAACACTACAACGACAACGGTTTTATATAACCGTTGTCGTTGCGCGTTCTTTATTTGTTTAAGACAACGGCTTTATTTAACCGTTGTCTTTGGTATGTTGTCTTTAAGCGTATTTGAATACACAACACTAATCGTCAAAAAAAAAAAAGAATACACAACACTACAAAGACAACGGTTATAAAAAACCGTTGTCTTTGATTATTTTATAAAATAAAAACAAGGATGTTAACAACAAGAGTCAAACCTTTAACCTCAAACATAATGATTAAAGTTTAACCAACTAAGCAACACAAACTCTTATGTGTCAAAGTGCAACAACTGATATATAACTGGGTTGCTTCTATGTTGTCTGTGAAAACCAAGACAACGATTTTATAAAATAAGTTAAGGATGCCTCTAAGAAGAATAGAACCCAATACTTCTAACACAATCTAACATAACAAACTAAGCTAAACCCACCAAGTGACACCAACACTTATGTATTTAAGTGCAACATCTAAGGTAATAAAACTATTATTTTCTTACTTCCCGTTCTGCACCAATATACGCGGTACACCCCGAGTAATAAAGTTACTATTTTCTTACCTCGCGTTCTGTACCTATATACCCGGTACTATTTTGGGTCTAGCGCCCCGGATAATAAAATTATAAAGTTAATATTTTCTTACCCCGTTCTATACTTATATACCCCGTTTAGGTGGACCCGGTCCCTATAAAACCATGAATATACTTATTTAATTTGAAAAAAAAACGAAAGTTTATTATAAAATTAAAATAAAATTTCGTTATTTTCCTAATTATATTAGTACATAGTATATAGTATATGTTTCCTCCAAAAAAAAAAACTAAATAAATAAAAAAAACCTCACAGTACACTTAGCGAATTTTTTTTTTATTTCCCTCTCAAACAAAAATTTTTGTTCCCTCCCAGTACACAGCTCACACTTAGTGAAAATTTAAAAAACTTCAGCATTTCTCCCTCCCTGGCCTCTGCGTAAACCTCTGCCTCGCACGCCGACGAACCAACCAAGCAACATCGCATCTTCCCTCCTGGCCAGCCGACGTCGTTTCTCCCTCCCCGGCCAGCCACCGCCGTCGCTCCAATCTCCTCCGGCGTCACCTCTTCCCTCCTCTGCTGCTGTCGCCACTTCCCGGCCTCCTCTACCGCCGGCATGCCTCTTCCCGGCCTCCTCTCCCGCCGTTAAGCTCCGACGGGTTTGTCCTCAATTTTTTTTACCCAAATCCCTAATTTCTGAATTGTATCGTTGAATTTCCAAATTTGAAAGCTATAAATGTTTTTAAACCCTAGGTTAGTTGTGGATTATAGGTTAGTTTATGAGAGAGGAGCTAGGCTGCTAAGTGAGTCTATACTGGAATGGAACCTACTGTGTATTTCGTATATTGTGGTAAGTTGGTAAGTTCAAATTCCATCTGTTTTTGCATATAGGGAAATGTATTCAAGCTATTCTATCTGCTTTAGTTTTAGGGTTCATGCTTCTTAGGTCCTGGCATTTAGAGGCAAGGATTGAACTCATCTCGATATAGAATGGTTAATCTATATGGATCATTTGAAATTATTGAGAATAAAGCAGGTTTCTACAACACATTGTGGTTATGTTGAGGCTGTGCGAGGTAGCTGGTTACAAGCAGGTATGTTAAGTTGTTGTCTGATTAATTTTACTAAATTACATTTCTTAGACAGTTGCACCATCAAATAACATGAATGTTGAGAAGTGCATCTATATCTACGATGATATGAGTGGAACTAATTTATTATGATCTTATTCACCATAACATAATGTGTGTTAACTTCATTTAGGCAATTGATACAAGAGATGCATTGGCGAAATTTGTATATGCAAGTTTGTTTGACTGGGTTGTAGATAGGATAAATACATCGCTTGCAATGGGAAAGCAACATACTGGTAGATCCATAAATATTCTAGACATTTATGGTTTTGCATTGCTAGTTCTTTTTCATCTTTTGATGCCTCTATTAATGTCTGTAAACAGAACAAAAGCTGTTAGGTGAAGCTGGACATATGCAATAAACATTAACTTTTACACGCTAAGTTGTAGTGTGATTGTTGGATTCACCTAGAAGTATGATCTAGGAATTTATTCCAATTTTAAGTCTGGGTTTATTATTATTTTTTGATATGATATTAGTATAGTTTTCTTCATTCACAAACTGGAGCTTTTTTACCATAAGTTTACTGGATCTTTTTTAAAATGAACACATTATAATGGTATCATTACTTGTTGGTTTGATTACAGGAATATGAGTTGGATAGAATTGACTGGAGAAAAGTTGAATTTCAAGACAACCAAGCATGTTTAGATCTCATTGAGCAGGTATTTCCTCCCATTTGGTTATTTATTCTATTCATATACATTCCGGAGTCACTTTTTGGATAGATGATATGGAGTATTACAATCCTTATACACTTGTACACTTGTACACTTGCTTTGGTTTATCTTAGCTTGTTCAACCTCTCTTTCTTCCCTGTTGATATTTTTTTATTTTGTATACTGATATGTTCAAGCTTGGGCTCTGCTGAATAGAGTTCCTTATGAAATGCATCATTATTATGATTACAGTTACAATTTTTGTTGAATGTTTAATGAATATATTCGCATTAAGAAATAATGAGTTGGAAAGTTCAGTAGGCTTGCTTGGCTCACTAGGAAAAGCTTACTGTGCCTCGCTTAATTTACTTTTGTGCCGGGAGGTTAGGAAGCTCATGTAGTCATATGATTCTTCTGCAATTATTTTTAAAGTTACATGGTTCTAAAATGCTTACAGTATTTATCCTTCAAACTCAATCTTTTACTATGGAGTTTCTTACCATGTGCTTTGCATGTCTAAACTTATGTATGTGAATCATGTTTTCAATTATATAAATGTTTTTTGGGTAAATAGAATCTTCTGTTGAAACTAATGAAAAAGATAATTATTTTAAAAAAAAATTTAAATGTTTATTATGTGTTTTAGATAGAATTAGATTGTATATATTATGATAGATTAATGTTAGATTGCTGAAAATTTGATTCATACTCTATTTTTTAAAGCTGCACAAAAATTTGATTTCCTTTTCTTTGGTTCAATCCTCTGCACGTACTTCTCTAAATTGTAATTCTTCTCTGGTGTTCAGCTCCATCACTGAAATTGATTGATTTTCATGGGCCGGGGTAGATAAAGGAAATCTTGATGATTAATTAAAGTGTGCTTAATCTTTGTGGTTTGGTGTTAAGTGCCAAAATCCTGCCGGCTTATAAATACTCAATTACAAAGATTTGATCTTTTTCATGGAAATATGGCAGAATATAGAAACAAGTCAACCAACTTTGGTATAGAGCATATTTGACTTGATAGTATTTGCATACAGTTAAAGAGCTAATTAGGATTCTCATCAATCCAGATTGTCAAGTTCTTGGTTGCAGTGGCATTATATAGAGGATGTGTTTTGTTTTGTTTGGGCCTTGAGGAAGAGAAAACTAGAAAGTAGGCAAAACATGACTGGTAGATTGATAAATGCCATCCATCCCACATGGTAGTTGCCAATTGGGAGCATTTGTATTCATATTAGGAAAGTATTGTCAATGCATTGATTTTACTCTACTTGAATAGACTCTAGTATGCCATTTTAGCGTTTCCTGTCTAGCAAGTTGCCATTTTAGTGTTTCTTGTCTAGCTTTTCTGTACTATAACCTTCCAGATTGGAGAGCTTTCCGAATTACTCCTAACTTATTTTGCATTTCATTGCAAATTATTTATATCTATACTAATTTATTTTCTTATTGTTTACATGTAGTTTCAACAAGTTGATTATGACAAAGCGGTTATTGATCTGGTGCGTTCTGAATGGGCCGATATTCTATCAAGTCATATAGAGTAGGTATGATTTGGTCATTAGAACGTTGTGATCATTTGGACTTGAATTGGTTCGTGGAATTGTTTTTTGTGTAGTAGTATTATGACTTGGATGATAATTAGAATTGGTCATGGAAGTCTTTTGACTTGTTATTTTGAACCTTATTAGCTTGTGAACAATTATGTAACTACGCTTTGCAACATATGGTGAATGGATAAATTGTTTTTTTATATGATTATAATTTAAGCAGGTGAAAAACAGTTAAAAACCGTTGTCTATTTTACAATAGACAACAGTTAGAAACCGTTGACTTTTCTACAAAAGACAACAGTTTATGGGTGTTTCAACAACACCCAATAGACAACGTTTTATAACTGTTGTCTTTTAAAGAAAAGACAACAGTTAAAAACCGTTGTCTATGTACGTGATTTTTAACAACACTGGTTTCAACAACGCTTAATAGACAACGGTTAAAAAACCGTTGTCGTTGGTAGAAAAGACAACGGTTAAAAACCGTTGTCTATTGCGTGACTTTTAACAACACCGGTTTCAACAACACTTAATAGACAACGGTTAAAAAACCGTTGTCGTTGGTAGAAAAGACAACGGTTAATAACCGTTGTCTATTGCGTGACTTTTAACAACACCGGTTTCAACAACACTAAATAGACAACGGTTAAAAAACCGTTGTCGTTGGTAGAAAAGACAACGGTTAATAACCGTTGTCTATTGCGTGACTTTTAACAACACCGGTTTCAACAACACTAAATAGACAACGGTTAAAAAACCGTTGTCGTTGGTAGAAAAGACAACGGTTATTAACCGTTGTCTATGCGCAGGACCTACAACAACACCGGCTTCAACAACACTTAATAGACAACGGTTAAAAAACCGTTGTCGTTGGTAGAAAAGACAACGGTTAATAACCGTTGTCTATGCGCATGACCTACAACAACACCGGCTTCAACAACACTTAATAGACAACGGTTAAAAAACCGTTGTCGTTGGTAGAAAAGACAACGGTTAAAAAACCGTTGTCTATGCGCATGACCTACAACAACACCGGCTTCAACAACAGAAAGTATACCCCTACGACAACGGTTAATAACCGTTGTCTATGTGCATTTTTCTTGTAGTGCTACGTCAAGAGATTATTGGACAATCATTGGTTTGATAAGTAAATAATACTTATCCATATAAAACATCTTCAAGATATTTTTCAAGTAGGCTAACTGGTATATAAAACTTCTTCAAGGAGAAGCTCGATCTTCAGGTCGATACAATACTTGGGTTTCCCAAGTCTTTTATTTTAAAACTCCGTCTTTCAGCATGAGCTAATATCACCAAGCTCTCTATGTGTTTCAATAATGTTTAAACCATCAATATCGACTGCGATGATAAATAAATAACTCCATTAGCAATTCGTTAACGAACACATAATGGTACATATTATTTGCATATTCCTTCTTCGGGAGGAAAACACTCAGTCAATAATATTCAAGTTATACAAAGACTTTAGTAGTTTAATGATACACGTTGCGATTTTCACTTTCCTAAAAAAGTGTTGAATCTATCAGGGATTTATAAATAAATATTAGCGTCTAATGACCATAAGTTTATGGTCATGAAGTTCATCAACTGCATATCTAAATTCATAATTCACAGCCAATAATGTTAATTAGCGGAACGTAATGTCATCTGTTATGGGAGAGAACATTTGATCAAAATCAATTTAGGGTCTCTGCGTAAACCCTTAAGCTACCAGTCTCGCTTTATATCATACCACCAGATTATTTGTATTTCTCTTTTGTACAAACACACATTTGTAACCTTTAGGGTTAACATTAAATGGTGTACATGTTATAAAGAGAATACAGTTTTAGCGAGTTGAGTTGTATATGCCTTAATTGCTCCTTTATACATAAAAAAAATACCAAGGCACAACTGGTGCCTAGCTCTGGATCCAGATTCTCATATAACGAGGGCAATTTGTAAAGGCAATTCTGTTGTCGACAACTATAACATTTTTCATAAATTTCTCTCATATATATAAAATAATGGCAATTTCTAATTCAACCAGACTCTAGACATTTCCCAAATATATTTTTATCTGGTCGTTCCGCATCCCAGTATTATGATTTTGGGTGCACCTATAAATTTGCTGGGGATTTTCACCTTCTGGACAAATGCCTTCAGGACATACTTCTTTAATCAATTTCAAGAGTGACACCATTTTCTACTAGATTTAGCTTTCCACGGATTATACCAACATGTCTCCACGCTTCTGGCGTCAAGGAGCATTGGTAGATACATATGGTCCAAGTTGGGGAAGATATATAGGACCTAGTCACTCTTTTTATGATCAATATATATATTGGCATATTAATTATCTTCTGAACTTCTAGTTCAGTTTACTTCTTCTGAACTTCTAGTTCAGTTTACCTAGAACGTGGATTTAAATGTTGAAGATCTTTTTCATCAATCATCCATAGAATTTCTCGGCATTCTATTAAATTTGAGCTCTTATCTCCCCCTAATGCGGTGAAATGATCTTCATAAAGTGTGCAGTCAGCGTACCTAATTATATATCGATCCCTTATCATGGGCTCTAAGAATTTAAATAACAGACGGAGGTTTATAATCAACATATACATGCTCACAAAGGTACGCTATGGTGGTGATATAGGAAAAAGACTGCACACTGTGAATAAAACGCAGATGGGAAATGTTTGGTTTTATACCACGTACTAGGTTCTAGGGGGAATAATTATGATATGCAGTAGGTCAGATTGTGATAACCACAATAGCATATAAAACTGATGTCCCCAACAAGAAAATATATAATCAGATATGAAAGCATACATATCAAATGACATTACAAGGGTACACAACAATCATAGGAAAGCTGTGAAGCTTGTCAAATAAAATAGATCTTCAAGATCTCTCAAAAATCCTTATCCTCAACTTTACATTAGTTCACTCACTGGTTTGGGAATTGCTTCGTGCAAATTCACATGATATAATCCACTCCCTCATTTGCTTCGGGCAAACTGATATGAAATAATTCATTCCCTCGTTTGCTTCAGGCAAATTGATATGATATAATTTATTCTCTCGTTTTCTTTGGGCAAATTGCAGAATTGCACTAAGCCATACTCAGAGAGGGATTCGACATTTTGACATCTTAAATTTAGTCAAAAGATTATTATCATAATTTATCGCAATATTTGCTTCAGGCAACTTAGCTAGAATCATCAAGATGAGGTTCATTCTCCGATGACCAAATTCTTTGGTGTGCGGCACATAGGGATCAATGCCCTTCACACGCACATTGATAGCAAACCTGCTTCTGGCTAGAATTTGCCTCGATGAGTTTGGTCGTCCTTGAATATCTTGATCACTTTGTTTCTTATTCTGAGCTCGAAACTCATACCACACGGTTATAATCTCGACTGCAACCCCTTATAAAGTTACTCAACTAGGTAACATTATGTGTTTCAGGCACCTGTGTAAAATCAACCAGACATGCATTTTGATTCTTCATCAACAACTAGTTATCTTTCTTAGCCACAAGGAGTGCTAAAATCAGCTTAGGATGCTTCTCATAATTTGTTGTCTTGTACTACTGCTGGAATACAAATTACTCACATGAAAAGTTGGCAATATCTTTCCAATTAAATATTTCTCTTGAAACTACTTGTTTCCATAGTTTTAATTGTGAGGCTATTTTATGCAGAGCTGAATTATAGTAAATTACTGACTTATAATCTTAAAACTACTTAAGATTAAGCTAGTCAAATTGTGTCTGAGGAAGGACAATAGATGACTACTAGTCAAAATGGTCCTTCAGGGACTTCCACAACGCAAAAGGAACTTTTTCAATCAAATACTCATTTTTAAGATCGTGGTTCAGGTAGTGACGTATGAAAATGAGAGCTTGTGCCTTCAGGGCATCGGTGCTCTGTGACTTAGCAACAAAAGTTTGGCTCAATTCCTTAGATGCCAAATATATTTCAATGTCCAAAGCCCAAGTGAAATAATTGCTATCGACATGAGCGAGCTCAATAAATTCACATTTTCAATGAAAGGCATAATCTACACGATCATCATTTGATGCAACTTTATGAAGCAATGTGACAACTTGTGGAAAAATCACTATTTTGAATACATGTTCAAACAATGGATGAAGAAACACCATTTACATAAATATGCATATCCGTTTCTTAACATTCTAATACAAACACAACAATCCAATGCAAACACAATAAGGACTGATTATGCATTCGATATCCATAGTCATAAAACATACATGGATACATATACATACAATTTGGCATATAACCACATGTATTTACCATTTCAAAGCATCATGGTTCATATAGAGCCAATCTCATATACATGAATTGAGAAAAAAAAAAAAGATAATATGTAATTACAAATTCATGTATTTACCCAAATTCTTAACCATGTCTTGATGAGGGGTTCATCACTCAAAAGTTGTTAACAAACATGAAGGATTATCACCCATTTCATAGAAACAATAATTGAAGGTTTCAAACCAAATTCATAGCCATATATACACAAAAACCAAAATGGTGCAACACGAATCGGTGAGGCAAACACCAAATTGATGCAACAAGTATCAACTCATGTTTATAGCATCAACTCGTGCTACAAGCAACAAGACACGAATTGTTGCGGCAAACACCGAATTGATGCAGCAAGCATCGACTCATGTTTATAGCATCAACTCGTGCTACAAGCAACGAGTGGTGCTTCACTATCCAATACACCTAATTGATGTTCCCAAGTCATCAATTAAGCTTTAAAGTCTTACTCACTCTTAAGCTTCCACAAAATAAACTTTAACAATCTTAATTAAAAACCATTCATTCATTGCCTAATCAGGCACAAAAACAAATTGCTAATCACATGCAAACGACATATCATAAAAACATAATAATGCACTACAGCATAGGGTATATAACATACAAAGTATGCGAAATGAAAATAATATGTATACACACATTGCATCTTCATACGAAAAGCCACTTCTATTTACACAAACATATATATCACATGCTTTTCTTTCAATTTGAAGAATCAAAAATAAAATTGAAAATATATATTCAAGAAATTACACAATCATATATATATATATATATATATATATATATATATATATATATATATATATATATATATATATATATATATATATATATATATATATATATATATATATATATATATATATATATGAACCAGAATGTGCAATTCATATTTCAAATTTTAGAATCAATATGTATCATATCAATCATGCATTTCATAATCATATCAAGGGGTGTAGAATCAACATGTGCCATATAAAACATGTATTATATGAATCCTATGAACATGCTTGCCTAGTATAAAAACATGTATTATAACAGGTCCGAGCATACCGTTCACCGAGGAATATGTTGGCGATTCGTGCTGATAACGTGTTGTAATTCGGCCTATTAACTCGTTGATTCTCGCGTGATGTTTGCACGGTAATGCTTGGAGATTGTATGTATATAAGTATATAGAATAGATAAGTAAAAGGGAGAGGAAGAACACAATGTATAGAACACAATCACATGAGACCATCTTTTCATTAAGCCTTCACCCTCAATTTATAGGGATGATTACAACCTTTCACATCCTTTAACATAAGTAAAGGCTAACAAAAGATCACAAGTTTAATGGCCATAATAATAAAATATTTATAAAAATTGCCAAATTTAACCCATTAATCAAATTTTAGTCTTATGTATTTTTAAAATTGACTAAGTTCAATTCAAAATGTTTGGAACACTTTTAAAAGTTAATAGGTAAAAATTAAATGTGAAAAAGTATTACTATTGTATATTCAAATTAATTTATAAGGTATAACTTATATAAACTTAATATTTTCCTCCACTCATATATATAAAAAATATATAATAGCTGCTGGGCAGCTCAGTTGGTCATAGGAATGAAAGAGTCTCACCAGCGACAGTGTGGGAGCAACTTCTCAAAGTGAGGGAGGCTCCTCGGTTCCTTGTGCGCAGTAAGCAAAGGTCTAGCCTTTGTGGTTCAGCTGAGTTACCTCTCAAAGTGAGGTGAGCTCCTTGTGCGCAGTAAGCAAATGCATGATTTATATTCTTCTGCTTCTCCTCTGTCAGGCTGCAACAAGCTAAACTGAAAAGTGTTGGCAATAATCAAACTCTTGTGACCTTTAAGTACAAAAATTATTTTCCACACACACCTTTAAGTACAAAAATTATTTTCTACACACTCAACGACTCCTATCAAGGCATAAACTTAAATATTTAATTATTAAAAACCTAGAATCTCAAACCTAATAAGAGCCAATAAAATTAGCTACTTAAATATTTAAACCTAATAGGAGCCAATAAAATTAGCCACTTAAATATTTAATTATTAAAAACCTAGAATTTCCAGGGACATATCTACAAACCTAATAGGAGCAAAATAAAATTAGCCTCTTAATGGGAACTAAAAAATGTTGGTGTAATTATTTGTTGAAATGAATGGTTCATATTATTTTGATTTTAGTATTTGTTTTTATTTTTTATTTTTTACTACTTTACCCTCTAGTATGTCATTTACATTTTCTAAATACAAATGCATTCCATCATGTAAACTTTATTAGTAACGGAATATTCCATTAACTATTTATTATTCTTAGCTTACTCATTGATTTTCATAAGGAAGGTCTTAGGTTCAAGCTTCATACTAATCAAAATTGACATAATTGTTAAATATATACTACGGAGTATATGAATATGTTAGAGTATATTAAAAAAAATTCAATATAACAGCTAATGTGATTGCTCACTCTCTGGCCAAAGCTTCTTCCTCGTATACTGGTGGGGAGGTGTGGGACGCAGATATCTATCATTGTATTCGTTATATCTATCATTGTATTCGTTATTTGATATCTACAATAGTTCTTCTTGATGATTGTTTTCGAAAAATATATATAATATAAAATTTAACATGAACTTTGGTCAATTAATTAGGATCATGCAATGGCCATGCATTGATGAAATGGTACACCTAATTCACAATATATATTCAACGAATACAGATGAGAAACTATGTCTATTATCATTGTCTTTTTGGTGAAGGAGGATTTGGTTCTGTTTTTGAAGGTGCACTACGCCAAAGCACTAAAATTGCAGTGAAGCACACCAGGAGGCTAGATCAAATCAAGAATTCATTTTTTTACAGAAGTGGCAATAAGAAGAAGCATGGATCATGCCAATTAATATGGTTTTGTGTTGCAAAAACTATGCTTAGGGTACTATCCAGTGAGGGTGTTTCCCTCTAAAACTGTTATTGCACTAGTTAATCCAACATTTTTGCCACAAATCATAGTTATGCATTCTTGAAATATTTACTTTTATGAAAAAAATTGATAATCTAATTACATTGATATACACCAGGATACTGAATGATATTTTATAAATTCTGAAACACTAATTTAAAAATACATATTAGACATTAGACTATTCACGCAATGCGCATGTAGTAACTAGTACTACATTATAATAGAATTAGTAGTACTCAAAAATAACCCTAAAATCTCCCTTCTAACTAAATCACATAACCGAGAGTACGTACTCCTGCTTTCATAGATTATAACGAAAGCAAATCACAGCTACACTCATTTTCACGTATGTAAGTACATAATTGAATGCAAATATTATATAACTTGGGAACAAAATACTTTTGTTTCATGTTACTCCGTTATCATCTTCCATGGACTCGTTAAATATGTAAATAATAATAAGCTATTGACTTGCCGTCCAAGCTCAGTGGTAGAGCGTGTGACTTTTAACCACGTGGTCGTGGATTCGATCCCCCATGGACGGCGTTTTGCTTTAAACCCCCTCTCGGCGGCCCAAAAAAGCCTAAACTAATAAAATATTGTGTTCTAAAAAGAATTCCTACATGGGCTTTCTCAAAAGTCAAAATATTGTTTCAAAACCATCAAAATTATGGGTCGTTATATCGTGCACCGCGGTGCATAATCGATTATGCACCGCGCGTTAGACACTATAATGTGTCTAGCGTTTTGCTTTAAACCCCCTCTCGGCGGCCCAAAAAAGCCTAAACTAATAAAATATTGTGTTCTAAAAAGAATTCCTACATGGGCTTTCTCAAAAGTCAAAATATTGTTTCAAAACCATCAAAATTATGGGTCGTTATATCGTGCACCGCGGTGCATAATCGATTATGCACCGCGCGTTAGACACTATAATGTGTCTAAACCAACACTGGCTCACGTATTATTTTTATATTATCAAATAAAATTACAGTTATATCAAAATGATACTGTAGTTTTGGTAAAATGAAACTACGGTATATATAAAATGAAACTAAATAACATTTCACATATTTGAATGTATATTGTACAATGAAGCTGTAATTATATTCAAATGATCATGTAGTTGTGTTTTAATGAAATTATAGTGTATATAAAATAAAATTAAATATTTTCACATATTTGAGTGTATAAATATTGAATGAAACTGTAGTTATATCGAAATGAAACTGTAATTGTGTTGAACTGAAAGTGTAGTTGTGTTGAACTGAAACTGCAGTGTATACAAAATGAACTGAAGAACGGAGTTATTTTTTGCGAAGATTCTGTTTCTTTTCATTAAATAAAACGACGTCGTTTTGACAGTGTCGGTTTAGACACACTGTAGTGTCTGACGCGCGGTGCATAATCGATTATGCACCGCGGTGCACGATATAATTTGCCCAAAATTATCCTGACAAAAAAAGGCTTTCTCAAAAGTCAAAATATTGTTTCAAAACCATCAAAATTATCCGGACAAAAAAAGCCCAATCTGAAAATAATTTCATTCGATATTTATACACTCAAATATGTGAAAATGTTATTTAATTTTATTATATATGAAAATATTATTTAATTTTATTATACACTCAAATATGTGAAAATGTTATTTAATTTTATTCTATATATTTCATTAAAACCATGGTTGCAGTAGGCGCTAGTCAGCGCTAGGCGGGCGTCAAAAAAATAGTTGGAGACTTGCAGTTTGACAATTTTAATGAGGTTGTTTTCAACATTCAATCAAATAATACATACAAATAAATGAAATCATGATAGTTCATAAGTTATAATATCAAACAATATTAAAAAATAAAAATACTCAAATATGAAATACTCAAATACTTTAATCATCCAAAGATTCAAAGTATCAAACTAGTCTACGTACGGCTGGACCAGACGACATTAGACGAAATCGGTCAAAATCGGATGAAATCGACCGAATCAACCGAGTTGGTCGATTTTGACCGATTTTGCCGCCTAGGCGCCCGGCCAATTTTTGGGCGCCTAATAGTGAAAGCGAAACGGCCTAGGGGCGCCTAGGCCGATTTTTACAAAACTGATTAAAACACAACTACATGATCATTTCGATATAACTACAGCTTCATTGCACAATATACACTCAAATATGTGAAATGTTATTCAGTTTCATTTTATATACACTGCAGTTTCATTTCACCACAACTACAGTATCATTTTGATATAACTGCAGTTTCATTTGATAATATATAAAATAATACCTGAGGCAGCGTCGGTTTAGATACACTGTAGTGTCAGTTTAAATACACTGTAGTTTCAGTTAGTAATTAACACACCAAAAAATGCGCGCTCCGTTAACAATAACGGCGCACCGTTTCTTTACTTAAAGAAATGGTGCCGTTTTGACCGCGGTGCACGTGCACCGTGATAAGTGCCAAAATATTCATGTTTTCACCTTGCATTTAAGCTTATTTTCCTTGTTATTTGTTATAATTTTACTCAAAGTGCCCTCATTTGATTCATTTGTGTGTTTATGTGTAGTTCTTGATGATTTAGATGAATTGAGTGATTTTTGGGGCATGCTGGATGCATGTAGAGCCAATGAGAAGCTATGAAGATGGGAGAAACACCTTTTAGATAGTCAAATTGTGGTGTGCTTAGTGGTCTTGGTCATTTGGACAAACAAAGGCAAAAGTGGAGCAAAAGAGCATGAAGTTGATATTCCCACACAAATATCCACTGCTCGGTATTTTGGCCATATCTCTGCGTAGAAATGTCCAAATCAAGCTAACTTGAAGAGCTACAACTTTGATGAAGACTACAAATGCTAATTCAAAGATTTTGAGGGTGAAAAATTTCCTAGAAGACGAACACAGCGCACAGAATCAGTCGTGGCAACCAGGCAGGGCACACTGCCTGGTGGCCACGGCCTTGGCCACACCCGTGGCCAGCGTCTGCAACTTATTGCAGCGCGATTTTACCCTCTTAAAAGGGGATTTTTCCACCCAAAAACACATCTTTCATTTCTCTAGTTAGGTTTAGCTTAGAATAGCTTAGATTAGTGTAGAACTCTTGTTCCTTTCCATTTTCAAGCTCAAGAACATTGCAAATCTTGGATTTCAAAGCTTCAATAGAGAAGTTTTCTTATTATCTCTTCTCTTTACTTTGCATCTATGCTTTCAATTACTCCTTTAATATTGTGTATCTATTGTTAGATTATGAGTAGCTAAGTGTTTTAGGACTTGGATTTGGTTTGATTTCATGCTATTGATGCCTATTTGAGTTGTATTGCATAAAGAGGATTATTTGGGTGTTCTAGGGTTAGTAGTGTGAATTGGGTTTGTTGTGAAATTGTGTATAATTATTGGATCCCAATTATATGCTTGATTTGGAGTGTGTTTGTTACTACGAGAGTAGAGCTTGTACACTAGCCACACAGTATTTCAGGTATTAAGGAGGTTGCCTTGGCAACCTTGGGTTGAATTGCCACGAGAGTGGAGTTTAAGGTGAGGTTGCAAGTCCAAATAGCTACGAGAGTGGTATTTGGACACTTTTGTGCATCTCACTTGCCTTATGCATTGTTTTAATTTCCGAATCTTTAGTACAATATTTGGCATCTTAGCTTGAATCAACCAAGTCCTGGTCCTTTATTTTACTTATCTTATTTGTTATTAGCTTAATCATATCAAACCAACTTCCTATTCGATAGGTCTAGCTTCTAAAAGAATAGTTCTAGCTTGTGTTTAGCTTCACTTTGTATCAATTCCTAACATTACAAAAGTCATCTCCAGTGGAACGATATCTAAACTCTATACTGTGATTTGATACTTGATGGATGTGTGAAAATCGTCCTTATCACACCGCCGTCCACAGTATAATGACTGGAAAATATTGCTTCAAAAACTGACTATGCGGTTTTCAAAAAAAAAAAAAAAAAAAAAAAAAAAAACTGACTATGCTATGTGTTATTTATGGTCCAAACTCACAGTTTTATTTTTTATTTGAACCGATTAGTTATGGCCTTCTTAGTTTAAGCTGGTTAATTATGGAAACTTAGGATAGTTACTGTAACATCCCACTTTTCTTAAACCTTATTAACAATACTTAACTTAGAAAGGGATACTAAACAAGCATAATGAACTTACTAATCAAACATTAAGAGGTGTCACCGCCACAATCATCACACACGGTGATTGCACAGGCAAGGAAAAGATCTAAACAAAGTCAAGCTTAACTAAACTTTAAACAAACTTGGGGAATAAAACCCCGGTGTCCAACACCATCAAAACATCTAAACGGATCTACAACCAAATCTCAAAAACATAATTAAAAAGAGTTTAGACTACAACTAGCAATCTAAGCTAAGCTAGTCTAACTCGATCGCTCTCAAGAACTGGGCCCACCTGAAAGGGGTTAACAAACAAGCAAGTAGAAAAACAACACGTTAGCACGAAGCTAAGTATAACGCCACTCAACCCTGTAAAATACTATAACATATACTTTTGGAAAACATTTGTTTCACACACTTAGATCAAGTATTCTCAATCACTTAAACAACATTCAAACATACTCAACAGTATTTCTATATGCTTGTAACCTAATTATCAAATAGGCATATTTTCTCAATCATTTAACTCATCAACAATCTCATGCTTTCACATACATATCTTATCATGGTGAAATACACTGATCATGCTCAAACTGATGGGTAATAATATACTTAAACTTTAACAAGCAATCTCATGTTGTCAAGATAATCAATTAATGACAATATAAAGTCATGCTTCTTATCATACTTTCATGCAACACGTGCAAATCATTAAATCATGCAATTAAATGAACATGATGCTTTAGTATAAGTATAGATAGATATACATATACATTCTTTCTTTGGTAACAAGGAAAACTTGTTCGAAGGAGGTTTCTTAGAGTCACAATGACTCGCTTATCTCTTCTTTCACTTGAGTCACACAGACTCACTTTTCTCTCTTTCTCTTGAGTCACATAAACTCGCTTTCTTTCTTTCTTTATTTACTTTTTGCTTGTGGGCGAGGTAGGAACTTCACCATAATGTGAACGGACCTATCTGGGCTCGACATCTAGCCGGCCTAATACTCATCTCGCCCACAGAACCACTCTCTTGGTTCTTATCTCAAACTCTGTGGAATCATGTATCGTATTTGTCAGTGTGCACACCCTCTAACCGGGATTCCAAGCCCAGCGGGTAGTATCCTACCTAGTAAAACTCGGGAATATCGACCTCGTTACTTCACATCGGATCGCAATGTCCGTTTCCTGCTTTACTTTCTCTTTTCTTCCGGAAGGACATAGTCCTAACGGGCCTCCAAAACCTCGGGTCACTCACACTAGATACATATAGATATAACTCATGCAATTCAATCTCATGTAACAACTTCACTTATGCAAACTTATGCATATAGCTTCTCAACAACTTCTCTTTTCTAACAAATTGGAAATCAAATATCATGCAACTTCTCAATGCAACTAGATAATGATTTTCCAAAATAGATATAGATTTTTGAAAGAATACTTAAGCGTACTTAGAGCCACTAATGCACTTTAATTCATGATATGCTAAACATGCTCTTTACTGTAAAGAATATATCTCAAATTCTCTTTGACTATGCTTTAAGCCAACAACAATGTGCTACTTCATGCTTATAACTTAAAAAATAGCAAAACTTCTTAGCAAATACTTATCAAGTATTGATCATGCTCTTAAACTCAAAATAGACTTCATACTCTAATATTTCACTTTACTGAACAAATAAGTTCATGTACTGCACAACTAAATATCTCATGTTCTTGACAAAATTCTCAACAACTCACAATGGATATATAGACATGCTAATCAAGCAAAGGTTAACAAATAATGATCATGCTTTTTAATACAACAATCAAATAATGATCATGCTTCTCATTCAAATAGCTAAGTTCCAACACTTCACATTTTCCTTCTTTGTAAATCATACACAGTGCACTTCAATAGCAATTCTCAACACAAAATCTACTGTAATTTGCTCATTTCAACTCCAAATTCAACGAAGTCAAATTCTACTAGTGCGTTGTAACGAACCCGAGTGTTCGAGCCTCAAGGGTCCGCGAGTCTCGGACCGAACGACACGTAGCTGAGCCACATAGGGCCTGGCCACTACACTGTCTTAGCCTGGCGGAGCTTGCGGCGGGGCTTGAGGAGCCCCACCAAGCAGCGGCCTTGGGCCACGGTTCTAGCCGAGAATCGTGCCCAAGAGCCGGCCCTCCATGGGACTAGCCAACAGTCCCTGCATAGGGTCGTTGGCTAGCTCCGTGAGCTAGTCTGGTGCACAGACAGTGTGCACTAGAGAGATCTCTTCTTCATTTGCAATAATTTGTGGGCAATCCAACACTCCCAAATCCTCAACAACACAATCATAGATCAACAATAGTTCACTAATAGCTCAACAACATCAATAATCTAGTATTTCTAAGCATTTATACTACAAACTAGACTTCACATAGTCAAAATAAAGTTTATTGGGAGTCCATGGGTTATACCATTGCTTCTTCTTCTTCTTTGTGTGGATTTCATCCTCCTCTCTACTCAAACACCACTTCCTTCACCTCCTAAACATCTCAGCCAAGCAACACCAACCAAGCCTAAGGAAGATTCTCAGAGATTGAAACAAAGGAAGGAAACTAGAAGCAAAAGAATGAATGGATGAGAAGAGCTTGGGGAAAACTTACTGCAATTGTTTCTTCCTTCTAACATAGAGCTCAAAGGTGAAGAGGCAAATGGAAAAGATCAGGAGAATGTAGAGGATACTATTCTATTTATATGGGTGCACAACCCTAGGTTGATGCCCAATGATTGGTTGAGGGCAAAAGGATAAATTTGCTTGTTCTAAAATATCTCAGACAAAGCTTATAAAAATCTCATGGTTCACCTTGTATCATGGACCATGGTCTTAAAAATGATTTTGGGATAACTTGGGGTCAAAATAGAATTACTAAAAATAGTTTCTAGTTAAAACACTTGGTTCAGGTTTCACATGTTCCTTTCCGGTTTCACTCAGATTGACTTTCTGGGTCAAAACTTGGTACATAGCCAATGTACCCGAGAATTTAGGATTTTAGAAGTAGAATATTCTCGGTGCTGAATTTATTTAAAAACTCAATTTAAAATATTTAATTCAAACACCATTTTCGAAATAAAATTTTTGAAAGGGTGAAAATGGCTATTTAAAATTTATAAAATAGAATTTAGGAAAATTATTTTTGGATTGTCACAGTTACAAGGTATGTTTACTTCTTTGTAGTCACAAGCCGAGCGGACTTCACCCAGAACACACTTTCAGATAGTAGTGGCGGGCTTTCAAGAAAATCAGAACAACAATGAAAACGAATATGTGCTTAATTGTACTACTTTTATTGGACATCAATTGGTTAATTTTGGCATAGAAGTGCTTTAATGTGCTTAAAATGGTCAATTTGGAGGGGGAAAAAAGTAAAATTAGGATAGAAGCCAACGAGGCTATCATGCATGACCTGACTCGTGAGGGAAACATCTACAAGGCATCCTTTGCTACCACAAGCAGCATCATGATGTGACGAGTTCGTGAGGTGAACTTCTGCGAAGGGTGTTCTGCTTTCAAGAGAGGTCATAACAATGTGAAGTGGCTCGTGATGCACATGTTTCTGCTAGTTGATCAAGTCCGTCATGAGGCTTGTCACAATATGGCATGCTTCATGACTCGGCGTATTCCGAATGTTTAAATAGAAGTCAAATTTTATTTAGGGGATTTTAGACTTTGGAACCTTTGCACTTTAGTTAGTTACCTTCCTTTAGAGAATTCAATTTCAATACTTAGTCTACTTTCAATTTCTTAGAACCCTAGATTTCAATTTTTTACAATTTCAATTCCAATTTCAATACAAGTTTTAGTTGGATTCAAGTTCATTTACATTTTAGAAGCAAGGATTGAAGACTAGGATTTACAATTTCATCTCCTAATAGATAAGGCAATATATTCGAATTTCATTTTATTGCACTTTTGATTATTGTCTTGCAATTTTGATTTCCTACTTTCTAATTGCTATGTATTACTCTTTTGATCTTGAATATATTTCCATTTGTAGCATAATCATGTGGGAGTAATTCTCTTAGGAGCAATCTTGAAAAAGACGCTAGGCGCCTAGCGCTAAGGCACCTAGGCGCCCGATTTATTTATTTATTTATTTTATGTTATTTATTTTTTCATTGGTATTGAATAAAATGAATAAGTGATAGTTGTGTTGCACTTCCCAAACTTCCCACGCACATTGCACTTCCTCAGGCGTATGACTCAACAATTCAACATAAACACCAGATGACCAGATCTTGCAGTTTCCAAGTGTTCCCAGCCGTCGCTGTCGGAGAAGGAAGAGTCGCCGAGAGGCAGAGGCCATCGCCGCCGGAGAAGGAAGAGTCGCGAAGAGGGCGTCGCCGTCGGAGAGGGAAGAGTCGCGGAGAGGCCGTCCCCGTCGGAGAAGGAAGAGTCACGGATTGCCTTCCCCACACTTGGTGCTCGCCGTCTCCACCCGTCCACCTTCTCCTCCATTTCTGAATCACGGCTTCTAGTCTTGGAGAGGCGAAGAATCGCAAATAAAAAAAAATAAAAAAGTTTCACCGGTTTTGCCGGTTAAGCGGGTTAGCCGGCCGCGAAGGAGGCCGATTCCGGCCTTCCTCATCGCGGCTGGGCAGCGCCTTGGCGAAATTTTTGCAACACTGCTTAGGAGGGAGATAAGGATGTAGATTAGGTTCATGGAGATGTGACATTGAATTGGTTGAGTAAGGGAGATGAGACTTGATTTAATAATAATGTTAATTAACATGACTAAGTTCCGATTAGAAAGTGATTACCTAATCCATACTCAAGGGTTAATTAACCTTAATTCATCATTGAGAAAATAAGAGTGTGAGATGTTAAGAACAATGTGTTCGATGAAATGCCTCTTACACACTCATGAGTGTTTCTTATCATTTGGTAGATCCAAGTCCATGGCCTATTTCGGGTTCACTCGGAGCATTGGCAACAACCATAGGAGGCGTGATGTACATGCACTCATTTCAAGGGGGTGCTAGGGGTAAACTCGGACTCGGATAAGATAGGATTGTACGTGTCGGGCTCTTCAGATGTCATATTTTGGCCAAGTTTACCGTCCCTCCGGCCCTGTGGTTCCACTTGTCGTTCAGGAAGTCAATTACCTTTTCTCTTTGATCGGGAGCAAAAGCTTCCTCTCCTTTCAGTCGTCAAAAAGCTATATGGGATGACCATGAGAAATACTTCCTCCTAGTTAAACGACATTCGTCATCAAGTCATTTGACTCTTTCTTTTATTCCCTATTCGGTTACATTTCCTTGACCTAGTTCAAGTTCTTATTGTTGAAAAAAATAGCAAAAATGACATTGTAAGTAGCTCTTTTGTGGTACAAATATATGTCGGATTCACTTCCGATTTGGGTCGAGTCAAAGTGGATTCGGGTTCTTCGCAGTAAGAAGAAGAAATTGATATATTGTACGCTAAAAACGGATAATGGATGAATGAGAAATTAATTCTCAAAATAGACCCATTTGAGTCGGAAAATTGGCTGGGCTTGCAGACTATGTTTTGCCAAGTATTTAAGCAATGCACTATTGCCAAACACATACAAAAAAAATCATAAAAACATAAAGTAATTAATCCTCATCAGAAGGGGCTTGTGTTTCATCATTTAGTGAGGTGGAGTTGTTGTTCAAGTTTAAAGAACGTAATCACTCAAGATTTACACTGAATTGTGCAAATATAGTACACATCTTTTCAAGTTCTTCTCGTATCATCAACTTGTTTTTTCCTGATAATGCTATAGTATATGTGGTGGATGAGAAAGTGTAAACGGAGATGTGGAACCCCCGAGTGTCGAACTCAAGGATGGCAAATCGGAGTAAATAGCAGAGTGCAAGGCAATCACGTGTCACAATGCATCGACAAGAGTAAACTAGGTGCAAGATAAGAGTGGTATGGGAACACTGATGTAGGCATAGAAAGCAAAGGAGTAAATGAAACAAACAAATATGTAAAACGGGAATTTGGATGGAAAGGATTCGTGATCATGCATTCATTATATTGGTCTCAAGTAGACAAGAGATGGTGCAAGGCAAAACTAACCTAAAGGAGAACTATGGCACCAACACTAAATCATGTAGGACTTAGTCTCTCAATTCCTAACCGGGTCAGCCCGTTAGCCTGTTTATTTATTTTTGAATTTATATTGTTAAAATTTTTAAATTTTTGTATTGCTTAGAAATCAAACCCTAAACCTTTTAAGTTAACAACTAACACTATTTTCAACCACCCATATTAAACTTTTTAAACAAATACCACATACACATACATACATATATAATACAGCTATACTTTTAACATCTACCAAATTTAATTCAAAATAATCAAACTACCGATAAACATTTTGAATTAAATCAGAAGAGGCAAAATAGAACTGACTAGTGACTACATACACATCCCTAAATTAATTATATGTGTTTCTCTAATACTATATTCATCCAATAGAATCTAGCTTGTTTTAAATAATGTTATTGGTGATAAGTATTAGTAATTTTAATATTCATTAGTTTTGTATAGAGATGGAGGCCGGCAAGCTCCAGGCCAGAGCAGGAGTTATTATTATTATTATGATCTCGGTCTGAAGTCAACGCAACGTCGGCTGTAATTTAATCCCGCCCAGTTTGACTGTGGTGGCGTCGTTCCATTTCTTCCGATCCGCCCATCTCTCTCTCTCTCTCTGAGGTATAGAGGGATCAGAGAAATAATGGTGACAAGTGAAAGAATTGCAGGAAACAATAATAATCTGACAAAGACCACCCACTTTGATGCTTTGGGAATTTGCTGTTCGTCTGAGGCTTCATTGATAGAGAAGATTGTGAAGCCTCTTGAGGGAGTGGTAGAGGTTTCCGTCGTCATCCCAACCAAAACCGTTGTCGTCGTCCATCATTCTCTCCTCATCTCCGAGCAACAGATTGGTATTTCTTATTACTTGCTCCTTTTCGTTTCATGTTATGTGTCTGATTAATGGGTCGGCTTGGCTAAAGTTATTTTTAATTTAAATTTTTATAATGTTAAGTTTAATATTAGTATATTTAAAATTTATGAGTTAATGTCATATGTGGTCGTCTGAGTACAGTGATTCTGTCACACGTTTAGTTTTAAACTTTAGATTAAGTTAATCACACACTGTACTCCTCCAACTTTAAGATTTTAACCACCCGTGGTTCTTTCAAAAGTATTAATGTATGGACAAACCGTCATTTTAAAAGGACCACGACTGATTAAATTTTGAAAGTTGAAGGACCACAACTAGTTAAAATTTGATAATTGAAAGATTATGCATGAGTGTTTAACTTAAAAGTTGAAAAACCACATGTGATTAACTTGAAAGTTTATGACGTACTAAATATGAAAAAATAACTATACTTGGAGGATTCAGATGTCATTAACACTAAAATTTATATATTTGAAAACTGGGGCGCGATCTAGTGAGAACAGCTGCCTAGGAGAGAACTGAGACTCATCCCCCGCACGCCACGTGTCCTTTGGTGCATGTAAATGTGTTATATATGCAAGTAGTTGGTGCACCTTTGCAAGTACAAAGTGCAAGTAAAATCACTTACAAGCGCACCTACTTTCACCTACAAGTGCATGTAATTTTGCCTTGTTAACATTCATTGATCTGGTGCACCTACTTTCACCTACAAGTGCACCTACTTTCACCTAAGTGCACCTACTTATAACTATAGGTGCACCTAGTTGTAACTATAGGTGCACCTAGATCTGGACACGTGACGCGCGCTGGATGATTCTCAGTTCTCTTCTGGGCGGGCAGTTCTCACCTGAACGCTATCCTTTGAAAACTACATTAAAAGTAATATTAAACACAATAAATTAAATTTAAAAATACTAAAGAAAAAATTAGCAAATAAAAAATAATTGATTTTTATCAATAAATAGTAAACATGACAGGTAAAATGAGACAAATTAAATGAAGTATTTCATTGCTAATAATATTGTATTATATTGACTGATGGAGTTTACATACACTACATAATAATCCTGTTTTTATTGGTGATTGATGAGCAGAGAGGGCAATCAATAAAGGAGGGTTTGAGGCAAGTGTGAGAGTGAATGGAGTGAAGAATAATAATGCAGAAAAGTGGCCAAGTCCCCATTCAATATGCTGTGGAGTTTTACTATTGCTCTCATTGCTAACATATGTTTATGAACCCTTGAAATGGCTGGCGGTTGGAGCTGCCGCAGTGGGCAGCATACCCATCTTCCTAAGGGCCCTTAAATCACTGCTCAATCTAACTCTTGATATAAACATTCTTATGTTAATTGCAGGTAAGTTCCGATTTTTAACTTTTGATGAGTTGAGACCGTCTCAGGGTTCCTTAGTCGTGAAACGAGGTTAATTGGTCGAGATGGAAATGTAATATTTATGCGAAAAATATAATACTTTTAAATCAAAACGTAAAAGAATATTACACATTTCCTAACCTCATTTGTTAAGGTATTTGTGAGTTTTTAGGTTGTCAAATAGGAGAGAAGAGACAGTGAAGTGTGAAAAAAAAAAAAAAAAAAAAAAAAGTCTGACAATGAAAGAAAAAGAAAATATAAAGGATTTTTACCTGCCCAGCTAGCGCGTGGTGTGCAAGCACCTAGTTGGGCGCTTCTTTGCACCTCACGCGGCACGTGCATTTAGGAGCATTTTTATTTATTTTTTTTGTGGAGCCCACTGTAGAGAAAAAAATCCACTATCTCCGCCAACAACCCCAAATCTTCTCTCTCCTCACTCTCTCTCTCATCCACGTACATGTGTATTAAAATCTGCCAAAAAAAAAAAAAAAAAAAACACCTAAAATCTACTATTGTGAATGTTACAAGTAACAAACACTTTATTCATAGTTAGTATTATATTTTCAGTATAAATATTACATTTTCATCTTGACCCGATCCGTCTTACGGATAAGAATCAGTGAGACAGTCTCAGACAAGTTTTTGCCTTAACTTTTTACATGAATTATTAATTAATTTCATTTATATATATGGTCCTTCATTATAGCCTCCATCCTCTTACCCCAAATACTGTCCACTAAACCATTGAGCTAAGCCCGTGCGGGTTATAACCTCCATCCTCAATTTTATATGTTATTGACTCACTACAATTTTTACAATACAAGGATTACAAGTATATCTACTAGTGCACGCAATTGGTCACACTTTGCTTCTAAAACCACATTCTTAGCGCCTAATTATTTTAAGTCCTGGGAAAATATAAACTTACAATTTCCATGTGATTTGTTTGGTGAATGGTGAAAGGACAAAATGATCGAGATGGTAGTAGAGACCACACATTGTATTTAACTAGCTAATTATATACCAAATTAAGCCTTTTTATTGTGTATATTTAATCAAGGAAAATGCTTCATACATTATAATTACCATTCTATATTAACCACTCCCGATTTTAAAAAGGAAAACTATTTTTTTTCATGAATTACTGGTGAATTAATAGAAATGAGTAATTGTAGGAGTTTCTAGCATGTGGTCTATTAATCAATTACAACGCAAGTACTTTAAAGATAAAAAATAATACCTTAAAAGCATTTTTCACTAACCTTTTTATTGAAAAAAATTATATTATGAAATTTACGTTTTTTGTGCAAAGGTAAATCGATTTGGCAATAATGGAAGTTGTGGATGTGCTCATTATTCTTTAACTTGCATATGAAAATAATTTTTTTCAATTAAGAAGAAAATTAAAAAAGAATAATGAAGTGTAGAATGTTGAACATGTTATCTTGTATGTCCACCATATTCTTCAAGAATCTAATTAACATCAATGGATTTTTATTGTTTTTTAAATGTATCCAGTTATAGGATCAATTGCTCTACAAGACTACTGGGAAGCTGCTACAATTGCTTTCCTTTTCACCATTGCAGAATGGCTAGAATCCAGGGCAACTCACCAGGTTTTCCCAACTCCCTTATGCGAAACCTGATAAAAATCACTCAACTGTGCTATAATGCACATGAGCTAAATCACACTAAAAACTGAATCCAATCAATTAGCTGGTCTAACCCATGGTTTTATAAACTCGTATATATCTTCGCGGTCTTGTAGGCTGTGGCTGTTCTTTCATCACTAGTTGATGTTGTCCCTCAAAGGGCTGTGTTAGCTGAAACTGGTGAAGAACTAAATGCTGATAAAGTGGAACTGAACACCCTTCTTTCTGTCAAGACTGGAGAAATGGTACCAATTGATGGAATTGTTGTTGATGGGGAATGCGAAGTAGATGAAAAAACTTTGACTGGTGAACCCTTTCCTGTTGCAAAGCAGAAGGACTCAACTGTTTGGGCTGGCACAATCAATCTTAATGGTAACTTAATTGGAATCTCCTTCATCCTTTCCTTCCTTAGTTTTAGCCTTGGTGCTTTCAACTTCTTGCTGACACAACCAGCTTGGTTGGCGTGGGTGACCGTGCACTCTCATCTCTTAAGAGATGTCGGAAGTTCAAACCCCCTCTTGTACGAAAAAAACAATAAAATCAACACTTTGCAACTTTATTGGACCGACTCAAGACACCCCATGGTCTAACCAAAAAACGTGCCTCCTATAGTTAACTTCTTGCGGCCGACTCAAGACACCCCATGGTCAACCAAAAAACGTGCTTCCTATAGTTAACTTCTTGCTGACAGTCGACTCAAACGTGCCTCCTATAGTTAACTTCTTGCTGACAGTTGACTTAGGACACCTCGTGATCTAACCAAAAAACATGCCTCAGTCGACTCGGGACACCTCGTGGTCTAACAAAAAAACGTGCCTCCTATAGTTAACTTCTTGCTGATAGTTTTTGATCATATTTCTTCAGGGTACATCAACATCAAGACTACTGCTGTAGCAAAGGATTGTGTTGTGGCAAGAATGGCAAAGCTTGTAGAAGATGCCCAAAACAATAAATCTAAAACCCAAAGATACATAGACAAGATTGCCAAGTACTACACACCAGGTAATTAGCACAGGTTGGCTATTGTTATACATTGGAAATTGTTAAGGGAATTAAGAAAAAAAGAAGATAAATGACAACAGAAAGTAGACAATATAATGCCATATATGTTTCTTTTGCCATCTTTTCTGTCCTAACCAGTGTTGTAAAAATTGGCCCTGCCTAAACGCCGACTAGACTGCAGAACAGCTTCATTTTTATTCTTAAGTTTCTAGACCTGTGACGCGATCCCAGATATCCCTGCCCGTAACAATGTGCCACTGCACCTTCATTATATTGTTAGAAAAATCCCAAGAACATTTCAATATGTTAACTTGTTGTACATTATATTGCAGTTATAGTGGCTATTTCAGCTTGTTTGGCAATAGTTCCTGCTTCACTGAGACTTGAGAATCGAAACGAATGGTACCGATTAGCTTTGGTTACCTTGGTGACTGCCTGTCCCTGTGCACTTGTGCTATCCACTCCCATTGCCATGTTCTGTGCACTTTCAAAGGCGGCGACTTTAGGTCTTTTGTTTAAAGGGGCAGAATACCTTGAAACTCTTGCTAAGATAAAGGTCATGGCTTTTGACAAGACAGGGACAGTAACAAGGGGCCAATTTACAGTGACACGGTTCAAGACTTTTATGGATGGTGTAAGCCACAATACATTGCTTTACTGGTATGTAATGCCTTCAAGTAATTGGTGAAAAAAGAGATGATTTTTAACATTTTTTCAGATGCACAATTTATGGTTTTTTCAGGGTTTCAAGCATTGAGAGTAAGTCTAGTCATCCAATGGCTACTGCTGTGATAGACTATGCATATTCACATTCAGTTGAGGCCATGGCAGAGAGAGTGGAGCAATTTCAAAATTTTCCTGGAGAGGGAATTTATGGAAGAATAGATGGGAGGGAAATCTACATTGGAAACAAGAAAATATCTTCAAGAGCAGGATGCACTACAGGTAGGTGAAAGGAAGCTTTACCTTTTCTGCAACAACAATCAAGACAATATGTGGTTAATTAGGATCAATCGCTTACCACTACACCAAAAGCGCACAATTTTGTTTCATTATATAGCCACTGCGACACATTTTCGAGAGCCAGGGTGTAGTCAGGGTGCGTAGCCACTGCCACACATTTTCGAGAGCCAGGGTGTTGGGCATGGTCCTTCACCGGCCTCTGCTCAACAATCCTTCAGGGTGTTGGGCTTGGCCCCCACACATTTTCAAGAGCCAAGGCGCTGGACTTTGCCCTTCACCGGCCTCTGCCCAACAATTCCTTCACCGGCCTTGAACCTGTGACCTACCACTTGTTATGATCAAGCTTTACCACTCTGCCAAAAGCTATAGCTCGTAGCGAATGCACAACTTTATATCCTTATACCTACACACATTTTTGGGAGCCAAGGTGCTGAACTTAGCCCTTTACTTTACGACCTCCGTCCAATAATCCCCTAGTCACCAATTGCTGGACTTGCCCTTTACCGGCCTCCGCCCAACATATAAATCATTTAGTTTCTATGTGTTGGAAGAAACCCATATAAAATGTTTTTGTAATTCATTTTGTTGGTAAATATTGTTGGACAATATTAACTACATATTTTAATTTATACCTATGAACTTAGTTCCAGAGCTTTGTGAAGACACTATAGAAGGCAAGTCCATGAGTTATGTGTTTGTGGGATCATCTCCTGCTGGATGCTTTAGCCTGTCTGATGTTTGCCGAGGAGGTGTACGAGAAGCCCTTGAAGAGCTCAACTCAATGGGCATCCAAACTGTAATGCTCACAGGAGACTCCTACACAGCTGCAAATCATGCACAAGATCAGGTAAGTTAAGCCTATACTAGCTTCTAAATCAAATATGGTTAATAATGTTATGATGCAGATTTAAGGCATTATTATTTCACAATGGCCCAGTTTGGTAAGCTACTCAAAATAAATTTTTCGATCAGCTTTTTGAGAAAGTCATTTTGCATGTAACCAGCTAGCAATTAACAGTTAATTTACCAAACACTTTTCTACAATCTGCTAATGTTATCAACTTGTCAAACCATTTACCCAATCAGCTAACAGCTATTTACCAAATACCCCCAATATATATGTGCAGTTAGGTGGTGCATTTGGGGCTTTTCATGCAGAACTCCTCCCGGAAGAAAAGGCGAGATACATCAGAGGCTTTCAGAAAGAAGCAGCAACAGCGATGATAGGGGACGGTGTGAATGATGCTCCTGCATTAGCCACAGCTGATATTGGCATCTCGATGGGTGTTTCTGGATCCGCGCTTGCCATGGAAACCGGCCATATCATCCTCATGACCAACGATGTTGGGAGGATACCAATAGCCCTTCGACTTGCAAGACGGGCTGGAAGGAAAATCATTGAGAACATGGTTTTGTCCATCACTATGAAGGCTGGTGTATTGGCATTGGCTGTTGCAGGTTATCCCCTTGTCTGGGCTGCCGTGGTTTCTGATGTTGGATCCTGCTTGATTGTAATCTTTAACAGTATGCTGCTTCTTCAAGGATCGAGATCATCCACATCTGGACCTCTAAACTCCTGCAAATCATCTCATTCTTGCCAGCAGCCCTGCTGCCCTAGTACAGATTTGCAGAACACATGTAAGTCTTCAATCTTCTGCATGCTTATATATATAGGCCGGATAGGAACACCCTCAAAATTAAACATGTCATCCTTCCCTGCCATCACATTTTCGAGAGGCAAGGTGCTGGACTTGCCCCTTCACTGGCCTCCGCCCAAGCTACCAATTGCTGGACTTGGCCCTTTACTGGTCTTAACTACACAGTTTTTGCTGTTGTTGGGACTTGAACGGGCTCTAATACCACTTGTTAAGATCAAACGCTTACCACTATGTCAAAAGTTATAGCTAGTAGCAAAGACACAACTTTATTTCCTGACTGCCATCACATTTTCGAGAGGCAGGGTGCTGGACTTGCCCTTCACCGGCCTCCGCCCAACAATTCCCTAGCCACCAATTGCTGGACTTAACCCTTTACCGGCCTCTGCCAACCCCTTATGGGTGTGACCATGTAGGCACAACCTCAAATTAAAGATGTCAATCTTGTAATCCTCACCACTCAACTTATGGATGTGGCCATGTAGGTGACAACAGCATTTGTGAAAGCACTACTTCAGATTTGGAAGAGCCATTGTTGACATCACAGAATCATTGCCATGCCAACCATTCCACAAATCACTGCAACAGCCTTAACAAAGATGATAACAAAGGAACAAAACCATGTTGTGAATCTCAACGAATCGATCAGGTGTGCAGTCCAGAATTTATTACTACTACAGGTAATGTGGAGTGTGCTGCTATTGATGATGCATGCAGCAAGGCGCGACAAGTTGGTTGCTGCCAGAGCTTTAGGAAAGAATGTTGTTCTAAAAGCAGTAAATTTGGAGGAAGCTTATCAGAAATTGTTATTGAATAAACCAAAACAATTTGTGATTTCAAAGAGCTACAAAATGAAGAAATGTGAGACTGTTGAACTTGAGCTTAATTAATTACACCCTGAAACTGGTAGACATGGTTATGTATGTATGTAGGAGTATTGTAATGACTGTATGTATGTTATTGATTGTACTGGTACTCAGAAATGAAAATATATATTGTCCATTAGTTTGCCATCATTGGGCTTGGGAAATGGGAATTCAAAATTGTTTATATCAACCTTTTCTTTTCTTGCAAAGCCTCAACGAAAAAGAAAATTAGCAGAAAGGAAATTTCCAAAAATGCGATAAAAATGAAGTAAAAATTTCATAGTACCTGAGAGGGTTTCACATCCCATAAACCAAATAAGCACATATAACATTTCAAGAACTTAGATAATGTTACATAGAATAAATTTGTTTTTTTTTTTTTTTACATCAAAATGTACCTGTAATCTACGAGTTTAGAAAAAGAAATAATTGAATCAAAGTGCTACACCATGACATCAACATAGGATATGCCAGATCTCATCGAGCACGAGAACTTCAGTATTGCAATAATCTAACATCGAGCGAGCAGAATAAAGCATTGCAGGATGAAGATTTGAATCCATACCCTAGAGTGTGGCGTAATTTGGAAGATAATTAAGCTAAAACACTAATACCTGCCTTGAAACTTGAAAGCTACAATGTCCAAATAGTTAAACTAAGTCTGGGACCGTAAAACTGGGTAAGCAATCTTCTTTATGCACCTCGTGTGTCTGTAACCATTGTATTGCGCTGCCATTATTCTTACACTGCAGAATTTGTAGGACAAATTTGGCTAGGGATTTTCCTCGTCCGATTGAGTTCCTGTTGCCTCTTGGCTGGGGATGGAATCAACGAAGAACTCGTCTACTACAACAAAGACAAACAAATATAACAATACCAATTAGCTGAAATTTCACGCAATGAGCCACTAGTTTTGGTCACTTGATCAATTGAACTACAACTTGTGAGGGAGGGCTAATGCTATTTTTGGATGGGCACAAAGTCGGAGGGGAAACAAAATAAAGAGAAAAGAGTGCCCATCTTATACCCTTTCGCCAAGTACCTTGTGGTTTGATGGCATCAGTGCATCACTGTTGTTGAAAACTAAAGAGTTAGGTTTATCTATAGGGTTGTGTCTGTTTATGAATAGGTGTCAGTTATGGGTAGTTACTTACAGTTATGTATTTGTGTATATATATGTACTGTGTTTCTGTATTAGAAACAGAGAATACAAATATAATTTCAGTCTTATATTCATTTCCTAGTCTTGATTCTTCATATTGCTTCCGCCTAACTGGCGGGTGGTATTATTCTCCACCCGCCAGGCCATTCCATCTTCCAAATTCAACATGGTATCAGAGCCTACTTTCCTAGGGTATTTCAAACATCAAAATTGTATTTTTCCTTGTGATGTATTCTCCGGTGAAAATTCCAGATTGTTGTTTTGCCCTTGGACCTTTTGGTGAAGTTTGAAGGCTTTTTGGGTTGGTTGCCAAACCTCTTTTCGGGGTGTTTTTGGTATAACCGTATTTGTTTCTTTATATTCGGTATACCATACTTAGTCCCTAGGGTTTTCATGTTTGGCACCTTGTTTATTTCCCGAAGCTTATTTTGTTATTCACTTATCCTATAAGAGGTATAAACAACAATCATGTGGTTTTCTCGGTATTCATACAACAATCTATGGGCTCTACTACATCCCCTTTGCTGCTCATGATTTGGTTGCTCTGCCATTCTTGATGGAGATTGTTGATTGGCAAAGCCTAGAATGCTTATGTTGCTGTGAGGGTGTTCGTGTTAATCTTCGCCCTTGGTGACTTCATTCCCAAGCTTGTTTGTGACAAGCTTCGCCCTGGTGCCTTCATTCCCAAGGGTTGTTTATAGCATTGTTCCTCCGAAGCCATCCAACACTGTTATTCTCTAGCTGCTTTTAATCTTCATTTGTAATGTAGAGTGTATGTTTTAATCCAAGCTTGGAACTTCTAGATGTTCCAGCTTGAGGGGGAGTGTTGAAAACTAAAGAGTTAGGTTTATCTATAGGGTTGTGTCTGTTTATGAATAGGTGTCAGTTATGGGTAGTTATGGGTAGTTACTTACAGTTATGTATTTGTGTATATATATGTACTGTGTTTCTGTATTAGAAACAGAGAATACAAATATAATTTCAGTCTTATATTCATTTCCTAGTCTTGATTCTTCATATTGCTTCCGCCTAACTGGCGGGTGTATTATTCTCCACCCGCCAGGCCATTCCATCTTCCAAATTCAACAACTGTTACCCTTCCAAACGTAAGGTCACAGGCGTTGGTATATTATGTGGAACAATTACTATAGATAGGTTAGATCGTAGTCATAAAACTAACCCGCCCCTACATAAGCTTTTATTCCTCTCTTCCTCTCAACATGCACATCACCTCCATTTCTCAATCCTCTCATTTTTTTCTTCTCATACAAACACAAAATTTCTCTCCATTTTCAGTTCCCTCCCATTTTCTTTCCTCTCACATTCTACCCATCCAAACATGCATAAATTCAGACCTTGTTGCTAATCTTTTTAATGAAGAGTTTGGCAGGATACATGCTTGTGGGTAGTGCATAATGAATGGTCAACTATCTTCAAGAATAGTTGATGTTATTTTTGGAGAAACAAGTAGCAAAGGCAAGCATTCAATTTTCAAACAGAGACACTAGATTTCTTAACAAAAACGTGTCAAATTGTTTTGTACATACATTATGTTGTTTAATACAAATCATATGCAAGAATGGAACAGCTCTCACCTAAGTCATCTTGCTCTGGAGAGTCAAGTAGAATATCTGAATCAGAAGGCAAAAAGGGTGAGCCAGTGTCATTTCCAAGAGCTCCTAGATCTGCAAGTAGTATCAGGTAACAATTAACACTGATTAGAACGGTTTAAACAGGATCACTACCAGCCATTTAAAACCTTTAAAAAGCCACTAATCATCATAGATATGTCCTTGAGAAGGGCAGAACATTAAAATGGTTGTGGTTATTGTTACTCTACCACTAATCATCATAGATATGTCCACCACAGTCATCACTATTACTATAATGGTTGCTGCTGTTATTGTTACTCTACCAAATTCTGTCTATTATCAAAGGACTGAGAAAGATATGCAGTTAGCAACAAATTAAAATGTTTTAAGAAGATACACCATATTCCAAAGTGAAATAAGGCATTGCTATACTACCATATAATAATTAAAAAAGAATGCTCATCACTATAAGCACCACTGCACCATATCTTGCTTATAAATGACCATGACAATGTGTGGTATCTTTATGGATTCTCCTAAGTTACCTCCCAAGTTTGGTAGATCTGCTGTTAGGTCTGAAAGACTGAAATTCCAAGGAATTTGAGACAAGGATCTGAGAAAATCTCTAGAATTTCCATCTCCATTATCAGTAGGAAGCTGTAATCCTACTGAGCTAGCATCAGATGCAAATGCTGTATCAAGGGCAGATGTATCTACTCCCATCCCAGATATCTCTGCTGCAGTAAAGGGGAAATGACCACTGGAGGCCACTTGGATGGGGCTTACAGGCATATCTGGCATTGATGAAATGGCATTACTTGGTGGAGCAGCTGCTGATACATCTGATGCACTGGTTTCAATCACCATACTGCAATAAAGAATGAATGTATAGAAGAACATCATTTGCCAGACCTGTAAATCCTGTAATATAAGTGTTCTAATGCAATAGCAAGAAAAGTCCCCCCTAAAAAAAAAAGATAGTATAATAAAACTAGGTAGGTTTGGAGATATGTTTAATTTCAAAAGACGAACCAACAACTATCTTGTTTTTCAGACTCAAATTTAACGTGATGAGTAGATGGTTACAAGTAATGAAAGTGTAGATGCTCAAGAAAAGAAAATAGATGGTTACTGGTTAGAACCTGCACATCTTGAGCATTGTGCCAGTATCCAGCAAGGCAAATCAGACAACACGACACTAAAGAAGATATAGCAGAAGAAAACAGGACCAATGGATCAATTATGGTTGTTTTTTTTGTGGGTTTCGTGATGAACTCAGAATCAAAGAAGACCTGAAGAACAATGTATTCTTACTCATTTCCAGAATTCATCCGCATTGGATGGAAGTTGCTTGGCGCAGGAACGCCATTGACCACATGGCAGCTTGATATACCCATTGAATCTACATGAGGAGGTTGACCTGTAGCTGGAACTGGAGGTTGTTGCAGGACAGGATATCCCATGGGTAAATTGTTGACTGCACTGAAAATAAAAGTCACTGAATAACAGAAGAGACAGCAACCCATGCTTCACAAGTATGTAATATGTAGTATGAACTTTGCGTGACAGTAACAATTTTTTTTTTGTATGGCATTATCATCCCCCATTGTATTCTTGGAAGTGATGAAGTCATCCAATATAAGGGTAAAGGAAAGGAGGAAGTAAAGGGGGAAACTAATGTCAGCCTAACATTGACCTCTCCAATGAGACTGCCATTTCAACCCCCAGTGAAGGTTATTATATCTCCATGACTCCATTCAAGTCCAACAGTCCAGTATATATTTTAAGATGTGAGATAGAAATGCAGAAATGCTTGTGCATTAAAATACATCAAATTCAATTATCAATAGAACATCTACAAGCACATGTCACCAAAATACTACAAGTAATATAAAACAAAAACACTTTTTCGCCAAAAACAAAATAAGAAAAAATTGATTTGGGTAAGATAGAGTTCCAGAAGATTTGTCTTTGATGTTCAAGTACACAGTTACACTGATCATTTAGAAGATAATAATGACTTAAGTTTACCTGGCATGGTATTAATCCCATTTTGCAATGGAGCTAATGGAACCTTAGGGGTTACTGGATATTTCATTAGATGATACTGATTCTCAAGCAAGTGATTGAACAATATGATTTGTTTCTTCAGTTTCAATCTTATGTAGTAGGCTCGAAAAAAATCAGCATTTTCTTCTTCCAACTTTTGCCAAACTGTACATAGAAGTAAAATATATTATGAAAACTACAAATGAAAAGCCCAACATGAAAATTATCTGATCACCTAAAGTGATCACATGATAACAGTATGGTGATAAGACAGCAGAAATAAAAGTATTGCAGCCGAGGCATAGCACATTGACAGCCAACCATGAACAACTTCTTTACCTAGCAAAATGATACTTACCTAGAGTTGTAAATCCAGGGTCTATCTTTGCACGGCTGACAAGTGTTTTCACTACTTCATCTCTATTCATATACAACTGCAAACATCTCTCAATCAAGTTTTGAACCTACACCAACAACAATTGTCATAGAAAGTCATATATAAAAGTTCACATAAGCTGTGGAATTGCAAAAAATAATGGAAAGGAAGGTAGAGGGAATCTAAAGGAGTGTTCTATCTTACAAGCTCAATATCTTCATGTGAAACTTTCCTGTTTCCGTTGCCAGTTGCAGAAACTGATCCTGAATCTGCAACAGGATTCTCTGTTTTATTGTTCAGTTGGTCATTTTGGGAATCATGTGAGACTGAGACCTGCGTTGAAGGTTGTTTCTCTTGTGTTTTATGTGAGTCCTGCAAGTTCTTAACACAATGTTTCGACATGTAAAGTAGTTAAATTGGAAAACAGAATGTCTCCACACCAATTATTTGAAAACAAGGCCGGAAATATGGTTTCTAGCCAAAATTTAAAATCTACTTCACTAAGCACAATATTCAAGTATATATAATCAAATGTATTTAAAGCAAACTATTTCCATGTAATTTCAAATATTTGAAGATAAGTTTCATAATACATATATATAGGGGAAAGATCTGGTGTGGCTACTGCTTCCTGTGCGGTCATGTGGCTTTGCACCACTATGTATGCACAAATGCACTACCATGTGTTCATAAATGCACCCGGGTGCTGAGTGGTGCATTTGAAAATGCACGTGGTAGTGCATTTCTGAACACTTGGTGGTGCATTTGTACATACATAGTGGTGCAAAGCCGCACGACCACACGGGAAGTAGTAGCCGCATAAGAACCAACTTCTATATATATAAATTGGTTCATATGCAACGCTGGTCTCCCCTACGGTTGTGCAGACATGTCAGAACCGTAGAATGAGCTCAGCTCAGACGGATGAAAATCAATACAGATGAGAAAAAATGCAAGGGCAAATTTTGTAATTTTGTCGACAATGTTTGTTTTGGTGGTGCACTTAAATGCTGATGAATGGTGCACTTATGAGTGGTCTGCAGTGCATTGCTTGATACTTTGTGGTGCACCACCAAAGTAGCTGAAAATCAATCAAAAGGGAAAAAATGCGATGGCATTTTTGTAATTTTGTGCACCATGTATATTTCGGTAGTGCACTAAGTACTGGTGTGTGATGCACTTATGAGTGCTCTGTGGTGCACTTATGAGTGAATTGTGGTGCACCACCAAAAAGGAAAAAGAACACGGTGAGTTCAAAAAAACCCGTCGAGTGGTGCAATACTAAGTACACCACAATTCGCTCATAAGTGCACAACATACCAGCACTTAGCGCACCACAAAACTACACTTGTATATTTCGGTAGTGCACTAAGTGCTCGTGTGTGGTGCACTTATGAGTGATCTGTAGTGCAGCACCAAAAAGGGAAAAAAAAAAAAAAAAAAAAAAACGCGGTGGGTTCAATAGACCCATTGAGTGGTGCAATATTAGGTGCACCACGTATCACTCATAAGTGCACCACACACTAGCACGTAATGCACCGCCGAAATATACATGTTACAGAAAATTACGAAATTGCCACCACATATTTTCTCCTCTTCATTGATTTCCATCCGTTTGATCTCAGCTCATCCTACAGCTCTAACATGTCCACACGATCGCATGGGAGAGCAGTGCCGCACCAGAGCATGGATATATATATATATATATATATATATATATATATATATATATATATATATATATATATATATATATATATATATATATATATATATATATATATATATATACACACACACACACACACAAATATATAGGATCAGGTGCGGTAATAGGTTCAGGTGAAGGATGGGGTAGCCAAAATCAACAGCCCAGATTGAAGAAAACTTTAAAAAAAAAAAAAAAGTACGGTGACATTATGGTAATTTTGCATAAGTTCAAAACTTAAGGTGCGTAAGTTTATAGTTTAAGGTGCCTAAATTTATAATTTAAGGTGCCTAAGTTTATAGTTTTAGGTGGCTAAGTTTAAAGTTTAAGATGATAAAGTTTTAAGGTTAAGGTACGTAGTTTTATAGCTTAAGGTGCGTATGTTTAAAACTTAAGGTGCATTACTTTTATAGTTTAAGGTTAATCAATTTAAAACTTAAGGTGCATAGTTTTATAGCTTAAAGTGCGTAGTTTTATAACTTCGTTTTTTTTTTTTTTATAATTTTTCTTAATTTGAGCCATTTTTTTTAGATCAACGGCTCAGATCTCACTCCACCTTTCACCTGAGTTATATATATATAAATTTAATTGGTTACTTTAGTGTTTAATTAAAAGTATGAGTATGTGGGGTCAGCCAATTTATGGCACCCAATGAATATCAGGGGAAAATAGCATGAGCCAAACCATACTAAAGGATTGAATCCAAACAATTAAATAGTCGAACTCATAGCCTTATAAACCCATATGTTTTCTCTTATTTTTCCAATGTGGGACTCTTAACACAATTTATTCTAAAACAAGTTTAAGAGGCTAATGAAAGTGATACCAATCATGTTTTTGTTCTTGTAAAAAAACAAAAACAGAATATAAGCATAACCAAATGGCCCCTCAGCAAAGGACAAAGCAGACAATTACTTATGGACATAAAAAATAAAGGCAATACAAATATACAACTTTTGAATACGCATGTTGGAGAAGTTAGCATTAAGCATTATTGAGAAACATTAATTAAAGGATAAAAAATAAAAATAAAAATAAAAAATAAAAATAAAATAAAAATAAAATAAAAAACAGAAACTTTTTTGAAGTTTTGAGGTAACAACCTGTGAAGTCGTCATTTTAGCCAAGTGAAAGCACACTAAATATCTCCATGAATCTTCAATAATTCAGAGCAATAAGATGGAAGGAAGGTACTTGCTTTAAAAGGTCCGTGCTTCTAGTAAGACTGAAGACATTAAAAAGTACTTTAACCTGAAAGGAAAAATAAAAATTCCATGAATCTTCAATAATTCAGAGCAATAAGATGGAAGGAAGGTACTTGCTTTTAAAGGTAAAATGTCAGTGCTTCTAGTAAGACTGAAGACATTAAAAAGTACTTTAACCTGAAAGGAAAAATAAAAATTCCAACAAAGAGTAAGGTAGAGAGAATGCCCACAAATGGACATGCCCATTGTGCTGTTTTCCTGTTGCTGAAAACAGTCATAAACAGACTCCCCCAATAGCTTATACGTTGAAAAGGGATTTTGCTCTAAGTTAAGAGATTCCATGATGTCTATATATACCTGAGACTTTCTCCTGGATCAGGCACAAAACATAAAACACAGCAGAAAAAAACTGTAACCTTTCTACTCTTTCTCTTCCATCAAAAAGCTACTATAGGCAGTAAGTTCATTAAACAGGAAATCAGTTCATCTTTGTTATCAGCTTCAGACAAATTGATCAAAGAACAGAGAAGACGCAGCTTAAAGGGGGAATAATTATAGCCATCAAGGAAAGATTTATCAACTCCAACAAACAAACCAATAATTTTCAACTTCGGACACAAAATTCCTAACAGGTAACCTATAGAAAACCTCACATCACCATTGTCTGACATTGGATGTTAATGTCAACCATGTCACCCCCACAAAACTAATTTGAGACACACAACGAACTTGCACATCTTGCATTTCAAAAAGAATTATCCAAAACTTGAAGAAAAATGCTCAAAATTTTAATTTAAAACAACTATAAAATTTTTACAAGACAGGAAATGCATTTCTCATGTACATGTCCGCAATTCAGGATTAGTTGGACACGAATATTGCAGAGATGATACGTTCAGTTCACAGGATTCGAGTTACAATGAAATCATCCAAGTACAAGGCTAAATAACAGAATATAATCCATAACTGTAATTCTAAGCTCCATCTAAAAATAAACATCTGCATAAACCCTAATAGCATAATATCAGCAGGCGCCTCCAGCTTTTGAATTTAAAAAAAAAAAAAAAAAAAAAAAAAAAAAAAAAAAAAAACTCGTTAAAGATGATACAGAGATGCATACCTTTACTGACCAAAGAGCGAAGAGCAGCGAAGTCGGAAGGACAGAGTGGCGGCGAGGAGCTGCAGGTGTTAAGCAAACTCAGAAAAAAAGGAGTTAAAAGATGAATTAGGTGAAAACTGAAAAGGGAGATATAGAGAGAGAAAGGAAACAAAGAGAGAGAGAGAGAGAGAGAGAGAGAGAGAGATTTTGCTGCAAACTGCTAAAATGGGAACTGGGAAGTGGGAAGTAATGGGAACTTGAGTACAATTAAAGGATATTTTTGAGCTCCAACGACTAGTTTACATAACTAATTAGACAATTAGATTCATTTTTTAAATAGAAAAAAATATTTGCCGTATATACTTTTACGGGAGGAATTTGATGAATGATAGATTGTCAATATTTTATGAATATGGTGTGTTTGGTAAATAATGAATCGCATTAACTAATTATGACAAAAATTTTGAAAATAATAGTAGATTGTATTTGTTTAGTTCAAAAGACTACTATTTATTTAACTTTATATAATTATTTATATTGTTACTAAATTTATATTTATATGATAATTAAAAAATATTTTAATCTAAAATTTATATATTCTATATCTCTAATTTATTTGCAGCATAAATGCACAGATTTCTCTTGGAATTATCAGTATGTTCCATCACCTCCACAACAACAACAATAATAATAATAGGGTAATTCTATTTACACCACCTATTTTACTATTTGCACCACCTACTTAGTAGGTCAAATAGCTTTATAGGTGGTGTAAATGCCAGCATTAAATATGGTCAAAGATTTTTATTTATTTATTTTAATTAAAAAAAAAAAAAAAAAAAAAAACAACTCCATCTAGTCACCTTCTCCGGTGAGAAGGCAGCCCAGTGGGTTGCCTTCTCACCGGAGAAGGCAACCCAATGGGTTATTTTAAAAAAAAAAAAAAGATCTGTCACCTTCTCCGGTGAGAAGGCGATGGACTGCCTTCTCACCGGAGAAGGCAAATGGGTTGTCTTCTCCGGCGAGAAGGCAACCCACTGGGCTGCCTTCTCACCGGAGAAGGCAGCCCAGTTGCCTTCTCCGGTGAGAAGGCAGTCCGTCGCCTTCTCACCGGAGAAGGCGATGGTGTGTTCTTCGTTTTTTTTTTTTTTTTTTTTTTAAGAATTAAATTTTGAACTCATAAATGCAGTTTTAATAGGGTGGTGCAAATAGCATTTTGACCACCCATTAGGCTATTTGCACCACTCATATATTTATTACAATTTACCACCTTTTTACATTTTCAATGATACTTTATACCATATTTGGTCAAAGGGGGTGCAAATAGCAACACCCTAATAATATTTAAAATTAAATTATTATAAATTTGTATCTGAAATATAAAATATTTTAATAATCTAGAATAAAATCTTATATGAGGGAAATGAAGGTTGGTAGCGTCCAATTACATCTATTTTCTTTCTTTCTTTCTTTCTTTTTTTTTTTGTATATTATACTATAAGAATTGTATTAGAAAAAATCATCATTATAGTTATATTTTTTGTTATATATTCTCTTATTATAATCATACACCATATATTTTTTTATTTTTTAATTATAATGTTTATTAAGCCAAGGTAAAAGCATTATCATTGGACATGGGAAGCTATTGGGAGGCACCAACAAAAGTAACCAAACTTTAATCCTTCCTTGTCTTAGCAAATTATTATCGGCGGTTTATCGGGAGCTACTCAAAGCGGGCAACCCCATTGACGGACCTACTCAAGGGAAAGACGTGGAATGGTCCGAGCACGTACTATCAAATGGCATTTGATGACTTAAAGGCCGCGATAAGTTAAGATCTCGTCCTCGACTTAAAGGCCGCGTTAAGTCAAGACTCATGTGAGAACACAAAATTATGGTCTAATCTAAACTCTCTATTTGGCAAGATTTAATGGCTAGGATTTAATATATAATTAGGAAGCTGTTTAATTTATTTAAGACGATGGGTGTATTTGGGTAATTGTGTGCATTATTTTCTTGCATGATGAGTTCCCTCAAGCTTTATGCAACGTGTTTTTAGGAGATATATCAAAGATTTTTAGGCATTTCCTTTAACTTTATTGTCGTTGTTTTCTAACTGGGGTTGTCGTTGTTGGTCATGAGTTTTAGCCATGGCGTCAAGTCAATTTTTTACAATTTTTTTTTGTGTAGTTGTGCACTGTGGTGAGAGTAGTTGTGCAATGTTGCGGTAGTAATTGTGCATTCCTATGTTATGTGTGGGTATTACGTAAAGAGGTACGACTTTATGCTTTGAGGGTCAGTGTTGAGGGTTGAGAGTTGAGGGTTTTGGGTTTAGGGGTTTTAGGTGTGCAAACACGAAATGCTATACACAAATATGCAAGTTTACATTATGTGGGTTAGTGTTGTGCATTGGTCGTAGTATGGGTGTGCATTATCTGGTTACTGGTTACTTATTGAGCGTCGATGGATTATGTTGTCATTTGTTCATCGGCCATGAGGACGTAGAGTCGAGAGTTAGCAACGTAGAACACTAGGAAGCTTAGAGAGACTAAGTGCGTTCGAATATGATAGTGGAGGAAGCTTCATTATTTTGTTACGTGTTTACGCTATCGTCCAGACCAAATTGCCCTTTGGAGCACTTTTCCTTATTAAACAATGCCTTAATCGGCGCTTATTAGATGATTAGAAAGATTTGATCACATTCGTGCATTGTTTAAATTTAATAACTCATATTAGACCACCGTTCTCACTTGGGGCATGGTCCTCATGGGTTAGCAAGAGTTTGTGTTATTTACTTGCTTCTAATTGTGGTTTAATAACAGTTTGATAGAGCAAAAGATCTATTGACACAACATGCCAAATTTAAGAAAGGATTTAAATTTGATCATGTATGGGATATTCTTAAAGACTTAGAGAAATTTAGAGCTACCTCAAGCAGAGAACCAAGTATTAGAAGTCAAAAGTGAAATTCTGACATTGAAGAATCAAAGTCACAAGCCAATAAGTCAATAAACTCACCATCTTTTTGTGTTAATTTTAACAATGATTTCAAAACTCAAGGTTTGAGCAATGAACATCGTACTAAGCGTATGAAGGAAGGGAAAAAAAAAAAAAAGAATTAACAAACTGAAGAATGTCATCAATTTTTTGCAAAAGTCACAGCACAAAATGAAAAGATCGAAGTAATGTTCCAACAAAGTCAAGCTCTAATCCATAAAATTTATGAGCTTCAATTGTTAAAAGTTCAAACTGAAGCAAAGAGAGTCAATGTGACAGAATTTCAAGAAGAGTGCAAAATCATGAGCATAGATGTAGATTCTATTAGTGATCCAATAAGGAATGAGTAGATCAAAAATGCACAACTAAGAATTAATGCAGAGGGAGCTAATTGTCAACCATTTGGAGGAGTAGAATCAAGTAGACAGTTTAACCAATATTTTGATAATTTGAGAGGTAATAGGGGTGACCTTGGAGATTTTTGAATTTAAGTATGTTTAAAGTAATTTTGGATATACCAGGACTATGTGGTCTAATGGTATCCAGGTTAGACTTCCATTTGGAAGATTATGAGTTCAAGCCTCGGTGGAGGCATTATTGGTTCTTTGTGTTTTAGTAGGTTGAGAAAGTATATGAACAGATACTACAATGTAATAGAGCCAGTAATTTTCAAAAAAAAAAAAGTAATTTTGGATATAATATATCATTTTAATTTTGTTAAAATTATGTTTTATTTAGTTTTGTTTTTAATTAATTTATATTCAATAGTAGTTTTGTTTTAATTGTCTTGATGAGATCTTTCAAATGATATAATTTATGTTTAATAATATAAAAGTTATATATAAGTATTTAACAAAATATATAAATACATAAAAACAAAATAAATGATACAAAAGGAATTAACAAAAAAAAAATAGGGACATAACAAAAACATTAAAAAAAAAAAAATTAAAAATAGCGTAGTGAACAGTATTGTGTCATATTTGGCGCATCACTGTTCACGATCGGCAAAAATTTGTCGTTTTGTCGTCCACATTGGAGACGGAATTTGGCATTTCATTTGTCATTTTGTCAATTTGTAACGCCCTTTAGAGAGGGTATTAGAAGAGCTATAAAGTTAAAATTCAATCCTACTTTAATAATGGCGGGGTAAAGGGCAAAGCCCGTTTTGGTAGTTCTACACGTCTACACGAAATGTCATACAAAAGTTCATAAGATAACATTATTCCATAGCATAATACTAGTTTGACTTAAACATAATTGTAACTCTATTTATTAAAAAAAATATTCCGTAATAATGAAAAGAAATACATCTTCAAACATAACATTTTCATTTCAAAGTAACTCATAATATCACAAAATGCCATACAAAAGTTCATAAAATAAAATTACTCCACATACTCTTTTCTATTGTTGAAATTTCAAAGTTTACACAATTCTACATTGATGTAAGATTTTAATGTCAAACTTATTGTATCATCTCCTCTAAGTCAAATGATTAGGTTTGACTTGGTGCTTAATTTGCACGAAGAAAAAATGGTTGGTATCAACTTATTCCTTTTAGGAAAAACTAGTATTTGTCCCGTGCGATGCACGAAAAATATGTTATAAAAATATACTCTATATGAGGTTTATTCATATATAAAATTTTTGTTATTTAATAATTATTATGTGTGAATTCCTATGATAAAATTATGAACGACATAAATATATTTACAATTAAAATAATATTTAAGGTGGGTGATTACTACAAATCTTAAACTATATTAAAAATTTAGAACATAGTATTTAATATTACAAATTTTTAAGAACTTAGTAAACTACAATAGTAATTGAATTATAATTTTAGAGTCACCACGGATCAAAATTTTTAGACCTTTGAGATTTCTAACTCTAGATGTAGCAACATACAATTGACCTTTAAAGACCAAAATCACAATCTTAGTTCGAACATTGATTTTTTCTTCCAAATACTATCGAATTAAGTGTGTAATCAATAAAAGATAGAGAACTAATAATTCGAGAATATAATCTTAATGTTACTAAGCCTACTTCACGTCAATTAAGTTGGATAGTATCCGATGAATCCACGAATAACGCATCTTTGTCTCCGTAGTCCTCAATATGCACATCAACAATCTTAAATATTAGGTCGCCTAGCTATGCCATATATTAATTTCAAACTTATGAACTTTGGGGTTGCATGCAATAAAAAGTATATTTTATGTGGTCTAATGGTACCCGGGTTGGACTTCCATTTGGAAGATTATGAGTTTGAGCCTTAGTGGAGGCGTTATTGGTTCTTTGGTTCTTTGTGTTTCAGTAGGTTGAGAAAGTATATGAACAGATAAAAATACAATTATGTGGATCATCGTTCACACAATAATTTGCCAGTAGAAATTGAAATATAAATAAATATATATAATTATTATTATTATTATTGTTATTGTTATTATAATTAACAATATTATTATGGTCTTGTGAAAATTAAATGTTGATTATCATCATTTAATTTTCACAAGACCATATGACTTTATTATATATAGGATGTTAGTTTTATCATAAATAATATTGTATTTTATAATAAATATTATAAGTTATACATTAATAATTTGATTGAGAAAATTTCAATTTTGGTCCACTGACTATTGCACTTGTGTTAATTGCAACACTTGACTTTCAAAAACGTTAATTTAGTACCTTGACTATGCAATTTCTATCAATTTTGGTCGCGCCGGCCAAATTGCCGGCCAATTGTGACCGGAAAGTTTAAACTTATTAAATAAAAGGGGGCAAAAACATCATTTCAGGATTTTAAGTTTTTTTTTTTTTTTAAATTAAAAATTTGCAAAAGTGTTCACCTTCCTCTTCAACTTGAATTCAGCATGCCCCGACATTCTTTCTCCATCGTCTGGAACTGGAATTCACCTTCGTCTCCAACTGGCGTCGCCAAGCTCTTTCTCCATCGCTTCATCCATTTCTCCATCGTCTGGAACTGGAATTCACCTTCGTCTCCAACTGGCGTCGCCGAGCTCTTTCTCCATCGCTTCATCCATTTCTCCATCGTCGGCGGCTTCATACGTGCTTCAGTAACAGAGATTACGTCTGCGTCATCGGCGGCCGGCTTCACGCGTGCTTCAACAACAAATTTGGGAAGCCAATTGTTGACCAAATCCGACACCGACAAGCTCCTCTGCACCATCGACAAGCCATAGACGCCGTGGTTCTGTATGCCCGAGAATCTTCGAGAAGGCCGGCATAAAATCAGACACCGGCAAGCTCCTATGCACCATCGGTTTCACCAAAACCGTGTTCATACTGGTCGCCACATTCACGCTAGACAAGTTCGGTCGCCGGCAGTTGTTCCTAACCAGCGTCGGCGGGATGGTCGCCACACTGACGCTCCTAGGAACGACGTTGACCGTCATCGACCACTCCGTAGGTGGGTCCTTCTTCCTTTACGCGTCTATCGTCGCCGTGGGATGGGTGTTCTTCTTCACGCTAATGCCGGAGACTCCGGGAAGAACGCTGGAGGAGACGAAGGCGTTGTTTGGGAGATTTTTTAGGTGGCGGTTGAGGCAGAGGAGACGGAGGCGTTGTTTGGTCAAATTGGCTTTCCCAAATTGGAAGGAACATGAAAAGACGATTTTACCCTTTCTAATTAGGTTCCAATTTTGACTTAAAGATTTTCCGGTTACAATTGGCCGGCAATTTGGCCGGCGTGACCAAAATTGATAGAAATTGCATAGTCAAGGTACTAAATTAACGTTTTTGAAAGTCAAGTGTTGCAATTAACACAAGTGCAATAGTCAATGGACCAAAATTGAAATTTTCTCTAATTTGATTTTAACACTCAGCGTTGGAGTTTATTAACTCAAATCCTAACATATCTGCATAAATAAGAATGTAGAAATAAAATAATGAGAGTATTATTTTACATAGAGACTTGTAAAGGTAAGACAGTAAGTTTTTGGATTAAGTTTGAGAGTATTATTTTACATAGAGACTTGTAAAGGTATAACAGTAAGTTTTTGGATTAAGTTAAAAGTCAACTTCATTATTATTTGAGTTAATACCCAAAATCGTCCACGACTATAGTGATTTTTCTCAATTTCGTCCTAAACGACTTTGGTGACCTAATATCGTCTCAGATTTTTGTATTTCGCTCAATTTAGTCCTCCATTTGTTATTCCGTCAAATTGGTGTTAAATTAAGGGACAATTCAGTAATGTCAATATTTATCTCTCTTTACTTTCAACTTGTGAAGTGCGAAATTCCTCTTTCTTGTACGAATTACACCCAGATTTACTCCCGGACCTGCAAATTAAATTTTATATTCGCAGTTTTAGGAGTAATTCGTAAAATAAAAAGGGATTTCGCAGTTCACATGTCTATGAGTAAAGAGATGCCAATATTAAAATTACTGAATTGTCTATTTATTTTACACCAAATGGACAGAATAACAAATGAGGGACTAAATTGAGCAAAAACACAAAAATCTGAGACTAAATTAAGCGAAACACAAAAGTCTGGGAGGATATTAGGTCACCAAAGTTGTTTAGGACGAAATTGAGAAAAACCACTATAGTCGAGGACGATTTTGGGTATTAACTCATTATTATTTTATAGTTGTACACGGATTAAGTTAAAGTCAACTTCATTATCATTTTATAGTTGTATGTGTACATTGAACTTTTGAGAGTACATTTTATATTTATAGAATATATTACATTGGAATACACACACATTAAAAATAATACTATAAATATATAAGTTATTTTAAAATTATTATGATTAGTTTATTTTAAAAAAAAAATCTCTAATAATCAAAATCAATTTAAAACATTAATAAATATCAATTAAATATATTAATCATATTTATAATATTATGAAAAAATTATAATTATATAAGATTTATGATACAATCATATATAGACACATTAAAAATAATACTATAAATATATAAATTAATTTAAATTTATTATGATTAGATTTTGGAAGAATATTCTAAGTAATCAAAATAAGTTTTAAATGTCAGTAAATATCAATTTAATAAAATATTTTTAAAAAAAATAATTTAATAAATACATTAATTAATCATAGGGCATGTTTGGTTATTGGCGGATTCGCCGACTTTGGCGTTTTGACCAAAGTCAAAACGCCAAAGCCATTGTTTAGTTAACAGCGGATTGCTCCAAACCGCTGATTTTAGAAACGCTGCATATAGCAGCGTTTCTCTTTGGCGTTTTGGGCAAAAGCCCAAAACGCCCTAATATATTAAAAAAAAAATAACGTTGTTGTTGTTAATTAAAATGAGAAGCCTCATGCTTCATTAATAATGAAGCCTGAGGCTTCTAATTCCCTGCCCTGGGATGCAAATTGGGGCGTTGAGCTCCCCTTTTAATGAGGGAGCTCAACGCCCTTTTTTTTTTTTTTAATTTATTGTCGATTGTCGATGTGGGATCGAATTTGATCCCACATCACATTTTTTTTTGATTATTATTATTACCATTAATTAATTAATAATAATAATAATAATAATTATTATTATTATTATTATTATATGTATACCCTTTTGGTCATTTTACATGTTAACCGCTAATTTTACCAAACATCTTTTTACAGACCGCAGATATAATCCGCTGGTCAAACCCACTAACATAATCCGCTATTTGTTAACCGCTAATACAATCCTCTAACGCTAACCGTTAACCGCTATTTGCCAAACAAGGCCATAGAAGGATGACAGCTTTTCTGTCATTAGTTTTTTTATTATTATTATTAATTATTTATTTATTTAATAACCACCTTAGTTCTTTTATTAATATTAAGTAAGTTTGATTTAATTTAATTTATTAAATGATATTAACTTTAATTCAAATTATTTAGCATCAGTTATAACAAACAAAATGTTGAGGGAAGTACGACGCAAATTTTATTGTTTTTGACAAAAAATAAATAAATAAATTCAATTAAAGCCTTGAAAAAAAAAAATTAAAGAGATAATGGTACAGCATTACTAGTACAAAAATCCCAATCAAGGGGCATATGAAATGGACAGGAGTTTTGTAAATTTGTAATGTAACCCCAAATTGTTTATTGTTTTGACATGAATTTGTTCCCTAGACTTGTGACTTGCATAAATGGTGCAAATTAAAGTCATGTTCACAACTTCACACTGATTGTGGTCCCACTTCCAAGATCCTATCGTCAAGTGAACAGATCCTCTGATCATGGGCTCAGATTCTCATTTTACTATTTTACTCCTAATCATAATGAATTTCACCACGACTACTTTAATTAGCGCATCTCTAACACTTTTCTCCTCATTTTAGTATATCTTTCCTTATTTTCTCTTGATCCTTCTTCATTTTTCTCCCATATTTATAAGAACATCAATAGTAGTACTAGTCAGGGACGGAGCCAAAAATTTAATTGAGGGGGCGAAGAAGTAGGACGAATTCAAAAACATTTTTCAGTAAAAGCGAAACATTAAAACAAAAGAGATAATTTTAAAAAAAAATTACCTAAGATTTTTTTTAATAACCATTACCTAAGAAATATAGTTGTAAATATTATTGGATATGTGTGAAAAATAAAACACATCGAAACTTTATAAAAATATTCATAACAAAATATGAAACATAATAAATATGATAAAATAATTTGAATAGAAAACACATTATAAATTACACATCTCACTATTAATATAAAAGAATTATATATATATATATATATATATATATATATATATATATATGTGTGTGTGTGTGTGTGTGTGTGTGTGTGTGTGTGTGTGTGTGTGTGTGTGTGTGTGTGTGTGTGTGTGTGTGTGTGTGTGTGTGTGTGTGTGTGTGTGTGTGTGTGTGTGTGTGTGTGTGTGTGTATTAAATATTAAAAAAGTGACTGTGTTGAAGCCATAGGGAAACGACTCAAAAATAGTGACTGTGTTGAAGCCATAGGGAAACAACTCAAAAATAGTGACTATGTTGAAGCCATGGGGAAAGGACTAAAAAATATGTAAAACTATGTTAATGCAAGAATTCGAATCCAAAACCTTTCCTATTACCAAACATGTGCTCTACTAACTAATCTAACTCTTTACTTGTTGACATTTACTAGTTTTTTTATACTAATACTAAAACCTATACTATATATACATATATACATACAAAGATTATATATGGGATGGAGGTGGGGGTGGGGTGAGGGGGCAGCTTCCCCCTTTAGCTCCACCCCTAGTACTAGTTTTTTTGGTGATTTTTATCAGTCCAAGTAGAAAAGAGAGTGAGGAAGGGAGAATTCAAAAAACAAAAACAAAAAACAAAAAAAAAACAATAAAAACAAAAACAAAATAACAAGTGCTTAGAGAAATAATAAAAAATAAAAAAATTAAACAAAGCATATTTACGCGCTAGCTAAGCGCGCAGCATTTCGCGCACCTGCGATGTTAATCTCTTCATTTCTTTGTCTTATAGCATCAACAAGGGGCCCACAAAAATGTATTATTTGCAAGAGTGAAAAACCACCCATAAAAAAAAAAAAAAAAAAAAAAAAAAAAAAAAAAAAAAAAAAAAAAACCCTTCCCTCACTAGTTAAAAACACATCTTTGGTTTTTTGATTTACAAAAATTAAATAAAATCCACAAATGTGAATGCTCTAACAGCACGTTTGGTTCACGGAATGAATTTTGAGGTAATAGGAATGTCATTACATAAGGAATGGAATAGGCAAGGAATAGAATAGGAATTGCATTCTATTGTTTGGTTTGCTGAAGGAATAGACTTTAGGAATTATATTATAGTGTTTGGTTGATTTAAGGAATAGAAATGAAATATGTTTTAAAAGATATAAATGCCCTTATCAAAATATGTGATGGTGGTGGTGGTGGTGGTGGCGGCGGCGGTGGTGGTGGTGGCGATGGTGGTGATGGTGGTGGTGGCGGTGGCAGTGGTTGGGGCGACGGTTGTGGCGGTGGTAGTGGTGGTGGTGGCGGTGGTGGTGCTGGGTGGTGGTTCTGGTGGCGGTGGTGGTGGCGACAGCGGCGGTGGTGGTGATGGTGGCGGTGGCGGTGGCAGTGGTGGGGGCGGCGGTGGTGGTGTTGACGGTGACGCTTGTGGCAGTGGTGGTGGGGGCGGCGACGGTTGTGGCGATGGTTGTGGTGGTGGCGGCGGCGGTGATGGTGATGGTGGTGGCGGTGGTGGTGGTGCTGGGGTGGTAGTGGTGGCAGTGGCGGGGGCGGCGGGGTGGTGGGGGCGGCGACGTTTGTAGCGATGGTGGTGGTGGTGGCGGCGGCGGCGGCGGTGATGGTGGTGGTGGTGGCGGCGGCGGCGATGGTGGTGATGGTGGTGGCGGCGGCGACAGTGATGGTGGTGGTGGCGACGACGATGGTGAAATAGGATAAATTTATATATAGGATAAAAAAATTAGGTTAAAGAAAGGGGTAAAAAAAGAAAATAGATTCTAAAATTTATTCCTGAGCGTTCAGTAATAGGCTAATACCAGGGGGGCCCTAGTAATAGCTATTACCTTATTTGAGGTAATATGCTATTACTAGGAATATTATTCCTGATAATAGAAATGGTTACCAAACAAAGGAATAGCCCTATTACTGGGAATGTTATGCCATTCCCGGCCTATTCCGTGAATCAAACGGGTCATAAGTCCTACACTCCTACACATCATCTATTATTTTATTCACTTTTCTATGATTAATAATTTCAACTTTATCATTATAATTTCTAATTTTGATTTCAAATAATGAAATAAAATATTTTTCGATTTTATAAAATATAATTTCACAAATTTAATTCAAGCATTTTACGCCATATTAAAATTCTTTTTTGAAATCGTCTACGAGTGGTGATAGTGGTGGTGGTGATTGTGGTAATTTAGTGGCATCGGTGGTGGTAATAATAATCTGAAAACTAGAAAAGAGATAAGAAAGAATATAAATAAAGAAAAATAAAAAATGCGAGAAAATATCTTCCGACCAAAAATTTAAGAAAACATTTTCTTTCAAATTGAGACTTTTTCCGTTGATCAGAATAAATATTTTCCTTGAAATTTATTTTCTTTAAATATCCAAACACATGAAATTCAAAAAATAACTTCCAGAAGTCATTTTCATAATTTCCAAATGGACTCTTAATTGAAAATTGTAACAAAGAATCAAATATGACAATACAAAAAGAGTTATAAGATTAAATATGAGGGTGCTTGACAAGTAGCAAATACGGAGTAATTGATAGTTGATACCTTACACTTCTTACATTTAAGATTTTACTATACAAATCATTTTATCAATTAATCAAGCAGGCAAGTATTAGTTACTACTCTTAATAAAGAATACAATTACACTAGCAAAATTCTGTACTAACAAACCAACAAAAAAAGTTTTAACAAAAACATGGAAAAAGTGCTTCTGCAGACAAAATATATGATGTACATCTAGATTTTCTTCATCATTCTTTCTGTTTTTTCTCAGAACTGTAAAAAAAAATTTATGGAAAAAAAAAAGAGGAAAATTCACACAATACAGAGTGAAGATATTGCTAGTACTTTTTGTTAGATTCCATTAACTATGAGTGACCTTGATGTTGTGTCTTTCTAAAACCTTCTGTCCATTTTCCGCCCACCATTTTTCAGCCTGCTCTCCAGAGAAAATTTTCCTACTGTAAAAGAAGCAAAAAAATCCCTTCACCAAACAGAGCATTCAAACAACTTCATTCTTTACAATATATTTCTTGAGATGCAAGAATCTAAAGGTTCATTCTATATACTGGAATCACAATAGGCCAGAATCCATAGGTGAACTTTCTAAAAGACTCGAGAACTGAATTTTTATTCTTTAATCAACGTTAATTTGATCCAAAAGGAAATAAAATTCCATTCGCATACTGAAGGGAGAAAAATGGTATGGTATGGGGGTAACCCCAGCCAAGATGCAGAGAAATACCTGAAACGAAGTCTCTTTAGTTGATTGCCACCTCCAGGCAATGAAAAAATCGTAATGTATACGCCTGGTTCAGGTTGTATCACTCTCTCCGAGTTCTGTTGAACCTTCACTCGATTAGATGAGGGCGGGGCATTTGTACTGTCACTGGAGTCACTTGTGGGCGAGGTTGTGCTATTAGTCACAGTGCTTTCACGAGAAGGTTGACTAGGATCATTTGAAGACTGTTGAGCATTAGAGTCAAATATGCTAGGGGCAATATGGCCATCTGGCCCCATTTCAGACCTTATTTTCAGCTGCCAGAAGATTTGGATCATATGGACCGTTAAACACTAACAGTTAGGTAACAGTACACATTATTAGGCTGTTATGAGAAGGAGTGAGACCAAGTCTTACCCGCTTAAATAATTTCTATACAAATTGTTGAAAAATAAAGAGTTAGGTTTATCTATAGGGTTGTGTCTGTTTATGAATAGGTATCAGTTATGGATAGTTACTTACAGTTATGTGTTTGTATATATATATATATGTACTATGTTTCTTTATTAGAAACACAGATAATACTAATATATTTCAGTCTTATATACATTTTCTATTCTTTAATTCTTCATCATTGCTTCCGCCTAACTGGCGGGTGGTATTATTCTCCACCCGCCAGGCCATTCCATCTTTCAAATTCAACACAAACAATGGAAGAATGACCTATATTTTGATAAAGGGAAAAGATTAAGGATGAATGACTAAACTTCTTTTGGATATGCCCAACAATGAATTATATTTGGAGTATTTACATAATTCTTCAAGGTATTTATTGAGCATTTATAATTCAAGGTATTGTATTGTAAACTTAAGTACAATACAGGGAAGAAATCTAATTTGTTCTTATTCTGGTGCAAATAATTGAAGCATGTACTCTGTCTCAACTAAAAGCCTAAGCTAATAGTTGGATTGTACATTTGTGCGAGCCAGTTCCTTTTGACGGGGCTCCAAGCAACACGTGAGTCATAGTCTCTTTTTCATCAGGTGACGCGGAGATTCGGACCCATGACCTTTGGCATGGGGTTGGCTTTGATACCAAATTGAAGCATGTGCTCCGTCTCAACTAATAGCCTAAGTTGATAGTTGGATTGCACATTTATGTTTATATAGTATATATATGCTCCACACAGATAGTGGAGCTGAGAAGAAAAAATGTCCAACCTGTGCATAGAGAGATTTAATGACTTCTTTTGCAGCTTGGCTTTTCTCGGACTCTTCAGCTGCTTTAGCCTTAGCCTCTTTTACTTGCATTGTTTTTTTCTCGAGTTCTGCTTCAAGAAGCTGAGATTTGCTTGCAAGCTCTTCCACCTATAAACAATTTCAAGGCAATTCCTAGTAAGCAAATTAATAGTGTTCATTAATCGCCTCAACCAAACAGACTATACCCTTTTCATTTTGCATACACATCAAGATTTAGTGTTTATCATCAATGCTAACTGTGATTACCATAGACCTTTAGCCCATATGTAAAAGCCCCCTTGACCACTAACTCATGCTATTGCACAACTAATCGCTAGTTTTCTGTCCAAAATTTGCTTACTAATAACCTATCTTGTCAACTAGATATAGAGAATGTTAACTGACCATGACTAATTAGCGGTATCTGGGCAAGTGTTGCTCAAGAAACTTAACAAGAAAAACAAAGTCGATCTAGTAGAGAAATTAAAATTGTTGTATACTTTAAATAAATTTAATTAAAGTGAGTAGTTTCTATGGAACATTCTTGATTGTTTTCCTCTAGCTCCTAAAACAAGAAGCTTCCCGATATCTCATAGAATATATATTAAAAAATACTTGATAACAAAAGAAAATTGGACGAGTTAATACCAGCAGAGGTTCTCCGATTATAGTGGCACCGCTACGTTTAATCCCAAACTTTCAATTTAACCACCCATGGTCCTTCGACATTCAAATTTAACCATTCATGGTTCTTCAACTTTCAAGTTAACCACCCATGGCCCTTCAACTTTCAAATTTTTAACCATCCTTGGTCCTAATTTTGCCCTTACTTAAACTAACGAAAGGACCATGGGTGGTTAAAATTTGAAAGTTGAAGGACTAGGGTGGTTAAATTGAAAGTTTAAGACTAAATGTGCGGTGCCACTATATTCGAAGGACCCCAGCTTGTATTAACTCAATCTTGAACGCATGTATGAGGAAATTGAAAAAAAAAAAAAAAAAAAAAAAAAGGCGTATTCAAAAAACTCACCTTTGCCCTTAAACATTTGATCTCCTGACTCAATGTTGCTTCATTTTGCTTTGACGGATCATGAACTTCTTCATTTGTTTGAGTAAAAAAAGATAAAGATGGCATTCCAGGTCGCAAGAGACTTGTCTTTCTTACAATAGGATATGTTGCCTGAAGGGAACCAAGAATGGGAAGATTGGGAACCGAGAGAGAACTCTTTGAAGAGACATGTGGACTAGCTGGGGACTGAAGCAGGGAATTATATCCTCTTTGAGCATTTTCACTAAGGAAAGTAAAGATATTGCCTTCATGTTTTTCAACTTTTACATCTCGGTTGGGACTTCTTCCTTCAGTTAGGTTGAAGGAATTAATAGAAGAAAGTTTGTCAGTCCAGAGATGCTGTCGATGAAGTCCAGTATTATCCAGCAACTTGCTAAACTTAGTTTGTGAAGCTACACTTTCAAGTTTTGCGATATCAGTAACAGATCCAGGTGTCATGGGCTTCTGTAACTTGTTAAAACAATCATCACAGACACGATATGGCTTATTCATACTCGGGGCTAAAGAAGCTTTAAGAGATTTTCTGCTACTACAAGTTGAGCAAACAACCAGGCCGCAATTGTAGCAATTATGACGTTTTCGTATGAAATTAAAAGGATTGTGACAGACCGAACACATTGAATTATCGACGCTAGATACCCCTTTATGAAGACAGATTGCAGCAGTTAGATTTGACCCGCATACAATGCTCTTCACCTGCTTATCTTTAAAGAATTCTACAAGGGTGGGGGTACACTGATCACAAGTATCGCCATGACCAAGTTGCCCGTAGTTACCCTTTCCCCAGGTATAGACTTCTGATTTCGAAGTCAAAACAGCAGTATGATGTAAACCACAAGAAATTTCCCGTACAATGCTCTTGGCAATTTTACCTTCGACACAAATTGGAGATGTCCCGTCGGCTAGGGGACTTCCCAATTGTCCATTCTTGCCACTACCCATTGTATATACACGCCCAAAGGTGCTTAGAGCGGTTGTGGTGCTATGCCCACAGGCCACCTGGGTGAAAGTTTTTTCACCCAAAGCAGCTATACACTCTGGAGCTAGTCTGGCTTCTTTATCGCCATGTCCTAGCCTGCCTTTCTCTCCATCGCCCCAGGTGAATAGCTTTCCAGATTCAGAACAATCAGACGGTCCAGAATCGACGGGTGTACTCATTATTTTGACAACTGCAGCCGTGTGCCAAATACCACAAGAAACCCTCAGTGTTTGTAATCCACTCAAAGCCTCCACTTCTCGTGGAATACTAGTTCCACATCGGTTTCCATGGCCTAAGGCACCAAAGCTTCCATCTCCGAATGTAAACAACAAGCCTGAAGATGTTATAAGGGCCGTATGCCAAACCCCACAAGAGACAAAACGCACTTGGAAGCATTCAATGGGACCGCTTAGTTTCTTAGGGATCCAATGACTGACCGCACTTTTGTGTCCAAGCAGACCACAGTTATAAATACCATCACCAAAAGTATATAAATCTCCGGAGATGGTAACCGCACAAGTATGATGTTCACCACATGCTACCATCTCGACATTCATGCCACTAAGAGTGTCAATAAGCATGGGTTGGGGAATATCGGCCTCAATCCCATGCCCCAACCTCCCACCAGCTTCCTCACCCCAACTGAATACCTCGCCTCGTTTTGTGAGCAATACTGCATGCCTATAACCACAAGCAATACTATGAACATCAAGTACTACGGTTGACTCGAGTGCCCTTGGGGAATGAGCATCGATTTTCATGCTAGATAATGAACTGGCTCCGCTCAAGGCACCACCCAGCACTCCAGCTCCAGTGCCTTCACCCCAAATGAAGACATCACCTAGGCTTACAAAGTCTTCACGACAAGAACCATGGCTTGATGAACTTAAAGCACTAGATAAACTTACTCTAGATACTTCAGCAGCTACAGAATTTCGGGCATTTGGGCTTCCAACATCGGTTGGCAGCGGGCTAACAGAATAGGAATTAGTGTCAGCAAATGTATGAGTTTTGGAAGATGCAGTGTAGGAAACAATATCAGCAAATGCTTTTCCCAATCCGCCTTGAGTAAGAGACTTGCTTCGTTGGGTGTCCTCTTGATCCTGTTCCAGTGAAGCATTTAGGAATTTTTTTTTTTTTTTTTTGGTGTGTGGGGAGGGGGTAGGGTTGAGTAGGTTTCTTGGAAGAAGAGGAAGAGGGTAAAATTCGAAACTTTTATGACAATTCTCCGACAAAATTGTAGGAGTGGAAAGTAAATTACTTACAGATGATAATCTTGAAAATGGAAAGACGTTTTGACCATGTGAACTACGAAAAAACACACCTTCAGTTATGCCTTAAATTTTTACCTTTTGGTAGCTTCCATTTGAGATTAGTGCTTTCAGACCAGTAAGCCAAACCTCAGCTTCATCCTTGTCCTTGCATATCTATCCAGAATTTGCATGAGACAAAGGTAAGAGCTGATATAGATAGACATGTTGATTATCATCAGAGTGAAGCACAACTAATTAGTTAGGAAACTCATAAGAAACACACCACATCCAATGATCTATCATTATATATGAGAGAAAATGACTGGTATTCCTTCTCGGGCCGAGGATACCGTTGGAATATTGCCTGAAAAAGAGAAAAAATTATGTCTCACTCGGATGATCAACTGCTCAATTTGTAAATACTCTATAGGTGCATAAACATTTAGAAGCTCAATGCCGGACAACTAGTAAACTTAACAAAGCTCTTCATGATATCGACCTTTACAAGACCATTCATAGAGCAACAAAGCCCTTTGGATTATTAATCTAGAAACTACTTGCCATCTTTATTAAACCAATGAAAGTTATCTGCCAACCCAAAATCTACATAGGTCCCATCTTTCTATTAAATGGCACATGTTTTTTTTTTACTTTTTCATTTTTTTTTTAAAGATAGAAGTATTTCCATTCTTCACTTCAAATTCATTATTTTTTTTGTTAACTCTATAATGGCAGAGAAACTAAATACATTAGTCAATCCCAAATAATCTGTGATTAAAGCTATTTGTATTGGGTAACACTAGCCCCCGATGCACAATCCTTCCCAATTGTGCACTCCAAGAACAATAAAGAGAAATAAAAAAGAACCAATTTGTTGCCGGGAAGTTAGGGTATGTAATTGTTGGGATGCCTCAAAACATTAGGACAAAAAGTAATTCAAATGAAAAAAAAAAAAAAAAAAAAAAGGTGAGATTGAGGATGCATTTGTCCATCAGAATGTTATTTTAGAAAATCTTAAGGAGTTGAGATATATATTAAAATAGATCAAACTCACAGTTCGCTGCCCAGGAATTATCCTTGAAACACGATTCAGTTCTAGCTGCTTCTCTTCTTTGCCATAATACCATAGCAATGCGGACTCATCCTGAAATTGTTTTAATAAGAACCAAAACAACGATTGTTTTCCCAGTAGAGTAACTGAACTGGTAATTTAAGTTAAACATTTTTAAGGAAACTAATGAGGCAGAAAAGATTCAAAATATTTGAAATTTATACTAGCTCAAATATACAGAGTGTGGTATTTTTTCCAAGTTAAACTCCAGATACATGAAGCAACCCTAATAAAAGGTTGTATCTGCCACATCTACCACCATCACCCAATCCTCGCTTTAGAACAAAGAATGGGTAATGAGTATATAGCCAACATTTGCCATTCATTATATCAACGGCTAAATTAGCCCCAAGGATATGGATTAGTTTCCCTAAACACGAACCATTCATCAGAGTTCAAAGGAATCATTGATTCTGTCCCTGAAATTAAGCGCCCTCACGTGATAGTTTAAAGTTCACAAGGGCAAATGAGCAAAGTAGCCAAATAGAAAAATACAGGAGACTTAACACTATTCCAAATAATGATCATGTTGCTCCCTAAATGAAACCACTCAATCTCAAAGTAATACACAAATGATATGACACGCAACAAGAATGCTGTGGTAACTCAAATATTCCAACAATCCAACTTTTATCAAAATCTGGCGCAATTTTCTAATATTCATCAATTGAAACCTACCGTTATGAGGCATTACAAGGAAAACACACAACGCACAACATATTCAGAAGAATAGAAGTTCTAAATGCATTTGATCCACTGTGACAAAGTAAAACCATTCGTTGAATGCATAACACATTCCATGCAATTCACAAATTTAATCATGCCAAAACGGAAATAAATAGTGTTTAGATTGACAATATGGGAAATAACTCACAATAGAAAGTCGAAATGGACAGAACTTTGGTTTTCCTCTGCGCCCATACTTCAACAGGAATGCCCCTTTTTTCAATGTTGTAATGGCCTTCAAGAAACATGGCCGATATGGAAAAAACCAAGACAAAACGTAATCTCATTAACTATTATTCTACACTAGCATTTACCTTAAACTTACATTAAGGGATTTGCAAAGTATACCTGGTCGATATCCCTGTCGGCAATACTAGGCCTTTGAAGACCAGCCATTCAAGTGACAATATTGACACAAAACCCATTTGAACAACAATAGGACAAGGCTCTCCCCCTACTTCTCTGCCCCATATACTAACTACACCCACAATAACTGATTACTTCAAGAGACTACACTCTAACTCCACCTTCAATATCCCAATTTCTTTATCTATCCCATTGTTTAATTCAGGAAACCAAATCCCAAATTTGTGAACTTTCCCCTAAATCATCAAACACAGAGAACCCTCAATGCAAAATGCGACTCAAAGGACATGTAAAACGCCCAAGCTCTTGACCAGCTCAAAACCACTCATAACAGAAAACAATAATGAAAACCTAAACCTTCCATAATTTGCATGCATTACATTGAGTCTTGGAACTTGCATAAATAATTCAACCCCATAAATCCTGTTAGAAGGGATTGCATTTAGCCCTATTTATTGAAATCAAACATTTGCCAAAATCTGGGAATCAAGAGTCCCTTTAAACAGATTGAAATGCCAAAATCAAAACCTTTTTGGAGATTAAAAAAAAAAACAAACAAACAAACAATTTTGTTCGTAAATTGAAGCTTTTTGTAAAATTCAAAAAGGGTTTTTGAAAATGATTGGGAAATTACCAAATATTCAAAGGATGAAATTCTTTTTGCATGCGTCCCTTAACGTGCAAAATCCGTTCATACGTATAAATACGCATGAAATTCTGTGTTTTTACTTTCTCCTTTCTCTCTCATCAATTTGATTTTTCTTTTTCTTCTTTTAGTACCCCTTGTATTCCGCAAAGCCATGTCCTATGTTCCAGCACTGGCATTTCACCATTGCGATGTTTGGCTTTGAGCAGTAGTATTGCAATTAGTTGAATCAAATGTGTAATTGTAATTGGTTAATTATCTAATTAAAAATTTTATAATTTAACAATTACGTATTTTGTATTATTTTTGAAATTTGTATTATTAAGAGTAAATCTTATTATTTTAATTAAAAAAATTATAATTTATACATTTCCATAATATGTCAATTATTAATGTCACTGCTAAATTAGGTACTTATAATGCAATATAAAGCTTGAACCCTCAACCTCCATATGAGAGAATAACTTAATGTCATTAAACCATAAAGTTATTGGCAAAGTAAATGCAATTTAAAACTTAACAAGATTGTTTTACAAAAACTATAATTGATTATACCAAGACGGTGTTTTCTATTTTTGTTATAACATTATCATCATTGAGGACTTTTATATAATTTTATTATATTTATATTACATTTAAGATTTTTTAGATAGATATATAACTTAATCTAGCAAGTAAATGTTAACTAAGTTTCTAACTATAAAACATAAAATGTATAGAACATAATAAATTATCAAAGTACTTAAGAGGTCCATGTACTATATAATTTTGTGTGATTAAGTCTTTATATTTCGATTTTTCATATATGATATGACATTCAACTTATATTTTATTTTATTGAATCACTTCACTAATATATTAATGTTAGAATTTAGAAAATAAATAACAATCAATGCTTTCAACTATATTCAAATTATCAACCCCTTATAAAACTATCTTCAATCCACTCTAACTAACTTACCATGCAACCGCTTTAACACTACTTTGCATAATTTAATTAAAGACCATTTTAGGATGAAGGTTGTAGAAAATTTTATTTATATATATATTTTTAAAAGTTCCGTACACATTAAAATAAACTTAAATTTAATTTTTTAAAATCTATATTATTGATAGAAATATTAGAAATGATTTCTAATTTTAAACTTTCAAATTATTTACACCTGTAATTTTTTAACAAATAAAATATTTAAAACACATGTCACTTGGTTTATTTAAACAAACAAATTATCATTAACAAAATTTAAAACACGTATTTTAAATGAAAATTTAACTATGTTAACAGGTGCGAATAGATTGTGCAAATAATTAGAAAATGAAAAACTTTTTTGCAAATAATTAGAAGGGAAAATGGTACTTTTTACCCCTGAGTTATACACTTATAACACTTTTTCCCCCTCAATTATTTAGGTAAGCACATTAGTCCCCTCAATTATTCTAAAAGTGGTGCTTTTTCCCCCTAATATATTAAATTGACATTTATACCCTTAAAGTAAACATTTTTTTTATTTTATTACTCCAACAAATTATTGCGTATACGTAGGGATGAACACGGTTCGGTTTGAATTGAACCGTTACTAAAGCAATTGAATTAATAGTTTATGGTTATGATTCAGATCTAGAACCCAATATTTAAATGTCAATTTATTAAAATTATGTATCAAAAAAGTTGAATCTTGAACCATGAACCGGCGGTTCCGGATCTGATTTGCGATTTTGAACTGTCTTTATTTTAAAATTTTATTTTTTATTTTAAAATAGTCTAAATTCAATAATAAATGTATTTTATTTTTTTCAGTTCGAAACATGAACCGTCCGTTCCGGTTCACGATTTTAATAAACTCTAAATATCGAATTTCGATTCTAAATTGTAATTGGAATATTTCGGTTTGGTTGCTATAGTGTTTGTTTAGTTTGAACCAAATTATGGTCATAATTTTTTGGAGAAAAAAATAAATTAAATATTTAGTTTAAGGGTAAATATGTCTATTTAACTTTTCAGGGGGGAAAAACAGCCACTTCAATAATTTAGGGGAAAAAAATGCTATAGGTATATAACTCAGGGGGAAAAGTGCCATTTTCCCTAATTAGAAAATCAAAAACTTTTTTGCAATTGATTTGGTTGAAAGAATTTGCATGGAAATAGGCGTGTTTAGTGACGGGCATAGGTTGGAACTAACTATATTCACACTATTCAACTTACTCTTATAATTTCATGGAACAAGGGTCAAATAGGTCATCGAACTGTACTCAATAATGCAATTAGGTCACCGAACTTAAAAAAACTACAATTAAGTCCCTGAACTAACCAATTATATTCAATTAGTTCAATTTATAGATTTTTCAGGTAATTAGCAGGTCACCTCTAATTTAAAATATTTTTAAAATATTATTATTTAAAATAATTTTTTAATTAAAAAAAAATAAGAAGAAGAAGAAGATACCGTCTCTACCGAAGACGAAGAAACCTTCTTCGTCTTCCGGCCATGGAGACGGAGATAACTTCTTCGTCTCCATGGCAGGAGACGAAGAGACTCTTCGTCTCCGGCAGAGCCGATTTGTTGTTTTTTTTTTTTTTAATTTTAAATAATAATTTAAAAAAAAAATTGAAAATGGGTGACCTGCTAACAACTTGGAAAACCTACAAATAAGACTAATTGCATAAAATTGGTTGGTTCAGGGATCTAATTGTAGCTTTTTTTAAGTTTAGTGGCCTAATTGCATTATTGTGTGCAATTCGATGGCCTATTTTACCCTTATTACTAATTTTATCACCTACTTAGCTTTAATTTGTCCTGCAACGGTCCAATATTTTAAAAACTCAAAACTACTCCACCAAGTTAGACTTCTTCTGATTGTTGACTTGATAATTACAGAGTTTCAAGTTCAACTCTCAGCGAGAGCGACCTATTGACTTTATCGATTTAAGTCAGCCAATTATAAAAAATTTAAAGTGATTTATTTCATTGCCAGTTAGAATCAGAAGACATGTTTCATCCAAAACGTACTTTCAAATAGCAACTTCGAACTTTCTCGTAAATCATAGTTAAGCATTTATTAGACTATTACAAATACCTCATAATTTTATCATATAAATACACAAATATAATTAGTAGGGCCATAGGGGAGGCACTCCATACCTTCGGCTTTTTGAACTCTTTATTTATTTTGATAAATTTCCACATTTTGGTTTTGAAAAAAAAATTACACAAATTAATTAAAACCCAAAGAACATATGTAGGTTAGTAATTAGAAATAAAATGTTTGTTACACTTTACCTTATAAGTAACCAACACTTTATTTATGATTAGTATTACATTTTTCAGTATAAGTATTAGTATACATTTTTTATTTAGACCGGAACCGTCTCACGGATCCCCACACAAGTTTTTCATCGTTATTATCAAAAGCTTTCTTACACAGCAATAGACTTTAATTTGAGGCAACTAACTCTTAGCTAGGCTTCCATACAAATTGCATGTCTTTTTCATTGGTTTTGCATGTAAGAGTAGTGTTCGATCACAGAAGTGTGTTTTCTGTTCTTTTAAGCAGATCGAAACCAATTCAATGTAATGCTCCAGCAATGCCTATTTCTCTACAGACAATTCCAAAATGAAAAATTCTGCTCAAACTGAATATGAGAATTGGTGGAAATTAAACCCATTTGATCTGGGGAACAAATTAAAATGGGTTTAATTTCCTCCAATATCTCATTTTCAGTTTATTTGCAAAGATAGATGTGGAATGTTTGGGATGTGAAGAACCACTTTACTACCTATTTGACTGGGCTAGTTTCTCCTCTTTTTTGTTTTTGTTTTTGTTTGTTTTTTCCTCCCCCAATCCTAATATACATGGCTTGAAAATAAGGTAATTTAGACTAATAACATTTGGACCAATGTTGGTCGTAGGCAAAAAGTTTGGAGGGGAGGAGTGAATAAACTTTTGAAATTTTTTTACTTTGAAAAAAAAAAAAAATCATAAGAGTTTTTGTAGTGTAAGTCTTTTACTTGCATTGTTTTGTTAGAATCATAACTTTAATTTTAAAAAACATTTTAAAGAGTTTGTTAGTTATGTATATATAAATATATTTGGGTAGTCAATGACATGTGGGATTCAAAATTATTTATTTTTTTATTTTTATAAATTATAATTTTTATTTTTAAAATAATTTAAATTTAACAATTATTTTATTTTATTTTATTTTTTTCGATTCTGAATCATAAGTTCATAACGAACCGAATCGTGGTCATTTATACATATAAATAATAATTTATTGGAGAAGAAAAATAAATGAAATACTTATTTTTAAGAGTAAAAATGTTTATCTAACATAAAAATGAGAAAAACGGTCACTTTTAACATAATTTAAGGGAACAAATGTTGATACATAAATACTTAGTAGAAAAATTGCTATAAGCATATAACTCAAATGGAAAGACGTGTCATTTTCCTTTTATATATATATATATATATATATATATATATATATATATATATATATATATATAAACGTTTTCTCATATTTCGTTTTCTACATTTTATAAAATAATAATTCTACATGGACTCTCAAATCGTACTCCCATTTTTCTACTCCCTATGACAATACATTGATGGCCCGTTTGGTTCACGGAATAGGCCGGGAATGGCATAGCATTCCCAGTAATAGGCCTATTCCTTTGTTTGGTAACCATTTCTATTACCAGGAATAATATTCCTGGTAATAGCCTATTACCTCAAACAAGGTAATAGCTATTACTAGGGCCCCCCTAGTATTAGCCTATTACTGAACGCTCAGGAATAGATTTTAGAATCTATTTCCTTTTTTACCTATTTCTTTAACCTAATTTTTTTGTCCTATATATAAATTTATCTTATTTCACCACCGTCGTCGCCACCACCATCACCACCACCGTCGTCGCCACCACCACCATCACCACCACCGCCACCACTATCGCCGCCGCCACCAGAACCACCACCCAGCAGCACCACCGCAACCACCACCACCACCGCCACAACCGTCGCCGCCCCCACCACCACTGCCACAACCGTTACTGCCCCCACCACCACCGCCGCACCCACCACTGCCACCGCCACCACCACCACCGCCACCACCACCATCACTACCGCCGCCACTACCATCGTCGTCGCCGCCGCCACCAGAACCACCACCCAGTAGCACCACCGCCACCACCACCACCGCCACCGCCACAACCGTCGCCGCCCCCACCACCACTGCCACAACCGTCACCGTCACCACTGCCACTGCCACCACCACCACCTCCACCACCACCACCACCACCGCCACCACCACCGCCACTGCCACCACCACCACCACCGCCACCACCATCACATATTTTTATAAGGGTATTTATGTCTTTTAAAACATATTTCATTTCTATTCCTTAAATTAACCAAACACTGTAATATAATTCCTAAAGTCTATTCCTTCCGCGAACCAAACAATAGAATACAATTCCTATTCTATTCCTTGCCTATTCCATTCCTTATGGAATAACATTCCTATTATCTCAAAATTCATTCCGTGAACCAAACGTGCTGTGATTGTTTAATTTAGTAAGGGGTCATAAAGCCATTTATTTTTTTGTTCTTTCTCCAATTAAATTTAAACATGAATGAGAGTAAAATTTGGAGTATATTTTTGAGAATTCATGAAATATTTTTCATTATGAAATTGCTTTTCTATTTCTTTTTGGGTTCCGTACTACATAATTTACAAAATACAAACTTCATTTTTTTTTTTCAGAAATAGAAATATTCACATTTTGACAAAATTCTTCCAAGCATTTGTATTTGTGTCAATGGCCCGACTAAATACGCTCAGTCCATCTTGCACTTTCCTCTCTCTGTATTCTTGAACCCTCAATCTCCACGTACTGCGAGGAATAAGACTTGTATGTTCTTATCTATGCTTTGTATTCATAATGTCTTGATCCTTTTTTTTTTTTTTTTTTTTTTTTTTTTTTTAATGTGAGTTAGGGTTTCCGCGCATTGGGATTTTGTTGATTATTTTTGTGATTAATGTTGAGGATTTACGCCCTGCGCCTTTCAAGGTCTAGGGTGCAAATGTGCAATTCAACTGTAAAATGGAACGACGAAGTGCTGAATTCCGTGTGTGTGTGTGTGTTTCTTTTTTTATTTTTATTTTTAAATATTGTACTAGATTGTCCTAATTGCCTTTGTTGTGCCATGCTGCCCTAACTAAATAAAGGCATGTAAGAAACACTTATCAACTTGTGCTAACTAAAACATTGGAAATCCAGTCTTCAGAAATTACTGATATGGCACTGGTGCTCAGTTCTCTATGGAAAATTTGGTAATATGATACATTCTAATCGCATGGGGGTCATTGGGGTGTTGAGTAATGTGAGTATATACACTATATAATCAACCATTTTCAGAAGAAGATTATCATCAACCATGATCTATATGAGTATATGCAATGCAATATTCTTAAAGTGAACAGGGGAATTACATTTGAAATGTGTTTGTTGTTATTGCTGTTGACATAGGAAGACCAGTTATCTATCTGTTGCTCAGTTGCTGTGCTGTAAAGGCAATTGTAGTTAGTAAGTGTAATAATTATTCTTTAATCTTTTGATAGATCTACTGCAAGTTTTCCTCAGTAGTCAATAGATAAGGACCCCTACTTTCATTGAGTTATGTACTGGAGTTAGTTTTGGTGATTATGTGCAGTATTCAGATGCTTGAAAGTTTTAAAATATAGCATGTTTGGTGATTCATTGCTATTCAAAACAGAATACTCTTGCTATGTTAATCTTGATATTATATGTCTACTCCGTAATCAGTTTGAAATATTAAAATGAAGAATATTTTTCTTTTTTGATTGAAAAAAGATTAAAAGAAATATAAAAGAGATTATCTTATGGCGGGAAAGTTAATGAAATGTGGAGTCAGAGGAAATAAACCATAGAATACAAAATGCTCCTCTGACCTCTCATTCTCAACGAATATAGATGCAACATTCTAGCCTGCTTTTTATGTATTAAGAAAAGGGTGTTAGCAATGGTATGCTTGTGATACTACTCCCATTGTCCTAAACTATCTGCCATGGTGCTCTAGATGTGAATTTTGGGTAATGTATTCAAATCCATGTAGCATTCTTGTCTGCTTTTATGTATTAAAAATTACAAGGTGTTAGGTGAGTATGCTTGTGATGCTACATTGCTACTCCCTTTGTCCTAATCTGTCTGCCATGGTGCTCTAAATGACTAGATGTGGTTTCTAGTAAGTATTTTGAAATCTGTGTATATGCTATAATTTGACGTGTATGCGTCAAAAGTTTATATCAGTGTATAATCTAAATTTATCCTGTGTTAATCTAAACTACCAATGAGTTATATATTCATTTTGTGTCCAAGCACTATATAGTTTCTGTAAATAAACTTTAACATAGTACACTTTGGAAAAGAATTGCAGTTACCTGTGCTCTTTCACAAGTGTTTACCATGGATTCTGTAGAGTCTTCTGTGGGTTCTCGCTCAACCAGCAATTCAAAGGTATAACTACTTTCAATTTTTACATATTATTGGCTTTGCTATATGATACTTGTTGAAACACAAAAGTTGTGTCTGTAGAAATATGTCTGTTGAAGTTGTGTAGAGTTGTGTCTGTAGGATTGTGTCTTTTGAGTCTGTATATATATGCCTGTTGTCTCTCCATTTGAGACAAGGAAGTAATACAACAAATTCTTCTAAATCTTTCTTAACAATACTGTTAATTAGATTTAGACTAAATATTCATCATGCTTGAGCTGAATGCTTTTAGTGAGCCCTGGCTTGTGTAACACCAATTATGTCTTGAAGATGTGAAATGATTTTGCATAAAGAAGCCAATTAACTTCCATTATGCCAAATAACATCTATTAGTTATTTGAACTGTTTGGAGTGTTGTAATGTAGTAAAACAAGTTCGGCAAGTTGATCTTCTTTGAATTTGCTGATGTTATACTGTAACTGAACTTTTATAAATGTTGTAATGTACATGCTAATATCTTTTTCATCAGATTCATTGCTCCCAAAACACCTTGCTCCTTTCTTTTAAATTACTACTTAACTGCTATCCATTTCTTGTGTTTAAGGACATCAACACTACTGGTGGAACTCTTGCAAGGAGTCTAAAAAGGAAAAAAGGTGAAGAAAAACACACGTTGGGATTACATTATGTGATAATAAGTTGCAATTTTAACCTTTCATTAATCATTATTTGGCAGTCTTGTGTTGAATCACCTAAACTTTTTGAGCATTCTTCTAGAAATGTTTGTTGCCCTATTTTTACACTCATACATCTCTAAATTTCTGAAATCATAAAGGAGATACCAGCATCTGTGGAAGGATATTATGACGTTGTATGGTTTGGGATTATCCTCCACTATAGATCCCATTTCTAATTGTACAATTTGAGAACAAAGGCCTTGAAAAATCTGTTACTTTGGATCAAGACTTGTTTTGTAATATGAAAAATGATCATTTGTTGCTTGCCACTAAGCAAGGTTGAAAAAATCGCTAGCGCCCTCTAGGCGCCGCCCGTTTATATATATATATATATATATATATATATATATATATATATATATATATATTTTTTTTCTTTTAAATTATAATTTTTTTTTTAAAAAAAAAATTAGTTAAACTCCCGCCTAGGCCGCGGCGACCTACTCGGCGCCTAGGCGGCCGACCGCCTAGAACGGCGATTCCGCCGAATTTCTTGGCGGCCGGCCGCCGCGTAGCCTAGGCGTAATTTTTGCAACCTTGCCACTAAGCATGCTTATTAATAATCACGTGTAGCGGAATATTGTCATAATCTTCAGAAGAAGTCAGAGATTTATTGGCTGATAAATACCTTCAGCAAAATAAGAGTGAATAAATTAGTCATAAGATTACCTACATAAAACAAGAATACCCTTAGCAACTTCGCATAAGCTTGTAACTAGTAAATTCTCATGCTTTAAGTGTATCCAATTATGTGATTCATTGTGAAGGCCAAAAGCTCCTCTAAGACATCCCTCAGCAACTCATAATCCTCACTTTTCTACTTAACCTTTAATACAGAAACCTCTATATGTGAATCCCTATTGTAGCATATAGGAGGTGTAATCATAAATCTTCATTGGAAATCTAACAATTACTCTGTACAATGTCTCTCTTTCTCATATTATTCAATGTACAAGGAGACAGAGGACACCTAAAATTAAAAGGGAAAAATGTGTTCAAGGAAGCTTTTTATGTACATTTGTATGTTCTTTTTCCAGGAACTTTTCGGTCTTTTCCTATAATGACACAACAATTACTATGTAATTTGAATAGTTCATCTTCATTGCCTAATGAAGAAATTGAAGAAATAGTGAAGAGGTTTTGCTTAGTGGCTTATGCACTTTTGAATGTAGAAAGAAATCCCTGTAGAACTTCTATGCTTGCAGGGGACACATATATCCATGAACTTTTGACAGGAAATCCGAATAGATGTTATGAGAGGTTTAGGATGAAGCCAAGTATTTCTAGAAACCTATGTGACAAAGTGAAGAATATGAACTTGTTAATAGATTCATGAATGGGGCAATGGAGCAAGGGGGCAAGTGGGCTCCTAGTATTGTGTCATGGAGTAACACAGGATTGTGGTTGAACGATTTCAATATTCACTTGGTACAGTGCATGTTTGGATCAAGGAAGTTATAGGAGAACTAACTTGCTTGGGAAATGATGTAACGAAACCAATGAATAGAGGACATGTTCAACTAGAAATTTTAGGAAATCCAAAATGGTATCCTTTGGGGGTAATTTTGCTTGTTTTCATTTGTCCTTGTTGATTGCAATTTGTTGTTAAATTGTAGGTCTTGTTTGGTAGACATTTTCGGGTTAGCTTTTAGCTGTTTGATCCATTTTAACTATTTGACTTGGTCGAACAACTAAAGTGAGAGTTTGGTAACTATAATTTTTCTTAGTGTTTTGGGTCCAAACTGCTGATTTTAGAAATACTACTTGGAGCAGTGTTTGGAATTAGTGGATTGAAAATAATTATCACAACTCTTGTTTTTTCCCTTTTCAAATTTCTGCCTGTTTTTGAAACCTACACAGATGAGCAGTGCCCAGATCTGAGAGAAGAGAGACTAGAGGAGAGTGAAGGGCGGCAGCGACAATGGCAAATGGGTAATTTCCTAAACATCTGCCTTTGTTTTTTCCCTTCCTGACTTCCTGTATTTCTTTTTGTGAACAAGGTTGGCTTCTTGATCTGGGTCATTACTAAATTCTACTGTTGTAGGTGAATTGTTCATATATTTTAGAGATTTCTTGATCGCGAAAACCAATCTGAGTTTTCCTTGATTAACGAAGAACAGAAAAGATTCACTAACTAATCTGTAAAATGGATGTATATATTTAAGGTGTTGAATTCCATATCACCATATGACTTGGATGTGTATATCTGCCCTTTTAAAAATGGAGTTATGATATTTTAATGTTTTTGTTGAATTGAATACTGACATCTCATATGCATTAGGGTTGATTAGTGTTAGAAGAGTTAGGTTTGGTTGAGAGAATTACTCTCAACCTTTGGGGTTTGAATTTGAAATAAGTGGTTTCAGACCTTCCTTAGTTTGTATATATATATTCTCTTTCCCTTCTGTACATTCATAGCAATACAGAGAATACACAGATTACATATTGTTATACACTTTGTCACAATTAGTGAAATTGAAACATGAAATCCTTCATTTGTCAGTGTGATTCTTTGCTTTGCTCCTCTTTATTTTATTTTATTTTTATTTTTCACTCTCGTTGCCTTGCCTTGCATGTTGCTACTGACCAATGCCATCTTATTAATTATACTTTTTCCTTGCAATATTTTTAATTTTCCCACACCTTTTGTGTTTCTTACCCCACACAACTACACAAGCCAATGCACACTATTCTAATTAATTTCATAAAATTTCAACAGTTTGTCAAACTTGTTTGGATCAATTTGATTATTTTACAGGCTCTACATGTAATTGTAGAAGGGTTGTCAATTATATTCTTGCTCTAATAAAGAAAAACAAGTCTTCGGCAATTAATCTGGTTAGCATAATTTTATTATAATTGCATCTCATCAACACAATTAACACGAACTTCCAAGAATCAAGGACCTATTGCCTACTGATACGAAACCAAACTTTTTTTTTACACTGCATTTGATATCTTTGAATGTAATACTAGGGTAGCTTCGGTAAGGTTGAAGTTACTGCATACTGATATGAAACCAAACTTTGTTAGTGGTTATTTTGATAACGCAATTGTAGTTTTGGAACCAAAACTTTAAGAAGAGCAATGTTGTAGAAGGCGCTAGTCGAGCGTCGAGGGGTGCCTAGGGCCTAGAGCACCTAGGCGGCCGAGTAATTATTAAAAAACAAAAGAAAAGGCAGTGGGTTGTGAACTATTAGACTGTTATAACCCCCCAGACTAGTCAACTACATATGTTAGACTGTTAGTTGAGTACCTGGCTGGAGGAATATGGAGGAGCAGCCGATTAGGTGATGACGTACATGTGAATTAATTAAAGAAAAAACCACTCGGCCAAGTTGGGCGCCGACTTGGCCGAGTTGGGAGTTGACTCAGGTGAGTTGGGTGCCAAGTTGGCTAACTGACTAAAAGTTGCCTAGGGCTGAAATCCGGCCTAAGAAAGTATAAGTGGTTTGTCTTACTATTGCATGATTAAGACTTTACCTAAATGAAATTATTATTATTATTTGTTTAAAAGCTTTGAATGTATAATGTAAAGCAATGCATTAATAAATATATTTAATACGGATTATTGAGTACAATCTATAAATGTGACTAGTAAATATGTATTATTTGATCCCCATGTGAGCTTATAAGACTATAACATTAGAATTACACACTACTAGCGTACATTCTGATACCAAAGATTTGCAAATGCCATATTTAAGGACATGGCATTAACTAAAAGTCTGAAAGTATACACTTCATAGCAAAGCATTGAATGTACAGACTATCTTATCACTTCTATCAATCAATGATGTATACATTTCATTGCAAAGCCCGATGCCGCTAAATATTTCTTTGCTTGCTCAATGATTGAAAATCCAAAAAGAAGTATTTTCTTTGGATTTCTAGATGACAAGAATAGAGTTGAATACATTGAGTATTTGTATGATTATGAGAAGACTACCAAAAATTAAACTTACTTTGTATGATTGTGATGCAGTGTAGACATTTTTCTTTGTTATTTAGACATTTTAACAATTAACTATTAGATTATGACTGAAGTGATTTAACTTATGTTGATATATAAAATTGTTTTGTTATATATAGCTATGTAATGTTTAACTTGTACTATCAAGTTATGCTATGTTTTTAGTAAGATAAATTTTACTTGTTTTTGTGTAGGTATGGATAATAATGATATGAAAATTAGGCAACTTCTTCTCCTATATCTACAGTACTTGAATAATGAGGATGAATTTTGGGATTTGGTAGCATGTGCGACTGGTTATATATGTATCTATTTTTTGAATCATATGCACAAAGAATTGCGCATGACTTCTTATTTAAGAGGAGAAAGAAGGATGAATGAATTATTGAACGGTTGTGAAGAAAGGTGTTTTAACACCTTTAGAATGAAGCAAAGTACATTTTGTCAATTATGTGTGGATTTGGAAAACAAGTATGGTTTGAGGTCTTCAAGTAGAATGTCAATTTTGGAGAAAGTGGGTTTGTTTGTATATCTACTTGGTATGGGTGCTTCTAATAGAGATGTGGAAGAGCGCTTTCAACGTTCCAGTAAAACTATTAGTAGAACTTTTAGAGAAGTTCTGAATGCTATGGATGGTTTTTCAAGAGACATACTTGTACCAAAAGATCCCGAGTTGAAGGAAATTCCACCACAAATTGTCAATGATGCTAGATATATGCCACATTTTAAGGTAATTATGTATGCTGTTTACTCTATTTCGTTATTTTTATTTAGTGATAATGACTAATACAATGTTTATTGGATCATATTAGGATTGTGTTGGAGCAATAGATGGTACACATATTGCGATAAACGTTCCTGAAGAGAATCAAATACATTATATAGGGAAGAAAGGAATACCAACTACAAATGTCTTGGCAGCATGTGACTTTGGTTTGCTATTTACATACGTTTTAACGGGATGGGAGGGATCAGTTCATGATTCTTGCATTTTTCTTGACACAATCAGTGATTCATCTCTCAACTTTCCAAAGCCACCACTAGGTAATTTTCACACACACACACACACACACACACACACACACACACACACACACACACACACACACACACACACACACATATATATATATATATATATATATATATAATTTTAACATAACTTTTGTGTGCATTTAGGTAAGTATTATTTGGTGGACAAAGACTATCCAGAAAGTGAAGGGTATTTGACACCTTACCCCAAGACAAGGTATCATCAATTGAAGTTTCATGATTCAAATCCAAAGGAATCTCAAGAAGTATTTAATCAAGCACATGCATCCTTAAGAAGCTGTATTGAGAAGGCTTTTGGTGTTCTCAAGTCTCGATGGAAGATATTACAAAAAATGCCAAGATACTCACTAATGGATCAAAATAGAATAATTTGTTCGTGTTTTGCATTGCACAACTACATTAGAAAAAACACAGTTGATGACCCGGGTTTTAGATTCATTGAAGAAAATCCTAAGTTCATTCCCCCTGATGTTTTTCAAGATGTTGAAGTTAATTCTGTACAAATTCCGGAGGAAATGGAAACTCAGGAGATGGCAACTATTCGTGATAACATTGCTTCAAGTTTGATGGCAGCTAGATGTCATTCTTAGTGTAATATCAATATTTTGTAAATAGTAGTGTTAATTATTGTGGTGGATCTCATCCCTAGTAATTGTTTGTGTTGGTATGTGTTGGTTGGTGATCCTTTTGTTATGATGTAGACTCTACTTAATCTAAGTTTAAACCCGGGATTCTACCAAGCCCACTGGGATATACTCGGGCATGACCTTACTGCCCTTTGCAAACATTTCCTCAGTTCTGGAAAACTGCCCAAGGGCCTAAATGACACCCAAATTGTTCTCATCCCCAAGAAGCCTAAACCTGAAAATGTGGGTGACCTAAGGCCAATTGCACTCTGCAATGTTGCCTACAAAATTGTGGCTAAGGTTCTTGCTAATAGACTGAAAGTCATCCTGGGCAGTCTTATCTCGGAGTATCAAAGCGCTTTCGTTCCAAACAGACTCATTTCTGACAATATTATGGTAGCCCATGAAATTCAGCACTTTCTGAAAAGAAAGAATCAAGGAAACACTGGTTACGTTGCTCTCAAGGTTGATATTAGTAAAGCCTTTGATAGAGTGGAATGGAATTTCCTGCGGGGAATCATGACTCAAATGGGCTTTTCTGCTAGGTGGATTAATCTGATTTCTGAATGCATCTCTTCTGTTAAATACTCTATCCTTAATGTAGGGGAGGACATCGGGCCTATTCTACCTCAAAGAGGCTTGAGACAGGGGGACCCCCTGTCCCCTTATCTTTTCATTATTGTTGCAGAAGGCTTGAGCTCTATGATCCAGCGTGCTGAACGGCAAGGTTCCCTTCATGGTGTCTCAATTGCCAGAAATGCTCCAATCATCACACATCTACTTTTCGCGGATGATAGTTATTTCTTTTTCAGAGCTGATCCTACTGAAACTATGGTCTTTAAATCAATTCTGGATTCTTATTCGGCTGCCTCAGGTCAAGTCATCAACCTTGACAAATCAGCCCTTATTTTCAGCAAAAATGTAGGGGAATCAGTCTGCATTCAAGTGGAAGACATACTTGGTGTTAGGAGGGACATTTGCAATGGATTTTATCTTGGTCTCCCCTCTCTTGTGGGCAGAAACAAGACTCAAATCTTGGGTTTTATCAAAAACAGAATCGTTTCAAGAGTGCAGAGTTGGGGTCACAAGCTCCTTTCTAGAGCTGGAAGAGAGATTCTATTGAAAAATGTCATACAAGCCATCCCGTGCTATGCCATGAGCGTTTTCCTTCTTCCAAAGAGCCTTACCAGTGAGATTGAAAGAGTCATGAATGCCTTTTGGTGGAAGGGTGAAGTAGGTGGGAGGCAAGGAATCCGTTGGAAATCTTAGTCATCTTTATGTGTCCCTAAGCTTTGGGGAGGTCTTGGTTTCAGAAGTCTCAGGGAGTTTAACTTAGCTCTCCTCTGCAAGCAATCTTGGAGATTAATAGAAAATCCTCTCTCTTGCTGCCAGATTGTTCAAATGCAGATATTATCCTAACTCCTCTTTTTTTGATTCTGTTAAAGGTCACAACCCATCCTTTATTATTTGGAGCAGCCTGTCTGAAACCCGGGAAATCATTCGCAAGAACACGCGCTGGAGAGTTGGCAATGGTCATCGGATCAAAATATGGAATGATCAATGGCTTCCTGATAAGAATAACCCCAGAGTCATATCCAATCCTTTTCCTATGATGCATAATGAGGAGGTTTCATCCCTCATCAATCCTCATTTCAAAGATTGGGATGCTCATGTCATCAATGATATCTTTCACCCCAGAGATGCTAAACTGATTCTCAGCATCCCTCTACCTGTTCAAAACAAAGAAGATAAACCTATTTGGGCTATGGAGGAAAAGGGCACCTTCTCTGTGAAGAGTGCCTACAAAGCTATCATGGGTGAGAGACCGGAGTCTGAAAAATCTGATTGGAGCTTAGTCTGGAATCTGGAAATTCCCCCAAGGGCAAAAATTTTCATATGGCAAGTCTGTACAAACTGCCTTCCCACTGCCGATCTCCTACGGTTAAGAAGAATTGATTGCCCCGCTATTTGCCAAGTCTGCCACTCAGCCGAGGAAAGCATATCTCACGTTCTTGCTGGCTGCAAAATCGCTAAGGAGGCGTGGACTTACTTCAACAGTCAGCTGAACACTACGGAAGACCACAACGCCTCGACCTGGTTCATGAAGATTATCCGACAACTCCGCAAAGATCAAATATGCAGCTTTGTCATGATTTGTTGGAACTTGTGGTTAGCACGTAATGAAAAAATATGGAATCAGGTCTCAACCACAGGCAGGAATATTGTGGAGAAAACCAGAGCTTTCCTTCTTGATTGGAATCGGGTGCATGCTAAACATTCCAACCGACCTGCTTACATCTCAGGTACTACTCACTGGTCCAGACCCCCCGCTGGTTTTCTTAAGCTAAACATTGATGCTGCTCTTAATCCAAGCATGGGAAGATTGGGCTTTGGCTGGATTCTTCGCGATCATCATGGGTCCTTCATCGCTGCCTCTAACTTCTCCAAAATCGGCTACTGCTCCCCTAAAGAAGCCGAGGCCATCGCAGTTCGTGAAGCCCTCTCATGGCTAAAGCAGCAAAACTTCTCCAAAGTCCTTGTTGAAACTGATGCTCTTTCTGTGGTTCAAGGTCTACATGCTGATAATCATACTTCCTCTTTTGATCTTGTTTTACTTGACATTAAAGATTTACTAAGTCTTTTAGACGATGTTACAATCTCGTTTGTTAAACGCTCTGCGAATGGAGTTGCTCATACGCTAGCTAGAGACTCCATCTCTAATGCAGACCGTAGGGACTGGTTCTCAGAACCGCCTTCTTTTATTTGTACTCTGCTTTCCTCTGATGTTAATGAATGATTTCGTTGTTTGTTTGCAAAAAAAAAAAAAAATTAAATGTTTTGTTATGTTACTCAGTATTATTTAGTCACTTTATCTTTAACTATTAAATATAATTTTTATTTTCTATGCCATAGATGGAATTCATTTAGCAGTTTGATCATATGCCTTTACGGAACAGACTTCCCACAGTAGAAAATTTGAACCAGGTTTTGAGCCATATTAAGTGCACTTTTTCTGCTGCCCAGAACTTAAAACTTGTTAAAGGAGTTGAGAGGGAAGAGGTTAGGTTAGCTTTGTTTGACATGAACCAGGATAAATCTCCAGGTCCCGATGGGATGAGTCCCGAGTTTACTTACCACAAATATTGTGCTTATACCGAAGAAGGCAAAATGATCTCAGACCCAACCTTTTCCCCTTCCAGTTTAATTATTATATTGAAGATATTAAAGAAATCGGGAGACTTATTCTTCATATCCATTTCTCTTTTGTTAAGAGGTCAACGAATAGAGTAGCTCATGATAGCTAAAGATGCTAGCTCGATCTTTCGAGATTGTAACACTTGGTTTAACTCTCCCCCTCTTGCTGCGCGGTTGTTGGCCGGTTTGAGGGAAGATTTGCTTGATTAATGATATAGTTTATCCATTTAAAAAAAAAAACACATTATAATTAGAACACAAAATTTGTAATGGTTTATCTTCAATATGAATTTTATTACGATACATGGTATTGCCCATTATATAAGGATAACTACATATAGTAATTTCGTAATTACCCTTTTACATTTGGTAAATTGTCGAATATTATATATTAAAATAAGATACCATGTAAAGTCACTTAATATTTATTAGGAAATATAATTAGACTATGCAATTAACAAATATTTGATAGTTAATGAACAAAATGGTCTTTCAATTATTGCAAATTTATCATTATAATATACCATTTTGACCTGATTATATAATATTTATCTAATTTAGTCATTTGTTCAGCCTCTATGGTTCATGTTCAGTTGAGTCACCATGATTTACATCCTCCCAAATGCTCTGTCGGGCCGAGGTGTGGGAGCCCTTAGGGTTGGGGTTCAGTCTTTTTGGAATAATTTAGTCATTTGTTAACTATGCTTGTTGACGGGCAGCCTGTGGCCTTCCATGCTCGCTCCGTCAAGCTGGCGGGGCGAGCCACAATTCTATAAAAGTCCATTCCTTGGCGGGTTGTTATTTTCGAAACTTACTTCTTACCTACGTAGAGGTGGGTCGGATCAGATTTGTGAGTAAAGTCTGTTTTGACAGCTCTAGTTACAAGACTAAAGTATTAGGACATGTTTGTCTTGAAGAAGAAGACCGGATGAAAGAGGAGAGAATATTCAAATTTGCTAGATGATGTTTGAAAGCAATCCTGCCCTTATTTATAGTACCCCCAAGTGTAAGGGCGCAAGTTGTACCGTACTTAGGGGCATAAGTGTAAAAGCCTCGAAATAAAATAAATTAAACGGGTCAAAGACTGAAATACGAATAAAATTTATTTTGTTGACAAAAAATGAAAAGATTTTGAAACTTGGGTCTGAAATGAGAAATGAGCGTTTGGACATGTGTTTGATGTCAAATACAATTTTTTTTTTTAAATTTTAAATAATAATTTTTAAAAAATATTTTAAATTAAAGGTGACCGAATAGAAACTTAAAAAATTTACAAATTCGACTAATTGCATGAAATTAGTTAATTTAGGGATCTAATTGTAGCCTTTTTAAGTTCAGTGACCTAATTGTATTATTGTATGCAGTTTGATGACTTATTTAACCCTTATTCCTATATTTAATGTCCGTTTCAAACAAAATATATACCAACAGATTAGCAAATTATACCATGAACCAGTGTCTGTCTTGTATTATTGGTCCTGATTTAGAAATAACCTTTAGATTATGTGTTTGCAGTTGATACGTTCTGTACCTGCAATTAACCGTTTTTGTACCTATAAACAAATTGGAAGCACATAACATGGTAATTACAGACACATAACATGATAAATACAGACACATAAATGGTTAACTACATGTACATAATATGTTAACAGTTAACTACATGCACATAACATGTTAACCAACATCTTATGTATTTACAATTAACATATTTTGTATATGTATTGACAATTTAAGTGTCTATAGACTATAGTTATCATATTATGTATCTGTAATTACTATGTTATGTGCCTTCAATTTGTTTACAAGTATAAAAATTGTTAAACGGCAAATACAAAATGTATTAACTGCATACACATAATTTTTAGACCAACATCCATGGTATAACAATTGTGGCATTCGGACATGAATTTGAAATTAAAACTTGTTTTGATGCGACCAAATTCAAAAACTTTTAAAAAACTAAACCTAATAATGTTATCCAGTTTTATTTTCTTTTAGTCATTATTATTATCCTATCATAATTTTCGTACACAATACTTGCACAATTACTTCGATCCCCTGCTTCCGAATTGATCACTAGAGGTAACAATACTTGCTTGATCAATTTTGATTTTGAATGCCACTACCATGGATGTAAACTAAACCAAGAAAAGGAAACATTTTTGTTGGGATATGAATTGAAACCCCATTGCATTACGAAAATTCATCTTTAACTCTACAATGATTTGTGCTGCATAAAGAGTTTGTAACATAAGTTTTTTCCCCAATCATTATGAGTAAATTTCAGTTGAGTTCATGTGGAAATGTGGATATATGAAATAAAACTATTAAAAACATTCCTATCTTTTTCCAAAAAAAAAAAAAAAAAAAACAAAAAAAAAAAAAACGAAACAAAATTATGCGCATGATCAATTTATTTTAAAAATTATAAGCAAATAATTTGTTAACTGCAGACATATAATATATGACACATAATTTTAATGTCATTTTAATTTGGACCAGAGTCTATAATACAAGGTGAATCGTCCATGGTATAATTTGGCTGGTGACAACGAGATTGAAGTAATTGGGCTAGTTTTACTAAACATTTAGGCCTTGTTTGACTTGGTTTAAAAATTGCTACTGACTCTATTACTGTTCATAACTACTTTCTCAACTTATTGAAGCACAAAGAGCCACTGCGGCTCAAACCCACAACCTCGCATATAGGAGTGCAATCTTGGTGCCATTAGATCACAAGATCTTGGTATACAAATGTTTGGTAATTAGCTTTTTGTACTCCAAAATGCTAAAATTCAAAAAGTTACTCAAAATAACTTTTTCAATTAGCTTTTTGAGAGAAGAAATTATACCAAATAGCTATCAGCTAACGGCTAGTTTACCAAACACATTTCTACAATCAGTTAATGTTATCAACTAGTTATACATTCTAATTAACCCAATCAACTAACATCCATTTACCAAATACGACCTTAGCTTGCAATTAAAATTTGTATGCTTTGAATAGTAAATTGTTTTAACCACTCCTCCAAATACAAATATATCCCTAATGATTAAATCTAGAGAGATTTCACATGAGAAGAAGAGAGCCAAATGTAGCCAGAGACAACTTGCCGAAACGTCTACACAGCTCAGCAAGCAAATGAAGGCGGAGTTTGGCAAACTCGGCAAGTCATCCCTGGCTGCAACTCACACCCTACCTCTTCATGCAAAAATCTCTCTAAAGAAAAGCTAGGCTATGGTGAAGGCACAATCCACACTATATGTATGCATAACTAGATTATAGTGATAGAAAATACCTTCACTTTTTGTTTCTTTTCATTGAAGACAAGGGAATGAATTGGTCGTGATCCTATATATATAGAGCTGAGGATGTTGAGAAATATAATAAGGAACATCAAATCGATCAGAAGGATAAAATTAAATTGGTCAATTAGAAAAAGAAAAAAGATGAAAAGGAATATGTTCCTCAAAATCTGTATTTGTTCCATAGGGGTATATATCAACCACTTTTTGCCCACCATTTTCATGGGCTCCTTTTCATTAGAAACGCCGCACTCTCATCTTTTTTTTTTTTTTTTTTTTTTTTGGGTGTGATCTCTAATTTTAGTGAAGATTCAGAAGACTACTAAGTCCAAGCATACCGTAATACATACAACTAGTATAATTATTATTAATCTAATCCTGTAAATATTATTATTATTTTTTTATAAGGAGGGCTCATGCAAGAATAATTTCTGAAGTAAAAAAGTGAAGTTATTATATATATATAAAGACAAGAAGAATAAGAAACAATATGCACATTGTCTGCTTGGCTATAAATCTCATATTTTTATTGGTCCCTTTCCTCTGTTTCCTTCTTTGGACTTTGCGCATTAAGGTTCATACTAGAGAATGACAATTTGACACCCCCAATAATGGTTGCCTTTTTATAAAGTGCTCCGTAGCATTTCTCCATCTTCTCGTCCTTTCTGATATGCAACGGCCAAATAGTTCACTCTAAATCATTATCATTATAAACTATTTTTAATTTCTTATTGCTTCATTATAGTGTATTATTATTTTATTTTTATTTTTTTGAAACACTTTAAATTTTTTTGTAGTCTACAAAATGTTCACTTCTAGTCATTAAAATTTTGGTTCATATAACTTATGATTTGGGTATTAAAAGGTATTTACATGGAGATAGGCAAAATAGTTTACCTCTATTCCACATTGTTTCCTATTAACGAATTGAAAATTTGATTGATAGGTATATGTGATTTTAAAATTATCATCATAGTTCATTTAGTTTTGTATTAATTTTAGTTGATGTAATAGAGAAGTCTATGTAGCCTTCTGAAACAAAAAGTACTGTAACAACTTTTAAGAAATATAAAGTCTACATGAAGGAGAGATAAATAAGAAAGAGAAAGTTAGGAATCATCTGCAAGAGTCTGGCCCTTGAAAATGTGGGACTCATATAAAAAACAAACCAAACATGACAGCCTTGTGTGGCTGTCACGAGTGCACCAGCGGGTGCGCCAGGCGCGTCCGACCATTAATATCATATTATTTTTTATTTTTAAATCAATTTTTACTTTTTTTTTTCCTTCCATCCCATCTTCTCTTTCTTAATCACTCTTACAAAAATCTCTCAAAAACAACTGCTATAGTGGCGTAAGGCTTCTGCTACCAAATACCAATGATGTGAATAGATGCAGTTGAAGTGACAGTTAAATCAACAAGGTACGTGGTCTCAAGTGGTTATTAAGACATTTTTTTGATTAGTTGATCTAACAAATGATTATTTGTAATTGATTTTTTTGGTATGGGTGGAATTAATTTTGGTTACTTTTGAGTTTTGAACTACTGGAATTCAAATCAATATTAAGCACAAAAAATGATCTGTTATGTTTTTTTTTTTTTTTTATTTTTTTTTATTTTTATTTATCGATGTCAGATTTTGGCTAGATTTATTTATTTATTTATTCCAATTTTGATATGTTTGCATCGTTATTTTTTCTCTGATCATCGTTGACACAACGTCATTGAGCCAAGGAGAGCCATCAAATGCGAGTTGGATTTCGCCGGAGGCATTTTATTTTATTTTATTTTTAGATCTTAAATAATATCATAGTATGATTTTATTTTGCTTGTGTAGAATAAAATCGTCTTTGTTGATTTTATTTTATTTTTAGTGGGTGCAAATATATGCAAAAAGTAATCTTAATTAATAAGACTTTGGAGTCACGGTGTAGTACTATTTTAAAAAAATGTAGTGATTATTGTTTTTTTTTTTTTTTTTAAAGTTAATGTCATAATTAAATGTTGAGGTGATGATGATACGCTTTAGAATTTTCTTTTTCTTGTCTTCGAGATATACATTTATGATTTTTTTCTTATATAAATGTTATTGGTATTTGTAACATTACCATTTAGAACATATGAATGGGTCATTAGACACGAAGTTTTACAGAGTATGTCCATAAGTAATATAATAAGATGAATTTCAGTAAAATTTTGCAAATTAAAAATATTTTGTATATTTTGAATTAAGAGGGCATTTGGTACTTTCTCATCAATTAAATTATCAAAAAAATATTTTCAATAAATATATTTAATAAGAATAACTTTATTGGAAAAATAAATTAGCATGTTTAGTGTTATCCTAAAAACATAACAATTACATACATTACTTGAAAAATTAATTAACACCGTTTAATTCGTTTAATCTTTTACAAGAAAAGTGATAAAATCTCTAATATATCCTTGTTATATAAGAGTGCTTTTTTTAAATCAAGAAATAAAAGCCAACAAAAAATTCATATATATCAAGAATAAAAATGAAAAGTCAGTGTAGTAGGCCCGTGTCAAAATCCCAATTAACTTTTTTATTAATTAAATGTTTTTATATATATATATATATATATATATATATATATATATATATATATATATATAATTTTACCGCACGATAGAATGATACATATCAGAGACAAACACCATTAAATTAAATAATTTAAAAACAAAACACCATTAAATAATTACTCATCATCCCTTTCAAAAAAAAAAAAAAAATACTCATCATCATTACAAGTGTTATTAATTTGTTATACCTTGCATTAATTTCTCATAAAGCTTTAATGAAAATAAAAATTTTCAAATTCATATAATTAGTTAAAAATAAATAATAAATGATAGAATATTAAAATTACTTTTAGATTATACACACACAAACGCACACGCATATATATATATATATATATATATATATATATATATATATATATATATATATATATATATATATATATATATATATAAAGGAAGGTTCAAGTGCAGTGGTGCGGTTAATTGTAGGTTATTAGATTAGATAAATTCAACGAATCACATTCATCAAGGCTTTTTCGATATTTTCGCGCGCGTTCTCACAATACGCGAAATGCAAGGTTAAAGTCGTCATTGGGCACCAGAATATATCAAATCATAGTGTTGTGTGTTTTATGTTCATTATTGGTGCATTATTAACCTTACTGTGGTGTATTTGAGAATTCGTGTTGGTGCCTTCCCGAGCAGTCAGCGCGACCGCACTAATAGTTATACAAATATACACCATCCATGTTAGAAAATGCACACCAAAAAAACATGCACAAATTCGATACGCATCACCAGAACGCACCACTAGGTATGACTAAAAGCATCACACAGTGTTCAGAATACACCATTGGGGTGGTGAGTTATATGGTGTATTTTTTGGGTGTGTTGTGTGTTTTTTGGTGTATTTGTGCATTTCATTGTGGTGCTTTTTCCTAACACTATTGGTGTCTTTTGTTAACACTGTTGGTGTATACTGACAAGCGACCGATATAAATAACCACTACAATTACCATAACACCTCCCACTTACCAGGACGCGGTTAAATCTTTAAATCTTCAGAAATTAGTCGATGCCGTTAGATTAAGCAAAACGGACGACGCTGATATGGCCGCACCGCCGCACCTAAAGCCACTGCCGCATATGAGCCTCATATATATATATATATATATATATATATATATATATATATATATATATATATATATATATATATAATTAGGTTCAAATGCGGTTGGTGCAGTCAGGTGCGATTGTGCGGTGAGAGGAGAGCCATTGATCTTGCTTATATCAACGTCTAGGATTATCAAAATTAAAAAAAAAAATGCGGTGGCAATTTGTAATTTTTGCATCTAGGTCAAATTTAAAGTGTGGGGGTTTTGTGCTTAAGGTGAGTGAGTTTTGTACGTGCTTAAGGTGCGTGGGTTTGTGCTTAAGGTGCGTGAGTTTTGTGCTTAAAGTGCGTGGATTGTGTGCTTAATGTGAGTAGTTGTTGAAACTTAAGGTGCTTGGGTTTTGTGCTTAAGGTGCGTAAGTTTTGTGCTTAATGTGAGTAGTTGTGGAAACTTAAGATGCGTGAGTTTCTTTCTTAAGGTGCGTGGGTTTCCTTCTTAAGGTGCGTGATTTGTATGCTTAAGGTGCGTCAGTTGTGTGAAACTTAAGGTGAGCCATTTTAAAACCTTAGGTGCGTGGTTTGTGTTCTTAAGGTATTTTGTTTTGTGTGTGTGTGTGTGTGTGTGTGTGTGTGTGTGTGTGTGTGTGTGTGTGTGTGTGTATATACACACACACACACGGATGAGATCTGGTGCAAAGAGTTTTTCATGTGAAACATGCGGTGAGATTTGAGCCACTAGTCAAATTTAGATCAATGGCTCAAATCAATGAAAATTAAAAAAAAAAAAAAAACACGTCCTAAGAAGACATAATCAAAATATAAAAATGGTGCACCTTAAATGTTACAAAGACGCACATTAAGTGTTAAAATGACGCACTTTAAGTGTTAAAATGGCGTACCTTAAGTGTTAAAATGGCGCACCTTCAGTGTTAAAAATGGCACATCTTAAGTGTTAAAATGACGCACCTTAAGTTTTGAAAAGACGCACCTTAAGTTATAAAGTGTAGAACTGACGCACCTTAAGCATAGAAAATACGCACCTTAAGTTTCAACAATACGCGAAATTTTCAAAATGCCACCACATTTTTTTAAATCAGTGCTCATTCTATACGGTTGATTTTGACAAGATCAATGACTATCATTCACCCGCATGTTTTACCTAGACACCTCCTTCGCATTTGATCTCCATTATATATATATATATATATATATATATATATATATATATATATATATATATATATATATATATATATATATATATATATATATATATATAGGGAAGGGATCAGGTGCATTTGTGGCTTCCCGTGCAGATGTGCGGTGGATTAATGTGCGTGAGGTTTATACTTAATGTGCGTGAGATTTGTACTCAATGAGCCTGAGATTTGTACTTAATGTGCTTCATGTTAATATGCGTGAGTTTTGTACTTAATGTGCCTGAGTATTCTGTTTAATGTGCGTGAGATTTCTGCTTAATGTGCGTGAGTATTTCAGAATTACGAGCTCAGAAGGAAGCAGAACAGAAACTCATGCACATTAGCGCCCAAGCTTCTTGTTACTTCTTCCTTCAATTTGGCCATGGATTCTAGATTATCAGCTACCTTCAGTGCAGTTGAATGTTTATATAGATGACGCACGCACAGTAAAATTTGCACAGTAGTTAAGTGTGGATTTCTGTTGTATTATTCTCATAATTCTTAACCACCATAGCCCGCCTCCGCATCATCATCATCAGGGAGGGGGCAATGGCTACTGGGGATGGGGAAGAAGCTGACATCAATATTTTCTGCTGCATTTTACACATTCACGCACATTAAGTACAATCTCAGGCACATTAAGCATAACACTCACGTACATTGAGTACAAATCTCACGCACATTAATCCATCGCACATCCACACGGGAAGCATTCAATCGCACGGGAACCTTTCACTATGTGTGTGTCCGTGTGTGTGTGAAATGCTACTATAAGATTAGGATCATATGAAAATAAAGTGTTAAAGAATGGAATAATTTCAATTGTTGGTATTAGTTGACCAAGTTTTGAAAAATAAGGGAATAAAAAAAATGCAGTGATAATATTATCACAATATACTTAGTGATAATTCCATTGATATATAAAAGTGCACTTAAGTGGGATATACCATAATATGTTAGCAAATGCATTGTGAAGCTTTGATTAGTGCAACGTAATAATTATCTAATTAAGAAAATATCACGATATTTGTTACTTTTTAACTTATTTTTCAGTATCAATAAATTTAAATGAACGAATAAAATTATTTTAAGAGTAAATTGTAATTTTTGTCTCTCACAAATATATCAATTATTAATGTTACCTCTAAATTATTAGTGATGCAAATAGTATCTTTCAATTTTCAAAACGTGACATATAATATTCATCTATAATAATTTAGGAGTGATATTAATAATTGACAAAAAGAAATAAATTACAATTTCTTTTATTTTAAATTATTTACGAGAAGTATTATTTTCATGTTAACTTGGACATATTATACATATAGTGCGCCACATTGCACTATCGTCAGACTCAGCTTTTGCCAAGAGAAAGAATACTGCACCTCAATCATTGCATTCATGATAGATCGAAACGTGGTAGGTCTATATACAATATTTTAAGGAATAGAATAAATAGACTTTATCTTCTTCTTCTCCCAAATAGAATCAATAGACTTTATCACTTTTATGGTGTCATGCGTCCCTAGAGATATGCCCAGACCTGTAAATTGTCAAAATCTTGATGTATGCCTGGGTCAAAATTAGATATTCTGCGTAATTATTCCCCATTTAGAACAGAATGATTCGCCAAAATTAACGACAAAATATGGTGATATTTTTATAAAATTTTTTATTTGTAGAAAATTTTGATAGTGCATTTATAGTGTTGGAATAACTTAGCCCGTAAAGCCATTCAATCAATTTTTGGCTGCTGAATTTTAATTTTGAATTTAAACTCCAAGTAATGGCTTGTTGTTTCAGGAGTTACAAAGGTGTTTTGAATGCCACCATTGAATGCTATTAAGTACTACATCTCCAAGGTGTATTGTAGGGGCAACAGGTTTTTACGAACAAGAGACACAACACACGCAACAGATTTTCTTCTATCAAAAACTTTGCTCCTATTCCATTCTTGTCCTCCGTGTTCTGTTCGTGCTCTAGTTCGCCGGGCTCTTCGTTTGGGTGCTCAAATGTTGAACCGTAATACGTTTTATCCTGAGAAACCTAGGCTACTACGCTCCTAGCACTTTTGGGAGGTAGCAAATAGGATTTTAAGGAAAGCGTGTTTCGCTCGACTTGTACTAACCACTCTTCTTCATCTTCTCCTTTTTTCGGTTTTTGGGATTATGCTCTAAGGCAATAAATCCTTGCTCTATATATTTTATATATATAGTTGTTGGATCGGAATTATAATCTGGATATATATATATATATATATATATATATATATATATATATATATATATATATATAATTTTGTGATTAAATCGACTTGGTTCATTTTTTTCCTACATATAGATTGTTGGAGATTTAAAATTTTACAAGAAAATGATCAAATAAGTCATCAAACTTTACCAGAAAAGTCAATTAGGTACTTAAACTTTTTAAAGTTGCAATTAGGTACATAAACATGCCAATTTAGTTCATCAAGACCCAATTACCTGTTAGTGACTTTTAATAACAGGTCATTAGATTCCAATGGTTGTCTGGCGATATTGCGGTGGTAAAATTCGACGACGGCGACCAACACGTGGCCAGAAAAGGCTCTACCATCTCCGGCGACTGGAGATGGCGACCAAACTGGTCGCCATCTCCTAGGGGCAGAGAAAGCACCCAGTTTGGTCGCATTCTCCATCATGGAGATGGCGACTAGTTAGTCGCCATCCGTTGATGGAAAAGGCAATCAAAAGTCGCCTTCTCCGTTCCTTAGAGATGGCGACAATTGGTCGCCATTGTTGACCAGCCTTTCCATCACCAGGTTGAACAGATAGGGTGCCAAGGGGTCCCCCTAGCGCAGCCCCTGCACTGAGACAAATGAGGGGAGTGAACCGCCATTCTAGAGGATCGAAATGCAACTTTCTTTGAGGGAAAACAAAATAAGCTCAATGAAGCATATTAGAATCCAAACCTAACAGTGTGTCATCAAGAAAGTCTCAGTCAACACTATCATACGCTTTTAGTAAATCTGCTTTGACGGCCATTAGTCCTTTACGCCCTCGCTTCCTGCTCATGCAGTGAATGATCTCCTAGGTGAGAATGACATTATCCAGCGTGGAGCGAAAAGGCTTGATTCAAGTCCACGAGTGGCTAGCTGAAGGGTATAGCGACGCTAGCTGGATATCCGATATTAAGGACTCCAAGTCCACGAGTGGCTACGTATTTACACTAGCCGGTGCAGCCGTTGCATGGAAATCCTCTAAACAGACCGTGATAGCTAGATCCACGATGGAATCTGAGCTGATAGCCTTGGACAAATGTTGTGAAGAGGCTGAATGGCTACGCCATTTTTTAGAGGATATTCCTAATTGGGAAAGACCTGTACCTCCATTGTGTGTGCATTGCGATAGTCAAGCTGCAATTGGACGAGTACAGAATCATATGTATAATGGTAAGTCTAGACATGTGCGTCGTAGACATAATACCATTAGACAACTTCTCACAACTGGTGTTGTCTCGATTGACTACGTAAAGTCAGAAGACAATATAGCGGATCCGCTAACCAAAGGGTTATGTAGAGTAGCTGTGGAGAAGTTGAGACGAGGAATGGGTCTAAAGCCCTTGGTATAAGTTCTATAGTGGACACCCAACCTAGCTGGCACCTAGGTTCAATGGGACAACTAAATTATGGAATGGAGCGTGTCACTGTGGGGGTCTCGGATTCCCTACCACTCCTCGTTAGAAGCAGTGGCTCCCGCACAAGGTTAGCATGTTAAATGCTTTAGTGATTCGAATGTCGGTTGACAAATGTGAGTATGCGGGATACTCGGGAAAGATTCACCTATGTGAGAGAGAAGTGAGGGTCGCTTCAAAGGAGAATTGACGGGCACAATTCTTCACAAACTCTTGCAGAACCAGGAATGGTGACCCACGACCAAAATGGGCACAATCATGAGAACAAAGCATGGTTGGGAGGTTCCTGTGTGAGATATGTCATCGTCTACACAAACGGCAGTCGGTTCAAAGACATCGCGTTCTACCGTACAGTCAGTAGAGTAAATGTATCTTCACGAGGGAAGGTTCAAAGGGTGTGACCCTACCTATCCTATGCAGGGATCGACCGTTGAACACAGTTGTTTCCGTTTTAAAACTACCCTGAAAATCAATTTTCATTCATGTGGGGGATTGTTGGAAAAATTAGCTTAAAATGGCATATTAAGTGGCTATTTTGTGGTACAATTATCAGTGGGGTCCACTTCCGATTTGGGTCGGGTCAAAGTGGATTCGGGTTCTTCGTAGTGAGACGAAGAGATTGATATATTGTACGCTCAAAACGGATAATGGGTGAATGAGATATTGATTCTCAAAGTAGACCCATTTGAGTTGGGAAAATAAGGGACTTTGTCCCACATTGGTTTGGAAACAAGATTTGCCCCCCTTATATACATGAGCTCTTTTCAAGCTTGTAGAATTGTATAGCATAGAGGCTCTCTCTCGCGCGCGCGCGCGGAGGGGGGGGGGGGGGGTGCAAATCAAAATCCAACTAGAGGACATCGAAAAGGCTTGATTCAAGCCCGAGCTCGCGTGCGCCGGCACCTGCGGGCACGAATGTCGTCCGGAAATGGGCTGGCCTTGCGGGCTAAGTTATGCCAAACTTCGGTATCATTTTCCATCTGATATAGTCACTTGGTTTGGCCAAAACTGAACCGAGAGCACAACTCTCGTGCATCTGTGACCACGAGAGTAGTGCACTCTCGGGTTGCACCACAGTGCACACAAGAGATGTGCTCTCGTGTGAACCTGCACCCCAACGGTCTGAAACCCGAAAGTTCAGCCTGTTGTACAGATTAAACTCATCTGTTACGGAATTAATACTGTTTTAATTCCAATTTTAAATTCTGAGTTTAATCCTACTTAGTGGTGACCGTTACAGGTGTTATACAATTGGTTTAATACCAATTAAAGGTCATGTTGAATGCTATCCCTTCCAACATCCCTATATAAAGAGAGGTAGAACAGTAGCATTTTACACACAGTACAAAAACGAAAGGAATTCCAGTAGCTTTCAGCTTCCCAAAACTCTGCTTCTACTCTCTTCTTTACCAACTAGTGTTCTCTACTTTGCTTTGTTTGTCGGGTTCCTTGTTTAGGTGCTTAAACAAGGAATCGTAGCACGTTTTATCCTGGGAAACCTAGGCTACAACGCTCCTAGCACTTGTGGGAGGTAGCAAATAAGGTTTTAAGGAAAAGAACCTTGTGTTCGAACTCGTGCTAAACCTATACCCAAACACTCAACCTTTTCCTTCCCAATTTTCTGTTTTCCCATATAATATTAATCTTTCCGTAGGATTATTATTATTTTGGGATTTTCCACCTTATTACCCAACATTAAGTGCCTAAGGCAACAACAACAGAACCAGCATCAAGGCCAACCCAAAAATGTGTGCGAAAGGGTGAGTCCCCGAGTCATCTACTTCTGGCACGAAAAAGATAGAGTATGACCATATCGTAGAAGAGGGAGGCAAGGAGTCAGAAGAGGATCCCGCGCAGCAACATAAAAAAAACAATTCATCCGATAAGAAGTAAAAGATCCATATATAGCAGGGTTTGTATAACAATTGGTCATGGTCCGCCCTACTCAATATTATTGTCTAAGAATAAAATAAACCATTCTCAATTTAATTTACATGATCCTTATGTTAGCAGAGTAGGAGGGGTGAAAGTCCAAAAAATGGAGGTCGAGGCTTGTCCTCGGCAAAAATAAAAAAATAAAAAATAAAAAAAAAAATCAATCATGCCCTAAGGATGTGGGATGTCCGACTTCACCTATCTAACGGAAGTAGTGGTTCTTTATCCTTAAGGATGTGAGAGGTCCGACCTCACCTATCCAACGGAAGTAGTGGTTCTTTAGCCACAAGAGCACCAAAAGTGTTGGCTAGAGACTCGCTATTACCCACAACTCTAATGGGACCATGGGTCTGACCGCTATGGCACCCAACAAGTAGTAGATTCTATTGACAAATACTTGGCGATTTGCTCGATGGCATCCTTGACGTACCTATACTTGAATTTAAACCATCATGATTCGAATTAGAATTTCGTGACTTGTCTTGATTACAAAAAACAAAAAAAAAAAAACAAAAAAAAACAAAAAAAAAAACAAAAACAAAAAAAACAAAAACAAAAACAAATTAAAAACAAAACCAATAAATAATAAATTAAAAAATTTTAAAAAGAAAATGGGCCGAGCCAAGGTCCTTGACCGGCGAAAAAAACATTAAAAAAATAAAGAAAAAATAATTTATTAAAAAATTATTTTATTATTAAATAAAAGTATAAAAGGAAAAAAAATATAATTATTAAATCCTAGCCATTTCTTTATGATTGCGACTAGGGGCTGGTACAGACTAACAGGAATATTCGATAAGTTTGACATTTCTATTACTCCCTAGTTGATTCCACTAAGCTTGCAGCTCGAGAGTAGGGGGCTGGTGATATGTACAAGGAGGAGTCAAAGCATTATTACAGTAAAATAGTAACTGTCAAGCAGAGAGTCAGTTGAACGATGCACTTAAGGTAGACCCATCGCATTTATTGGAGCACCGACCCTTAAAAAGTAGAAGTTATGGAGGAAAGTGCACACCAATTACTAAAGAACGTAACCGTTGCACTTATTTGGAGGCCGTTGTGGCCATTAATGTTAAAATCATTACCACTAGTATAAAGGTTGACCCCAAGTAACAACAGGGGAACACGCTTTGAATTTTGTACACTCTACTTAATAATTTTTTTTCAAAATATACTCCAGTAACATATTTACCATTAGTAGTATAAAAAAATTATACTCTGTGGCATTAACACTAATGCTAAAGGTCCAGTGATATCCTAGTTTGAAGCAAACGACTAATAATTGCCTGTTCGTCTGCTCAAAACATAAATTGTTATTTTTCTTGTTATTTTAACCAAACTTTAGTCCAAGCATTTTGTTTAGGTATGTTCTCTTGCTAAAAGTATGGAGTCACACTATTTAGTGGAAGCAGTGATGACCACCTTGAAACTTATTTTGAATGAGAAGAGATGATTGATCTCCACATTTTGTGATTTTTATTGTGCAAAAGAAAAAAAAAATGCAATTTGCCACAAATTTCTTTCAAAGTGCATGCCACATTATGGTTAAATGATATGTTACATGATTATTATCATAATTGAAAGTGTCAGATAAAAACTTAGAGTGCATTGAAACAAGTCATGAGGAAAAAATATCTAAATGTTGATGATTTTTACAAGAAGATAGAGTATTTAAGGATTGAAGCTAAAATAAAACAATATGAAGAAACCATGATAGAAAGAGTTCTAAATGGTCTTAATAGTGAGATTATATTGTCAAAGAATTATAACAATACTACTATGATAATCTAGACCATTTAGTATATATATGCCAAGTACTTTGTGCATAGATGGTACTCGGGTTGGACTTCCATATAGGAGATTGTGAGTTTGAGTCTCAATGGAGACGTTATTGGTTCTCTGAAATTTTATGAGATGAGAGAAAAACGGTCTTTTTGATGGGCTTAATAATAAGGAATAATGGTCAAATAGACTATCAAACTACACATGAAATTACAATTGGGTCGTCGAACTCAAAACAAATTTGTAAATAGGTCCCTGAAGAACACAAAATTATGCAATTAACCTAAAGTAACTTGTTTACCTGATTGTTGATATGGTGGTTATTGAATGAAAAAATAATTTTTAAATTTTATTCTAATAATTTTAAATACAAAATTAAAAAACAAATCACCCCTGCCCTTCATCTCCAAGCTCTTAGAGACAAAGAAACCTTGTTCGTCTTCGGCTGGAGACGAAGAGGTCCCTTCAAATCCAAGCTGCCGAAGACAAAGACAGGTTCTTCGTCTCTGGCATAGGGATGAAGAGACCTTTGTGTCCCGGCTATCGGAGATGAAGAACGGTTCTTCGTCTCCGGTAGCCTAGAGATGAAGGCCGAGGGAGGAGGTGAGGTTTTTTTTTTTTTTTTTTTTTAACAAAAATAAAAAAAAATGATTTTTAATCTGGTATTCACCACGTCAGGAATCAATAGGTAAACATGTCACTTTTTGTTCAATAACATGATTTAGCGTTATTCAGGCGCCTATTTACATTTTTTTTTACGTTCAATAGATGACCCAATTAGTCAATTACAGTTTCATGTGTAATTTGATGGTCTATTTGACCCTTATTCATAATATAATAATAAGAGTTATTGTTATTATTGTTACGTTGTTGATGTTGTTGTGAAGGGAAATTTTTTTTTTTTTGAAACACTCATGATTCTTTACAAGGTAGTATCTGTTATATACTTTATCAATTTTTTTCAGCCTAAAGAATCAATGTCCCAACCACCGAGATTTGATCAAGTGACCACCCATTTTGAATTGTAATAGATGTGTTATTACACTACATAGTGGTTGGCTAAAGGGAAAAGATCTCAAGATGAAAAAAAAATGTATTATTAATTATCTTTTGGCCCTATAATTTATTATTATTATTATTATTATTATTATTATTATTATTATTATTATTATTGTTGTTGTTGTTGTTGTTGTTGTTGTTGTTGTTGTTATTATTGTTATTATTGTTATTATTATTATTATTATTATTATTATTATTATTATTATTATTATTTTGCAAGTAAGTGAGGGTAATAAGAGCTTGCAATTTGTAAAGATGACTCTTATCCATGGAATGTCCAATTTGCAAGCCCATGAAGTTGATCCACAATCGTTATGCCATGGAACCGTGTTCACCATCCATGGTGAACACGGTCCCAACGGTATTAGTGTACCATTATTTTCTTCTTCTTTTTTTTTTTCTTTAATTAATCGCGTGAATTTTCTTCTTAATTTTCACATTTCGCGGTTTCACTTTAATTTGAGGTGAGAAATAATTTCGGACATTCATAAATTATGAATCCATGCATGCACATTCACTTTGGAACCATGCCTACACATTCCCGTCCGAAACCATGGCTGCTCCTCTGTAGCGCAAGCTTCTTCAACATTCATAAATTATGAATTTTCTGTTATAGAATTATTGTTATGAGATTATGAATTTTCTGTTATGAGATTATGAATTTTCTGTTATGAGACTATGAATTTACAGTAAATTCATAATCTCATAACAGAAAATTCATAATTTAATAAATGTTTTTCTTTTATGAGATTATGAATTTTCTGTTATGAGATTATGAATTTACAGTACATTCATAATCTCATAATAGAAAATTCATAATTTGACCAAACGCGCGCCGTTAACACCACATTAGCGATTTTTTTTTTTTAACATAAAAACGACGCCGTTTGGACCCATGTTCACCATTCATGGTGAACACGTTTCCAGGGCATAATTTGTCGTTGATCCATCCTGAGTGGTTACAATTCTTACGATTGTTATATCATGCATCGGGGTTTATGTTGCATTGTGAACCCTGATACAAAAATTATGTAACTTTAGTTAATGCGTTATGTACATGCAATTAACAATTTCTGTACATGTAAACAAATAACTTAATAATGGTTGACACATAATATGATAGTTACATGTACATAAACTATCAATGCAGGTACAAAATGTGTCAACTATAGATACAGAATATGACTTGATAATTACTGACACATAATATGATAGTTACATGTACAGAAACTATTAACAGTAGGTACAAAATGTTTAAACTATAAATACATAATCTGAGTGTTATTTTTGGACCAGGGTCTACAATTCAAAGTAGACCCTGGTCCATGGTATAATTTGCCCAATTATTATATTGTGGATTATGATTCACATTGTAAGATGGACCACTAATATATATATATATATATATATATATATATATATATATATATATATATATATATATATATATATATATATAGAGAGAGAGAGAGAGAGAGAGAGAGAGAGGGGGGGGGGGGGGGGGGGGGGGAAGTGTTTAGGTGCGGGGATGACTTCCCGTGCGGTTGTGCGGTTAACGCACCTTAAACATTAAAATGGCGCACTTAAGTACGCAAACCATGGTATCTCCTGTCACCGACGAATATGATGAGGCTGAATTGGAACTCTTTTCTGTGTGAATGCCCTTAATTGTGGGGGGTGGTCTCATTGAGCTTCTCAAAGGTTGACGGTGGTGTTTATGAGCATGGGAAACCCACAAGAATTTGTTGCACATGTTTTAACTTTTGTTTGCTGAATTAAACTGATGATGGCGTTATTTGAAAAAAAAAACACAAAGCACCTTAAGCATAGAAATCACTCACCTTAAGAAGGAAAATAACGCACCTTACGAAGGAAAACAATGTACCTTAAGAAGGAAAACCACGCACCTAATGCTTTAGGCCGACTCACCTTAAGTTTCAACAACTCACGTACCTTAAGCATACAAATCACGCACCTTAAGAAGGAAAACCACGCACCTTAAGTTTCAGGTTGACGCACCTTAAGTTTCAACAACTACTCATATTAAGCACACAAATCACGCACCTTTAGGACAAAAACCACGCATCTTAAATTTGACTTAGATGCAAAAAATACCAAATTACCACAACGTTTTTTTTTTTTTTAATTTTTGTTAATCTTAGACGTAAATTTTGGCAAGATCAATAACTCTCCTCTCACCGCACAACCGCATTTGAACCTAATCTTATATATATATATATATATATATATATATATATATATATATATATATATATAAATATAATGTTCATTTTTTAAAGTTCATTTTTAGTCCACCTAATATTACTTTTTGAAGGTTTATTTTTACTGTATTGAATGTTCATTTTTAGATAACATTTTAAAAATGAACCTTCAATACATTAAAATTAACATTTAGTATATTAAAATAAATATTTATTAGTGATTCATCTTACAATATGGATCATGGTTCAGAATATAATTTGGGGAGTTTTTGCATTGGTTAATACCACTTCCCATTTTGATAGAGGATGCTTTAATTCATGAACAAATATCTTTGAAGAGGAGGATGATGAGAATATAAGCCAAGGCAAAGATAATTCAGACGTTATGCCATGGAACCGTGTTCACCATTCATGGTGAACACGGTTCCAACGGTGTTAGTACACCGTTATCTTTCTTCTTTTTTTTTTTTTTGTCTTTTTTTTTCTTTTTTTTTTAATTAATTGCGTGACTTTTCTTCTTTATTTTCACATTTTGCGGTTTCACTTTAATTTGAGGTGAACAAAGATTTCGGACATTCATAAATTATGAATTCATGCCTGCACATTCACTTTGGAACCATGCCTACACATTCCCGTCCGAAATCACGGACATTCATAAATTATGAATCCATGCCTGCACATTCACTTTGGAACCATGCCTACACATTCACTTTGGAACCATGAGATTATGAATTTTCTGTTATGAGATTATGAATTTTCATAAAATTCATAATCTCATAACAGAAAATTCATAATTTGATCAAACCCGCGCCGTTAACTCCACATCCGCGAATTTTTTTTTTTTTTTTTACCTAAAAACGACGTCGTTTTGCCTTGTGTTCATCATTCTCGGTGAACACGATTCCATGGCATAATTTGCGAAGATAATTTGGTTAAAATTCATTAATTGACAATATCGATATATTTGGTCCAAGAGCTAATTGCTTTATTCAAAGAGCCTAAACGGAGGCCCAAATATTTGATGGCAATCCAAATATCCAAATTCGTAACTTTTAAACAGCCTTGTGATTCCAAACACTTTGTGCTTAGATGTCACACGAGTTGGACTTTCATATAGGAGGTTGTGAGTTCAAGCCTTAATTAATGAACGCCTATAGCTTATTTTAACCGCTGATTGTGTTAATTAGAGGGGAGGGTATAAATTTTAGAAAAGTGTTTGGTATATTTTTTTTCTCAAAAAACTAATTGAAAAAGTTGCTTGGAGTAGCTTTTTGAATTTTAGCGTTTTGGAGTTGCAAAAAACTAATTAACCAAACATTTATATTGATATTTTAACTTAATCAAACAATTAATAGTGGTCAAAAAGCGAAAATTGACCTATAAACCAATTTTTTTACCAAACAGGGCCATTAAGAGTAAAATAATAATTTATTTTGAAACATTATTCTAAGTAATGCTTCAAAATAAGCTAGTAATTTAACTTTTCGACTTTCAGTTTAAGTTAGCTTTTAAGCTATGTATGTCAAACAGAGCATAAATCAGACTAACGTGATTCAAAAACTACAAAAAAGTTAAGAGAAAGATCAATAATTTCTTTAAGTTTAAAATAATTATATTCAATCGACACCATACTAAAAGATGAGCTTATAAGGCGTTTGGTTGGGGGGAATGAATTAAGAAGGAAAAGAATTGTAATTCCGTGAGAAAAAAAAAAGAATAAGGTGGGAATAAAGTATGAATTCAAATTACATTGTTTGGTAGGGATGAATATAATTAATAGGAATGAGAATGGAAAACATGATAGAAAGACTAAAATACCCTTGTAGTGTAATAATAATAATAAGGAATAAGGGTCAAATTAGCCATCGAACTACACACGAAAATGTAATTAGGTCACTGAACTCAAAAAACATGCAATTAGGTCTCTGAACAATGTAAAGTGATGCAATTGAACCCAAAAGTGACCTGTTTACCTGAAGTGGAGGTTATTTTATTAAAATAATAATTTTTTATTTTACTAAATAATTGTAAATAACAAAATAAATAAATAAATTAAAAAAAACGCCTCGTCTCCAGGCCGCCGGCTGCCTGGAGACGAAGACGTCCCTTCATCTCCGGCCTGGAGACGAAGGATCTCATCCTTCGTCTCCATGCCGGAGAAGAAGCGACGACGTTGTCCCTTTTTCTCCGCGGCATGAAATGTTTCCCCGCGGCCTAGAGACGAGGCGTTTTTTATTATTTATTATTATTATTTTTTTAAATTTAGTTATTTACAATTATTTAATAAAATAAAAAATTATTATTTTAATAAAATAACCTCCACTTCAGGTAAGCAGGTCACTTTTGGGTTCAATTGCATCATTTTGCGTTGTTCAGGGACCTAATTGCATGTTTTTTTGAGTTCAGTGGCCTAATTGAATTTTCGTGTGTAGTTCGATGGCTAATTTGACCCTTATTCCTAATAATAATAATAATTGAAGACAAATATGTCAGTTTTCCATTTTTCCCTTTTCCTTCTTCATTGAATTAGAATTCATCGTTAGAGGGTATGAATTCCAATTCAATGGATGAAGGGAATTGAAATTGCAACTACCTCAAACCAAACAATGTAGTTTTCTTTCCTATTGAATTACATTGAAAAAGAATTCCAATTACATCCAACCAAACACCTTGTTAAAGTTACTTGTGAGTAGACCTGGCAATTCGTGTATACGGGTTCGTTAACGGGTCGACACGATAACGACACGAACACGATAAGGCTAAACACGGACACGACACGTTAAGATTAACGGGTTCAAATTTTTAACACGAACACGAACACGATTTGTCAACGGGTTAAACGGGTTGACACGATAGACACGTTTTGTTAACAGGTGTCGGGTCATGTCGACACGATATAACACGAAACTCGTTTAAACCCGCTAAAACTATTAATATATTTTTAAAAAACTAAAATTTAAATTTAAGTATATAAAAAAAGAAATAAAACCTACAATTCAATCTATCAAACAAACTAAACAAAATATTCAATTTATAACATTCATAAAATGATAAAATAACATACAAAAATCATAATTAAAGAAGTTCCATACTAGTTTTTAGAATAAAATTGAACACGATAAAAATTCAAATTTCATATTGTTGAACATCAATAATTGGTATATGATCTTGGCCTAATGTAGTAAATTCATCATTAGTCATGTTCATGATATCTTTTGTAATCTCATTCATGAAAATGGTTCTTAGCGGGTTATAAACAGGTTTGTGTAAACGGGTTCGTGTAAACGGGTTGACACGATAATATTAACGGGTTAAACGGGTTCTTAATAGGTTTAACGGGTTGACCCGGTAAGACACGAAACATAACGGGTCAACCCGTTAACGACCCGGGACACGTTAAGACTAAACACTAACTCGTTATTTTCGTGTCCGGTTTCGTGTCGTGTTAACGGGTCGTGTCCATAATTGCCAGGTCTACTTGTGAGTATCAAGGGAAATGTTTAATATTTCTTTATTCAAATTTTGAGTTTTCTTAATGAGAGAATTTCTTGCACAAATTTTTTTTTTTGGAGTTTTTTTTTTTTTTTTTTTTTTTTTTTTTTTTTTTAATTATAGTTTCAAATTTTATTTAAATTACAGTTCTAGTAATTTGTTAGTTCTAGAACTTCAATATATTAAAAATAAATATTTATCAATAGTGTATCATATAATTTGCCTGAATGCATGGGCTGGGCTGAGGTTTAGATATTTGGGCTAAAATCATAGGTTTAGATATTTGGGCTAAAATCATACCCATTAAAGATATGATAATTATTAAAAGAGTACTCCGTATTTTATACAGATACATATAGAAAATAGATAGAAAACCTCAGCGTTCACTTTTCCTTTTGTGCAAGCAAGCAAGCAAGCTCTCTTCTCCAGAGGAACGAGGAGTTTAGAGATCAAAGAGAAGCGAAATCAGCCATGGAAGGTGAAGAAGGAACGCAGACACAACAGCTAATTCTAGCCAACAAAATCTTTCTGCTCACCCACCCCGACGTCGACGACCTGCAGAAAGTTCGCCTCCGCGACGAGGTCTTCAATGCCGTCGTCGCCAATGGTATTCTTAGTTGTTTTGATTGGCTTTGGAGTTTATTGGGTTTTTGTGTTTGAGATTTGGATTTGATTGTCTATGATTTCGCCGCAGATATGGCTCCCTTGTACCAAACCCTAATCGCGAACTCGGTACTGAATTTGGATCAGAAGGTGCTCGATTCGATGCGGGCTAAGATTGACGAGGAGCTCAAAAAGCTTGACGAAAAGTGAGTTTACTCCGTTTCATTGGCATTCCTATTCTTTTTTTTTTTCCTCGTGGAAATTATTTTGTTTGATACTCCGTAATTTTTTGGTTTGCAAGTGCAAAGTTCCAATTAGTTCTGAACTTCATTACTTCACTATTTTAGTTGACGATCAATCACGGGGCTAGTTCTCAATGTGACAAATTTTGACACAGATTTGAAACATTGGCTCTAGTTGGAATAAATAATTATTAAAATACCATGGGTAGAAAGACAGCAAGTAGCATACAGATGTTGAGATTCTGAGAACCTGAGATGCAAAATATTTATTTGGCCAAGTTTGTAGCCTACAAAACAATATGGTGGTATTTTCCTGTACACAGCAGTATGTGTGCAGTGCGTATGTATATAAATATATTGCGTAAATAGAGTAATTAATTTAAAAAATATATAACAAAGGCATAGTCGGAAGTGGCTGTTCACCTGCAAGGTTGCTTCAACACTGCTGTAGACTTCTAACCGAAATGCTCAACCCTACTAATTCTTGAAATTGTTTGAAGACTAGAAAATTTGCTCAACCCTACTAATTCTTGAAATTGTTTGAAGACTATTAACTAGTAATGAACCTAAAAAATGGTATAGTGATTTTTCTGAGCAATTAGGACAAAGTTGTTTATCTTTTCAAGTTTGTCTGCTGCATAGATGGGATATTTTTAAAATAGAGCGTCCAGTCTAATTCCTTAAATTAGTGCTGGTTTTCACTTTTTGGTATTTAGATGTTTGTTTATACACCAAGAAGAACCAATTATGCGCTTTCTTTATTCTGGCTGTCTCTAATTGGATCGTGTCCATCTAGGATTGCTGATGCAGAAGAAAATTTGGGGGAAAGTGAGGTCAGGGAGGCCCATCTGGCAAAATCCCTATTTTTCATTCGTATTGGTGACAAGGTAACATTACTGTTGATTTGTTTTGTTGTGTTAATATTTTACATTTTGTCTATGCTCAATGAGATTCATCCTCTAAAACCCAGGATAAAGCCCTGGAACAGCTCAAGGTAACAGAGAGCAAAACTGTGGCTGTTGGGCAGAAAATGGACTTGGTATTTTATACACTCCAGATGGGTTTCTTTGACATGGACTTCGACCTTATTTCTAAAAGCATTGATAGAGCAAAGAAGTAAGGGGTGATGTGTGAATCATTTGATGAGATTCTTTCTAGTGTTTTAATTCTTTCAAACAATTCAATACTCTATTCTCATTATTATTGTTTGGCCTGGTAGCCTATTTGAAGAAGGTGGTGACTGGGAAAGAAAGAACCGGTTGAAGGTCTACGAAGGACTCTTCTGCATGTCCACCCGCAACTTCAAGAGAGCAGCTGACCTTTTCCTTGATTCTATCTCAACATTTACAACCTATGAACTTTTTCCTTATGACACTTTCATATTTTATACAGTCCTTACAAGCATTATTACCTTGGATCGTGTTTCCCTGAAACAGAAGGTATCAAAATTTGGTTTTGAATCTTTTTTGTTACCTTTTCTGTATGGATGATTTCTGTCTCATTAATATTCCTTTATTGGATAGTGATACATTTTATAATGGTTGTGACGTGTAACAGGTAGTGGATGCACCAGAGATCTTGACAGTTATCGGAAAGATCCCTTATCTTTCTGAGTTTTTGAACTCCTTATATGATTGTCAATACAAGGCATTCTTTTCTGCCTTTGGTAAGTATACTCATTGTTGTGACCTGTTTCTCTTTTCTGCATATTTGTTCTTGTCAGCAGATTATATATTGGTCCTGTTTGGTAAAAAATTGGCCTATAGGCCAATTTTGGCTTATATGACCACTATTAATTGTTTGATTTATTTAAAATATCAATATAAATGTTTGGTTAATTAGCTTTTTGCAACCCCAAAAGGCTAAAATTCAAAAAGCTACTCCAAGCAACATTTTCAATTAGCTTTTTGATAAAATTATATCAAACAGCTATCAGCTAATAGCTAATTTACCAAACACTTTTCTACAATCAGCTAATGTTATCAACTATTTATACCCTCTAATTAACACAATCAGTTAACAGCCAACAATTATCAGCTAACAGCCATTTTACCAAACAGGGCCATTATGTCCATACACTTTGTCCTTTTTTTAAAAAATATTTCTGAAGGATTTTGTTCTAGATGGATGCTACTAGCCTAATTTAGGTTAATTGTTCATAAGCTGCGAGTCCACTGCCTGAAAATTTCAAATCTTATGGTGTTTCTTTGGTTCAATACTTCTATTTCTAAATCTTTATGAAGAAAGATACTAACAAGGGAGACGGTGACCAGAACCAATAACATGGAAAAGTAGAAACTCAACTAGAACAGGGAAAGGGGATGTAAATTAAATGTTTTCTACATATAGGATAATAAGAATGAGATTTTGGTAACAATCATAACATATGCTTGCAATATCAGAATATCTGAAGTACATGATTGTTTGAGATTAATTAAGATAGCAAAAGCTTGTGGGCTAATAAGTTTTTTAGAGTAAGAAAATGCTTAGGAGAGTTATGACCGTATGAATAGGCTAGCTTGACTAAATACTACTCAACAGGGCAGAAAGAACAGTAATGACGTCTGTTATTACTTAAGGATTTGAATCCTCAGTAGATGAGTAGAGTAACAAAAGTAGCTAAGCATAAACAGAATCAAATCCAATAGTAAGGTGTGAAAGTTACAAACCAAACACCTTATTAATGTGTACATGATAATATAGTATATGCATTTTGCTAATTGCATAGTTCTCATTGTCAAAACCATAGAATATCTAGTCTATATGTAATAGTTTGAATTGTGGAGATTTTTGGAGGGGAAGTGATTCAAGCTGAGTGGATATAAAACCAAATAGATAATTTGGAATATCATGATCACTAAAAGGCAACATTTACTTGGATTAAATCTTTGTTAAAATTTTAACTACATTCTTCACAAGGGGATGCAGACAAGGGTGTGGTTTTAGATTTAAGGCTGGTTGGATGACAAGGGAAGTGCATGGTTTAATGATTTAGTTACTATATACTGAAAGGAAGCATACATGAGAAAACCAATGAAAAAAGATTGGAAAGTGCATTGTTTATTGCCTTGTATATTCAGTTTGTTAACATAGATTTGCAATTAACATCAACTGTCCAAGGTAATTATTTAAATATTTCCTCTTAGAATAAGTATGCAACAAAGTACACTCAAAAGGATCTTGCATATAATAGGCAATTTGACACAGTTAATTTGTGTTCAACTGTTAGAGCATATTGATATTAGAAATACCTGGTCTGTTATTGTGTAATTTAAATTGATATGAAATCTTAGATGTGCATCTGACTGAGGAATGTTTTGTATTCAGTTATGTAAAGACACTTAATTGTTATGTATTTATCTAACAACTGATATTTTATCACTATTCTTCATAAAGAACATGTGTGATTGTCTAATTGTTTTTTTTTTGAAATGGATTATTATAGCTGGCATAACAGAGCATATTAAGTTGGATCGCTACTTGCACCCACACTTCCGTTATTACATGAGGGAGGTGCGAACTGTTGTTTATTCACAGTTCTTGGAGTCATATAAAAGTGTCACAATTGAGGTGATGGCTAAGGCATTTGGGGTGACTGAGGACTTCATTGATACGTATGTTGAAGATTTTGTTCTCAAAGCTAGAAGTATGATATAATTTGTTTTGATGCAAGTTATCTAATTGACTGTCCATTTTTTGCACAGGGAGCTTTCTCGGTTTATTGCTGCAGGGAAGCTACATTGCAAGATTGACAAGGTTGCTGGTGTGCTAGAAACAAATCGGCCCGATGCTAAGAATGCTCTGTACCAGGCAACCATCAAACAAGGGGATTTCTTGTTGAACAGAATCCAAAAGCTTTCGCGAGTTATTGATCTCTAGGCAATTTCTTCCTACACTAGCACCAGCCTAGATGTACTCACGGTTCCTGAATACTGAATTTGGTTAATTTTCTTATGTAACTGAAAAATCTTATCTTATTTTTCTGTTTGAATTAAAAATATTTTCCATTACCCGTGGATTTTCTTGATTGGGTAATTTTCCTTGCCGTTCAGAGTTGGTACTATGCAATATTACAATGACTTTTGTTTACATCCTCCAGTTGTTAAAAGGCAATTAGTATGGACTTTTATTTGGACCTAATGGATAATAGAGTTTGAGTGCATCTCACAATTGCAACTTCTTATGTAGGAAATTTGTAGACTAGCAAGCGTTTGGCACATGGATCAGGGTTTACTATGCATTGTGGATTCATAGATTGTGTCCGTAGTTGATATATTATATTTATGTGTCTATAAATAGATTGAAAGACACAGTTATATTAATTACAGGCAAATAATTTTTAGATTAGAGTTTATAATGCAATGTGGACTCTAGTCTATGGTATAACAATTGCAAATGTTTTGATATGATTTTTTGATGTGCAAGTAATTTAGGATTTGACCCCAACAAAAATTTGGGACAATCATAATATACAATAGGTGACACAAATTAATAAGAGAACTATATGATTGTAGGAAGTCCCTTTTATTCCATTTGTTAGTTCGCCCCACCTTCTGCATTCAAGTGCACAAGTGTTTGTCCACATACAAGTAAAACTTGCCCGTACAAACTTGCCCCTCCCCCTCCCCCCTCATAGAGCTGAAGTACTACACAAGCAAACACCCGAAAACAACAAGCAATAAAACAACGCATCGAAACAATTATAATTATCATGATGGTCTAGCTGATTACACGTCCTACATAATCGTTTGAGCCTCAAACTCTTATCAACAGCTCTCTCCTTATTGCTTTCCAAACGCTTTCCATTCCCTTTGTTCTTGACAACGACCGATGGACGACTGACAATCTTCGACGAAAACGGAGACCCACAAAATGCCTCAATAACATCTCTCCTACCGCGTGGTTGCTGTGAATGACCATCATCACCAATAAATGCCACCATTAGCTGCTTCAACGCACTCGTTATTTGCGTCAACTGCTCAATACTATCACCCACCAAACTAACACAACTATAAACTTAGACCACACTTAATTGACAAAGACTTCACAATCTCATCGCCTCCACTAATCTCAATGCCCTCGACCCCATAACCTCATCGCCTCTACTTCACAACCTCAATAAAGTGTCAAAATGCTGCCCTTCAAAAGGCTTGATCGAGTCGTTACAAGTTGGCGATCAGTATTTCGTATCACCAGTACTCCTAAAATAGACGAAAATTTAAACAAGCATAATTAATTTCAGCACAGAAGAAGTTAGACACCAATACGAACTTGTTCTGGAAGACTACAACTTCAAAAAGAAGCCTAAATCGATAGACCATAAGACAATTTTGCGAACCACCCGATAGACCTCATAGGCTGCCACAGCCCACATGCAGACCCACGTGAGCAAAGCTATGACAAACCATACTGGTCTGTTAGTGGATGTGCGTGTACCGATAGTGGATCTCTATACTTAGGAAAAATTCTGGAAAAGAACTTCAAAAATTAAATTTGGCAAAACCTTAGCCCACAACGACTGCCAATTTTTAATTCGCACATTATTCATTTTGAGTGTATTATATTTCGAGAAACACATTTTTTTCCTCATTTTTAGTCCATTGTTCAAAAGTAAGAAATGATAAGAGTAATGAGTTTTATGATTACTAAAGGATTTAAATCTAATAGTATATAGTAAAAGTAAATAAACAAACATTGTAATGGTATCAATCCGATGGTATGGTACAATAATCCCCAACCAAACACCATCAAATAATTACTTTATACAAATATTAAAATCTAAGTCAAATCAATTAATAAATTATAAATAAATAAATAAATGTAACACTGACATATATGTGTGTCTAGGTATGTTATTATGTATGTATATGTATATTTCTTTTCTTTTTTCAAAATATCACATTCAATATATAGAAGACGATTTTTTTTAAAAAAAAGTTTTTCCTTAATTTTGATTCCAAATTCAAAAAGTAGGAGAAATTGAAATTTATATCCCTCACAAATATGCCAATTATCAATGTCAGTCCTGAATTATTAGTGGTGTAAATGTTGTCCCTCAATTTTCAAAATGTGACATATATTGTCATTCTCCTAATAGGAAGAAGGAGAAACATTATTGTCCGCGGAATTATTAGTGATATAAATGTTGCACCTCAATTTTCATTAATTGATTAAGCAATGAAACATTATTTGAACTACACTCGATCAACCATTTGGGCAATAATTAGTAAGTGGATTGTTAGTGCAACTGCAATATCCAAGAACTGACTCTTATATGAGTGTGTCATATTAAAAGAACCCTTTGTCAATGTTTCTTTGAGTAAGAGTCAAATTTGAGTGAACTTGGGGATGAATCCAAATAAGACTCACAACAAACAATAATGGGGGTATCCAATGTCATACACCCAAAAAATATATCCTTATTATATTTTTAGTATTTACTTTAAAAATGAAGTTAATTAACCTTAATGTTAATTTTTCATTAATTTATTAAACATAACTATGTAATTTTGTACAGAGCATATTATGAAGTAAATATATGTATTTTGTATTATACTAATTTGTAATTTAATATTTTTGTGAACTAAATTGACAAAAAGGGAAATATTTGGACCAAAATTTTTTAAGGCTAATATATATTTAGAATTTATAAAAACGGATATGGGTTAATACTTATATAGAAATTTTTTAGCCAACTACCATATAGTGATTTGACCCCATTCCCTACCTTCAAATCCCAGTTTCCCAATTGAAGACAAGTTTACCTAGTGTTGTCAATACGGGTTGACGGGGCGGGCCAAAGCCCGACGGGCCGTGGGCCTAAACGGGGCGGGCTAAAAAAGCCCGCTCTTAAACGGTCCTGGGTTTGACAGGTCCGGACCGCCCCGCCAGTGGCCCGCGGGCTAGGCGGGCCCCGCCCGAACCCTTTTAAAAAAAAAAAAAATTTTGTTCATAAAACATTTAACTAATTAAAATAAATTGATAGATAAGTCATAACTCACATAAAACATAATAATCAAATATTAAATATTACATAAAGTTCAAAGTTCATAGTTTATCAAACATCAAACTAGTCACAACTACAAAGTCCAAAAATATTACACATAACAATAATTTTAAAGTGCATATTTTATATAAAATAAAATAAAATAATGGCGGGCAGCCCGCGGGGCGGGCCAAAAAAGCCCGCTCCTAAATAGTCCTCTATTTTCAAAACTCGCCCCCTACCTAAGTAGGGGTGGGGCGGGCCGGCCCAGCGGGGTTACCTTTGCTTAAGTAATATTGTAGGTTAAGAGACTATTGACTTTGTAGCTAGTGATGTCATGCTCGATCTATCTATACTCTTTTCCATTGTTAAATGTTTTTTTAAGGAAAAAAAAAAAAGGCCAAGCAGAATATATCTTTATTATTAGATAGATCAACAACTTTAAAAAAAAAAAAACATACACCGAAAAAAATTAGATAACGCGATTAAGTCACATCAATGTACAATGATGCTAAGATGGACCGACCACTACATATCAACTGAAAATTCTAAAAGAATCAAACTGAATAAACTAGGATCTATATGTATTTACTAATCAATTAGCATAAAAAATCGCTTCAAGATAAATGTAAAGCATCTAGCAAGCTAACAACTTCAATTTCTTTGAACCAACCTTCACATATCATTCACCATATGAAAGAAATTGTCCCTTGCATGACACTTTCTTTAGATTAACGATCATTGTACCAACAACATGTTTGATTATAAACTGCCTTAGGAGACTGATATGAGAAGAAGAAAGCAAAATGTAGCCAGGGACAACTTGCTAATTCATCGTTGGAAGGCCTTAAAAGATTAGTAATCCTTTGCCAGCAACATCCTCAGCAAGTCATCCCTGGCTGCAATCCACTCCCTAACTTTTCATCCAAGACTCCTAGGCTATATAATGATGAAAAGTATATACATATAATGATGAGAAAGAAAGATTTTGGTGCCGTGGTGCCATATCATTACCTAACAAGGAAATATGATACAATTTTTTTTTTTTTTTTTGAAAATAAATATGATACAATTTTAAGTTAGAAGAAATCTTTTTTTTTTTTTTATTTTTAAATATTTAATGACTAAAATTCTTTGATTTTTCTTATATAATGACACTAAAGAATTCTCTCTCTCTCTCTCTCTATATATATATATATATATATATATATATATATATGGTGTGAGAAATGTATATATATATATATATATATATATATATATATATATATATATATATATATATATTTATTTATTTATTTATTTATTTATTTTTAAATATTTAATGACTAAAATTCTTTGATTTTTCTTATATAATGACACTAAAGAATTCTCTCTCTCTCTCTCTCTCTCTCTCTCTCTATATATATATATATATATATATATATATATATATATATATATATATATATATATATATATATATATATATATATATATATATATATATATGGTGTGAGAAATGTAAGGCCTCTCTTTTGCTCATGCATGAGGGCACTAGTGCTTGCTTGAGAAGTCTATCATTGCCCCATATTTATAGGCAAGGAAGCGAGAAGGGTGTAAGACCATGCAGTGTTATTTTCTATATATAATTTTCTATATAAACACTCATTTATAGAAAATAACAAGCTTTCTAAAAGAAGAAAGGTACAGGGTAGAATATTTTGGGAATTGGAATGGACCAAATTTGCAGTACTTGAGATAGGGTATTGGTTGGCAAGATTTGCGGACCACAATTAAGATATGGTATTGCGTGGGGTGCCCATTTCTTATCATTGAATGATAGGGATAGCATCTTTGAAGTGATAAGTCTTATCATCATTTGATTGTAGAATTGAATATAGTGGTCAGGATTCGTTTTAATAATAATGTATTCTCCTACTTAGGCTAACATTATTCCTACCATACTCACTTTTAAATATGTTCTTACTCCTACATCACTAAATTTGTAATTCATTTGTTATTTACATTACGAGTTCTACTGCATGTACTCTCAAATTTTACTTCCTTATTTTTACTCCCTAAGGTGGCAAATCATGATTAGTTATTTTCATCATGTGGGTCCACAGAAAAGTGTCTACATCAAGAATATGTGAGAGGGAGTACAAGTTGGGAGTATAAAATGAGAATAGTATTTTCCTTACACTACATCATGCAAATACAATCAACTTTCAAAAGTGGATCCCAATTTCACATCACTTTAAAAATTACTCCCTCCGTCTATTTTATGTATCTGGTTCGGTTAACGAAGTTTGACATAATTTATTTTTAATTCAATTTTTCATAATATTAAGTTTAGTATTAGTATACAAAATTTATATATTTAGAAACTACAGTAAAAGTACTAATTTAAAAATAAGTAAAAAATACTAAAGAAAATAAACAAAGAAGAAAGAGTTGATTTGATGAATGAATAGTAAGTAGGACATATAAAATGAGACAGTGTGAGTAATATTTTTTTTCAATAAATATTATAAAGCAATATCTGTTCAATAAAACATCCATTGAAGCTTGAACCCATAACCTCCCATATGAGAGTTTAACTTAATACCATTGAACCACATACAAAGTCATTGGTGAAGTACATTTAAATATTAAAAATAACAAAAATGAAAATCCAAAAAACATATTTTTTTATATAAATTACTTTTAAATATTAAAAATAGCAAATATGAAAATCTAAAAATGTAATTTTTTTTTAATTTTTTTTTTGTATTATGTATATAACCGAATGCAAATTATACTACGAAGGAGAAAAATAGGTTTATCATTCAGCTGATGCAACAAGATACATCAACTATGAATGAAACGCAAAAACAGTTGTACGATAAACAAATGAAGAAGTTATTAGATGAGTAAGTGTGATGAAATTAATTTGTATGCATTGTATTTATAAATCAATGAAAATTTATGTACTCTTTTAATATATTATTTTATTAATTTTTTTTTATTACATATAAAAAATAGATTATAAAAAAAAAAGTACAAATAAATATAATAATTTGTAATTTTTAAAAATTATAAAAAATGTATTACATAACAAATTTCAATATAATATAATAATTCAACAATAACTTAAATAACCAATAAAAATTAAAATAAATTAAGTTTTTTTAATAAGTTAGTTACATAACAAAAAAAAAAAACATTAACCAAAACTATACATATATATACATACATATACATATACATATATATATATATATATATATATATATATATATATATATATATATATATATATATAAACTAAAACATTAGGTATTAACCAAAAGAATATGTTAGGAACCTTGTATTAGGATTTTGATGATACCAATGTAATGTAGAAAGTAGACCCCTAACTCCTTCGTTTGTATTGTATCGCTACTTTCGTTCTAGACGAAAGTTGCCATAACTCATATGTAATTCGTGTTAAGCTAGAACAAACACACGAAAGGAGTTATGAATAGAAGATAGGCTGATCAAGGCGAAAGAAGACTCCACAGCAACGAAAGAAGGAGTTGTCATTAAAAAGACAGTTCTTTTCAAGACTATCTCAACAAGTATTCTTCTTCTCATCAACTAGAAGAATGTTCTACCTGTCTGATTTGACAACATCCTAGGACAATAAGGACCTCAACTCATGGGACACACTATCCAAAGAGCATTTAATGAAGTTGTACTATCTCTGGAGCTAAAAGACAAAAGTCATCAGATCCTCCATACCTTCAACGGCTACATAGTACAAATCCATTAATGGAGCATTAAATGCATGAGGCTCCATGGTCCTTGTCCAACAGATAAAAGGTTTGAAAAGTTCATCTCCCTCCAACGGATGAATTTTCATCACCTATATAAACCAACCTTCATCAACTAAGAAGGTGCTGGTTCATTATCACTCTACTCACTCTCTTGCAAAAAGTTCTTAAAAAGTGAACAATCTCAAAGCTTTTTGCGAACCAGTTATTTAAGGTGTTAAGGCATTTGAAGTAGATCATCCATCGCTGCCCTACATCTTGTAAGAAGTCTTGCACTCTTGAAGCAATCATCCCACACCAACAAGACTTCACAGTTGGAGGAATCAAGAAATACTTTCTCACCAACCTCAACTTAGAAGAAGAAGTTGATAGAGGCGGAGTAAACTCTCGGAGTTGAAAAACCTTCAAAGGCTGTCCGGCTTAGTGATCAAGGAAGTCTTTGTGTAATTGTACTAAAGAGTGATAGTGCAATCCTTCCAGCAGTTGTGGAAGAAGAGTGGAAGTAGGCAAAGTTTGGCCGAACCACTATAAAATCTCGTCTCGCTCTTCTCTTTACTTACTGCTTTATTTTACTGCTTGCATATCATCTTTTTCATCACTCATCTTATCCTTTTCAAACTCGTGCAACTCTTTCTTTATAACCTTTCCGCTGTGCTTATCTTACTCAAAAGTGGTGTCAGGGTTTTTCTTTTAAAAATCGAAAGAAAGACGAGAGTCTATTCACCCCCCCCCCCCCTCTAGACTCACCACACAATCTATCGGGACCAACAAGTGGTATCAGAGCCGAATACCTCGAACGGTGAAGGCTTTTTGCATTTTACTGCCTGGTAGATCCACCTTTGATCTTTTTTTTGTTTGGATCTTCTTCGTTGCATGATTTTTTTTTAATGGAAAAAGAACATGCACAAAATCGCTCTAGACAGCTTGCTTTTAGTCTTGCCAAGTTTGATGACTGGAAATTAAGAATGCAGGCTCTTCTGTGCTCTATTCATGATGAAATGTGGGACGTTATAACTACTGGACCTATCACAGTGATGATGGCAAATGCACAGGCTGCTGCTCAAGGACCAGATGCTCCACAAATAATACCTAAGCCGAAAGAGCAGTATAACTCGGAAGAAAGAACAAGAGCAAACCTGGACAATGTGGCAAGGAACATTCTTTACAACTCTCTAGATGATTCACTCTTCCCCAGAGTCAGAAAATGTAAAAATGCTATGGAAGTATGGAAAGTTCTAATGGACTTGGGAGAAGGAGATGAACAAGAAAAGGACAACAAACTGACAATAGCCATGAAGAAGTTCGAAGACTTTAAGATGCAACCAAACGAGACGATCATGGAGATGGAGCTAAGATTCACAAGACTAATGGGAGACTTATCAGACCTTGGAAAAGAACTCACCGAAAAGGAGATGAATCTAAAAATTCTTCGTGGATTGCCGAAGTCATGGGAGATGAAGGTCATCGCGATGAGAGATAATCGTGACATGAAAACAACACCCACAGCCAAAATCTTCAGTGATCTCAAAGCATATGAGTTTGAACATGAACCGAAAGATGCTGAGGAACCATAAACGAGAAATATTGCCCTCGTAGCAAATCAGGCGGCGTCAACCCCTAACAGGTCGAAATCTAACTCTTGTGATTTTTTAACTGACGAACAATATGCCCTATTTGTCAGGAAGATGAAAAGATTCATGAGAAAGAACAACTTTCAAGATCCACAACGGTCAAGCCATCGAAAGAGGCATGAAAGCTTCCCTCAGGCTTCAAAGACTGAAACCGCTGATTCACAGCTGTTGTGCTACAACTGCCGAAAGCCAGGGCACTTCAAAGCGAACTGCCCTTATCCAATGGTTAGCAAATATCAAGATGGCAACAATATCACAAGCTCCTCAAGGGAATCTGGAGAAAAGCACAAGAAAAGTGATAAACCAGAATCATCAAACTCCAAGAGTGAGGGAAGAAGAAAAGCAATGGTGGTTGCCGAAAACACTGAAAAAGCTATACCCGAAAGTAGTACCTCAAGCTCAAGCTCAGAAGACGAAAGCAGTGATGAGGAGAAAGGACTACTATGCCTCTACAGCCAAGAATCAGAGGAACTATGCCTCATGGCAGATGAAGAAGAGGTAAACTCTCATTCTTCTTCTTGCTTTTCAGCCGAATCAAGTTCTTTAGTGAGTCAAACCTCCAGTGAATCTGTCACTGAAATGATGAGGAGGTTTAAGTTGATAAATAGCACTTACTCCAAGCTGAAAGAGGAGAACTCTCGGCTCATGACTAGCCATAATGAATTAGAGCAAGTTCGAATTGAGAACAAAATGCTGATCATTGCTAAGGAGCAGCTCGAGAAAAATGTTCTCGCTCTTAAGGAGCAGTGCACAGCAAAAGAAAAGAGAGAGCAAGAATTGCTTGAAGTGTTGGACAAGTTTAACAAGTCATCCAACTTAATGGACAGAATGTTAAACGAATCCAGACTGCCCGGAGAGAAAACCGGAATTGGTTTTAACTCCAGCTCCTCTTCACAAGTCGAAACGAACAAATCCACGAATACATACTCACACGAGAGTCTTGCAACCATATTTGTTCAAGGACCAACCCAGCTGCCCGAGCCTATGATGGTACATAACAATGTCACTGCACCACAATCAACAAGCCAACCGAAAGGAAAGGCTGTACAACGAATTGTGGAAACAGGAAAGAGAAAACCAAGTAAAGGCAATCCTAGACAAATATGTGTCAAAAGGAATGGACCAAATGGCAGTGGAAAAAGTCCACACCAAAAATTGAGTCAGCCTAACTGGAATTCTCGATCCTATAAAAAGACAAATGTTAACCAGAGGCAATATCGTCCAAAGAGTTCTGCTCAGGAAATCTCAAAGAACGGACAACCTGAAAGGATCCTCAGAAGATCTGGGTATGGGAATGGAAGGACTGGGCCTTCAGAAGAAGATTGGTTTGATTACCCGGAACTCCTCTCGAGGAAAGCTCTTAAGATAACACATCGACGTAAACAAACCAATTATCGTTGGCATTATGAAAACCTTCCACCAAAAGAGCAACAGAGGAAGTATAAGGACAAAATCTTTGCCAGTGTTTATTTCGATTATCGCACCTCCAACGGATACAGAGGACCAAGGATGAGTCATGTGCACTCTAGGTTAATATGGGTTCCAAAATTGACTACTAACCCCCGAGGACCCGAAACTAAGTGGGTACCTAAAAATACATAATCTTTGATGTAGGAGAAACAGGTCATATGGTATGTAGACAGTGGATGCTCAAGACATATGACTGGTAACAAAACAATTTTGAGCAATTTCAAAGAAATAAATGGACCCAAAGTCATCTTTGGAGGAGAAACAAGTGGCCAGACTCGAGGAAAAGGAGATATCATCAAGAAAGGAATAATCATACAAGATGTCTCTTATGTAGAAGGACTTAAATTCAACCTTCTAAGCACAAGTCAGTTCTGCGACAAAGGATACAAAGTAGAATTCTTTAAAGAAGAGTGCAAAATCATAAACACGAAGGATGGCAGAACAGCACTTACAGGCCAACGAAAGAAGAACATGTATGTAATTTCATTAAATTCTTCTAATACTAACATTTGTCTTGTAGCTAAGAGCAATGCAGATCTCAATCAAGAATGGCACAATAAGCTAAGCCACTTGAACATGAAGACAATAAATAAGCTTGCAAAAAGGAATCTTGTAAGAGGCTTACCCGAAACATCTTACACGAAAGATAGGTTATGTGATGCCTGCCAAAAGGGAAAGCAGCTGAAGTCGTCCTTCAAGTCAAAAGATGTAGACACAAATTCTCGATCTCTAAGCCTTCTGCACATGGATCTTTTTGGACCAATAGATCCAGCAAGTATAAGCGGAAGAAAGTACACCCTTGTGGTAGTAGATGACTTTTCAAGATATACATGGGTTCATTTCTTGAAAAAGAAGAATGAAACAGAAACGGCTCTGCCAAATCTTTTGAAGCAACTTCAAACAGAGAAGGAAGTCAAAATAACAAGAATCAGAACGGATCAAGGAACCGAATTTGTCAACAAAGTGATAAAGGATTTCTGTGCTCAAAATGGAATATTTCATCAACTCTCAGCAGCACGAACTCCTCAGCAAAACGGAGTAGCCGAAAGGAGAAATAGAACTCTAAAAGAAGCAGCACGAACAATGATCTCACACTCAGGTCTACCAAAGAGATTTTGGGCTGAAGCCATAAACACCGCATGCTATACACAGAACAGATCCTTAATCAACAAGTCTCACAACAAAACACCATATGAGCTATGGAAAGGTAAGACTCCAAATATTGGATATTTTCATGTTTTTGGTTGCAGGTGTTTTATTCACAACAATGGCAAAAGCTATCTTAAAGCATTTGACGAAAGAGCTGACGAAGGATTATTCATGGGATATTCATCCATAAGCAAAGCATTTAGAGTTCTGAACAAGCGAACAATGGTTATCGAAGAATCCATCCACGTCAAATTTGATGAACAATCTGAGAAAAATCCTTCTGGATACAAGATACCTGCTATCCCAGCTCAAAATGCCCAGAAATCCGTAGATGAAGACATCTCAGACGAAGAAGACTTACTTTCGTCTTACATGAAGTATCAGCCGAAAGTACCAGAACGCGAGATGTCATCTGAACAAGCAAATGGAAATCAACCTATCAATTCTTCTAGCAACGCACCATCTGAACCAATGATCTACATAGACCTCCCTTATATCCCAGAGATGGATACTCAGCCTTTTCAAGATGTCTTTGAGCCAGATCTTAGATGGTTGAAAGATCATCCACCAGATCAAGTTATTGGAGATGTTCAAGAAGGTGTGAGAACAAGAGCATCATTACACGAAAGTATGATGGCATGCTTCTTATCCCAAATAGAGCCAAAATCTGTAGATGAAGCTTTATGTGATCCTGACTGGGTAATAGCTATGCAAGAAGAACTTCATCAATTTGAACGAAATGAAGTATGGGAACTAGTACCCAGACCATCACATCAAAATGTCATTGGAACTAAATGGGTTTTTAGAAACAAAATGAGTGAAGATGGACTCATTGTTAGGAACAAAGCTCGCCTTGTGGCTAAAGGATATTGTCAGGAGGAAGGTATTGATTTTGATGAGACCTTCGCCCCCGTGGCCAGATTGGAAGCTATACGAATATTCTTAGCTTTTGCAGCTTACAAAAATTTCAAAGTCTATCAAATGGATGTCAAAAGCGCCTTCCTGAATGGACTTCTTGAAGAAGAAGTATATGTTGAACAACCTCCTGGTTTTGCTATCAACAATGACCTCGAAAAGGTGTACCACCTTAAGAAAGCTCTATACGGTTTGAAACAAGCTCCACGAGCTTGGTACGATACACTATCATGTTTCCTAATCAATCGTGGCTTCACGAAAGGAGTGGTTGACAAAACACTCTTTCGTATAAAGGATAATGATCATATCCTACTGGTACAAATATATGTTGACGACATTATCTTCGGGAGCACGAATCCAGATCTATGTGAAAAATTCTCCAATCTCATGAAAGGAAAATTTGAAATGAGTATGATGGGAGAACTGAATTATTTTCTGGGCTTACAAGTTAAACAATGTCCTGATGGGATATTTATAAACCAAGCCAAATATACAAAAGATCTGATCCGAAAGTTTGGCATTGATGGAAAAAGTTCCGTCTGTTTTACATCTCTCAATTTTTCATCCCTTCTTCTCAAAAATCTCTCTAGTCAAGCTTTCTATCATCAATGGCGGCTCCTTCCGAAAAGAACCCAGAGAACCCTGAACCATCATCCACTCCAGTAAAACCAAGCTTTCCTACGGAAGACATAGAGTTTATCAAGACCAGAATTCCATTTATCGTCGGAGGAAGTATGTGGGATGAAGAAGGATTTCGTAAGTATGTCTTGGATAAAGCCTTTGGAGAACGGATAATCGCTCTTTTGCTAGAAACAGGTTTATTTGGTTTAGTAACTCACCACTATGATGAATGGTACCCTCTTGATGTTACTCAGTTTTATTTGAATGCTTTTGTGGCTTCTGATTTCTCATGCATATCTTCAAGAGTTAATAAACATCACATTGTGTTTACTGCTGAGGATATTCGATCAGCTTTTGGGTTTCCCAGACGAGATGAGTCCTACAAATCCAATCTGGTATATTATCATCTGGATCCGGAGGACTTCTATGAATCCATACGACACAAGGAGGCACCTTCCAAAGATAAAATCTTCTGGCCCCTCAAGAAAAAATGGTTCCGGTTGGATTATGAGTTTGCAGTAGACATCTTCAACAAGATTGTGGACCACAAGACTTCTGGCACAGATGATGTCACAAGGGAAAAGCTGAAAATGTTGCACGCTTTTCTTCATGAGCATAAGGTTGATTGGCCCAAAATCATTTTCCACAACATCGCTCACACCATCACATACAATCGCAAGAGTCCTGGAGACATTGCAAAGAAGATGGGCTTCGGTTTCATTATAAGCCATCTTCTTACCACAAAAGGAGTGATTCTACGTGCTGGTGCTCCACCTGGTCAAAAGGTCTGTCACATGAAACACAAGCCATCTGGATATGACAAACAGAAGGCATTGGAATTGGGCATTCCTCTTGAACCCAATCTACCCAAAGGGAAGTCCAAACGAAAGTTAAAAACCCCCAAAGCAGACGAAGAAGCTCAACCAAAACCTAAACGGCAGAAACAAGAAAAACCCTCTTCTCGGGTTAAGACTCAAAAGACGGTCATCTCACAATCAAAGATGAAAAGTGATCCTCCTCTCGAAACCTTGATAGTGCAGAACTCCTCTGAAGATGATGATGATCAACCTCTCATTCGTCTAAGCAAACGAAGTCGAATGAGATCTGTTCAAATTCGGGAACCCTTGTCAAAAAGAGCAACATCACAGGGGGAAGATATCTCGAAAGCCGCTACCTCTGAGGGGGAACTGAAAACCTCTCTGCCCGAAAGAAGTCTCGTTGCTCACAAATCCATCAATCCGAATGCATCTTCTGTTCCTCATCCACAAGAACCTACCCTAGCAGAGCAACTCCTACGAGAGTTGACACAAGAACCTGCTACTGTAGAAATGGAGGGAAGATGTCAAAGTCTTCCATAAGAGCCGGGCTCTCCAGAAGACATCCCGAAAGCAGCTTCAGATGCTACAACTGATGCTCAATCTCTCCCACAAGAACCTACTATTGCAGAGCAGGTAATTCTGACACAAGAACCTGCACTAGTAGACGAGATAACAGCTGCTCACACATCTTTTATCCCAAAACCATCTGCTCGTCAATCTTCTCCAGACCGATTCACCCTTGATAAATCTCTCAGAGAATCGATTGAAAGAAATTACAATCGAGTTCTACAATGGCACAAGTGGCGCACGGCACCTCTCAGAACCTTTCTCGAAACTTTTGAAGCCATGATCGACGAAGAGGAATTCGCACTTCAATGGCTTGAAACTCAGGACGTCACAAAGGCTGTGCGAATTGAGGAGATCCACCGAGTGTACTCTTATAGAATAACTCATCGATCTCTCGGGAAGGAAAAAGCTCCCTTGGTAGTTCCTCTTCATAAACCTCCCATGAATCCAGCAACTGAAGCCGAATTGAAACAACTTCGCTACATCATGCTGCTATCCAAAATTAAAGCCCAAATGGCAGAAGATCATCCTCGAGATCCCAAAGGAAGTGCTAGTGGAACGAAAGATGTTCATGGCAACGAAATCAAAGAAGAGGATGAAGAAGAAAGTGAAGACGAGAGCAATGAAGACGACAATGAAGATGATGACAATGATGATGAAACAGAAGACGACAACAGTGGTTCTGATGATGATAATGATGATGACAATAATCAACAAGGAGGAGAAGGTGCTGAAGAAGAAGAACCAGAAGATAGCCACACTATCTTGGTCGAAACGGACTATGCTAACTGCCCACAAAGACCACCTCTCTTGAAAATACCATCTGAAGACGAAGACTCGGATGAAGCATCCAGTAAAAATCCAGTTTACTCATCTCGTGCTATCATTCCGCATCTGAACGAATCTATACAACAACATCATAATCTTCCAGTTCATGAGGAAAGAAAGGAAGCCTCACCTGAACATGGCCACTCGATGCATGGTGGAAATCCGGAAGCACCACATCCTGACGAACACAGGAACTCTTCTCCAACACACATTGAGGACGATTCTATCGCTGAGTCCCCACGGACCATTATGAACCTCATGCGAGAAACTGTTCATTCAGCTGAACTGATTCACAAGCAATATCTCGCCCTAAGGGAGAAGGACACGAGAGTATTGAATGACTTGTGTCAAAAAGTCAATCTACTCCTTGATGTACAATCTCAACCACAGCAACCGAATCCTTCTCACGACAAAACTCTTAAGCAATTGGTGAAAAGAGTTTCTGATCTTGAAGAAAGTTCAAACAAAGTCGCTAGACAGCAACACGAGATTAAGCATTCTCATTACGGCCTCAAGGAACGTGTTGACCTAGCTTGTACCAAGATTGACACTTATCAAGACAATTCCTATCAACTTGGTGAATATGCTCTTCAGATTCTGGGATATGCTCAAGACATCCTGCTTGCAATCAGACAAATCCCCTCTGTCCCTCCTTCTGCCTGCACTGATGATGCCAAAAAGGGGAAAAATCGGGATGATGACAGAGATAAGGATGATGACAACCAACCAAGAAGGGATAACACGAAAGAAAGATCTTCAGAAAAGCGAGTCTCTCCTCACAAAGTCTCGGGTTACTATAATAAGGATGATGACAACCAACCAAGAAGGGATAACACTTCAGAAAGACCTTCAGAAAAGGGAAACTCGGGTCACTCTCATCCACCTAAGTCTCGTGGACAGTCTCATGATCAAAGACGCTATGGTCGCACTCAAGACAGACCTCACAAGGATCGACAATCTTTCGGCTCTGAAGCCAAATATCTCTTCACAGGACTATCAAGAAGAGATCAAGCAAGACTAAGACAAAGGCTCATGAAAAATACCTCAGTCACCATGGATGGCATTGGAAACTTCGTGGACTATGTCCCATACGAAGAAGGAAGCGGTAAGAGGTTTGAAGGTTGCAACAATCCTATCTGGTTGAAGAAGAAAGATAACCACACAAGGCAAAACTACATGAGCACTCAGAATGAAAGGATCAAAAGACAAAACAAGGAATTGTGGGATAAACACAATGAAGAGATCAAGATAAGAAATGATGAAGCAAGAGAAAGAGAAAGGATTAAAAATCTCATCAAAGATCTATCAACTGTAACCAAAGACTCTCCTGATAAAGTCACATACAATGCAGCTTTCAAAGTGCATAAAGAGTCAGGCAAGAGTTATCAAGAAGGAATGAATTCGTTTGAACTGATCTCCTGGTGGAAGTCTGGAGTAGTGGAAGGCAACAACATTCGAGAAGCCTACAACAATTACACGAGTCTAAACATCAAAGGAGGATATGAAGAGCTCGTCAGAAACAATCCAATCAGGACTTTCAGAGCAAGTATCAACAAGAAGATAGATTACGAGAGAACACAAAAAAGACAGGAAGAGAAGGACAATCAAGAAAGAAAGAAGGAAGCTCAGCAAAGGTTGAATCTTTTAGAAATGTAAGTCATCCTTTATTTTGATTTCTTTTGAACAGAGTTTTTGTAATGACTTTATCTGAATATCTATGAGACTCTCATTGTCACACATCTCGTGTCACTTGTCTGAGTTAAAAAGTCATTGTCTTTATTTCTGCTGCTTCTTCGTAGAAAATACTTGTAAACTCTCGATAATGGCTGTGTTATTAAAAGAATTATCCTTAAGGAGCACTTTCTCAGCCTTATAAGAAGAGTATAGGTTTTGGCATCATCAAAAAGGGGGAAATTGTTAGGAACCTTGTATTAGGATTTTGATGATACCAATGTAATGTAGAAAGTAGACCCCTAACTCCTTCGTTTGTATTGTATCGCTACTTTCGTTCTAGACGAAAGTTGCCATAACTCATATGTAATTCGTGTTAAGCTAGAACAAACACACGAAAGGAGTTATGAATAGAAGATAGGCTGATCAAGGCGAAAGAAGACTCCACAGCAACGAAAGAAGGAGTTGTCATTAAAAAGACAGTTCTTTTCAAGACTATCTCAACAAGTATTCTTCTTCTCGTCAACTAGAAGAATGTTCTACCTGTCTGATTTGACAACATCCTAGGACAATAAGGACCTCAACTCATGGGACACACTATCCAAAGAGCATTTAATGAAGTTGTACTATCTCTGGAGCTAAAAGACAAAAGTCATCAGATCCTCCATACCTTCAACGGCTACATAGTACAAATCCATTAATGGAGCATTAAATGCATGAGGCTCCATGGTCCTTGTCCAACAGATAAAAGGTTTGAAAAGTTCATCTCCCTCCAACGGATGAATTTTCATCACCTATATAAACCAACCTTCATCAACTAAGAAGGTGCTGGTTCATTATCACTCTACTCACTCTCTTGCAAAAAGTTCTTAAAAAGTGAACAATCTCAAAGCTTTTTGCGAACCAGTTATTTAAGGTGTTAAGGCATTTGAAGTAGATTATCCATCGCTGCCCTACATCTTGTAAGAAGTCTTGCACTCTTGAAGCAATCATCCCACACCAACAAGACTTCACAGTTGGAGGAATCAAGAAATACTTTCTCACCAACCTCAACTTAGAAGAAGAAGTTGATAGAGGCGGAGTAAACTCTCGGAGTTGAAAAACCTTCAAAGGCTGTCCGGCTTAGTGATCAAGGAAGTCTTTGTGTAATTGTACTAAAGAGTGATAGTGCAATCCTTCCAGCAGTTGTGGAAGAAGAGTGGAAGTAGGCAAAGTTTGGCCGAACCACTATAAAATCTCGTCTCGCTCTTCTCTTTACTTACTGCTTTATTTTACTGCTTGCATATCATCTTTTTCATCACTCATCTTATCCTTTTCAAACTCGTGCAACTCTTTCTTTATAACCTTTCCGCTGTGCTTATCTTACTCAAAAGTGGTGTCAGGGTTTTTCTTTTAAAAATCGAAAGAAAGACGAGAGTCTATTCACCCCCCCCCCCCCTCTAGACTCACCACACAATCTATCGGGACCAACAGAATAAAAAAAAAAAAACACATAAAAGGTACACGTGGGGCAGCTTTTGCTGTCATTTGGCAGCAAAACTCGTAGGGGTGGGCACTTTGGTTCGGTTTATCCGAATCGAACCGAATGGTTCGGGATTTTGTAACCCGAATGGTTTAGTACCAAACCGAATCGAAACCGAACGGTTTGGTAAAAATCGAAGCGAACCGAACGCTATATAATTTTTTTAATAAATAATAATAATAAATTAATAATAATAATAATAATAATAATAATAATAATAATAATAATAAAAGAAGTAAATCCAAGTTCCTTGATGCTTGCTCCGTCGTTCAGTTCTCATTCTTATTGCTACCGAACCTTAAATTTTTTATTTGATTTCTTTATAGCTTGTTTTCTACATTGCACTTTTGTTATTTGTTGCAATTGTTCTTTACCTCACAATTATATCTAACTTGAGTTATATTTACAATATTCAGTATTTTACTTAGTTTCATGTTTTTATATAAATTTAATGTGCTTTAATTTACAGTCATTCTAATTTTGATTTCCAGTGCATTATAATTATTTTCTAGTACTGGAATATATTTCGAGTGCACTAACAATGACAAATTGTGTCCAAAAATTAACTATATAGTAATTGACACTTGTCCTTTTAATATCAACTATACAGATAGATGATTATTCATCTTATCAATAAAAATATTCCAACTGAATATTTTATTTGATGTTTCATGTTTATACTCTTTAAACATTGGATTTGAAATTTGAACTACGTGATTCATATTTGTAATGTTTGAACTTTGAACTTTGGATTCTAATTTCTAAGTATGTGATGTTTTGGTAATTAGATTGCTATTAGTATTTGATGTTAGTATTTACTATTTAGTAGTACTAGTTTTTGCCCCGTGCGATGCACGGCATAAAATTTAAGTAACTTTATTATTAATAATATTTTAAAAACAATAAAATAAAATATTAATCATAAAATTAAAACTTATTCTGAAATGTATTTTTCTTTAACAATACTAAATTGGTTGTTATATCGAACATCACATATTGTTAGCATATATTATAAAGAATTGTGTTATAACATACCATATGAGATTTAAAAAGTGTACATTAAAATAATTATATATATATATATATATATATATATATATATATATATATATATATATATATATATATATATATATATATATATATATATAGAGATTTTGGATCCGGTGAGGTTACCTTTGTCAGGCGAGGTGGTGAGGCTTGATCTGGTGCGTTTATTTGGGTTTTTGGATGGATTAGATTTGGCTTGCCTTGTGCGTGTGATTTATTTGCATGTGGGGGTGTTGTTGTCTTTTTGGTAGTGTCTTAATTAGGGTGTAATAATTAATTAGTAGATTTTATGGGCTTGTGCACTACTTAATTATGGTATTGTATCGGGTGTGTGCAATTTGTTTTCTCGTGTGTGCATTTGGCTTCAATTCTTTGTTATGCTATGTGTGCAATTTGTTTTCCCGTGTGTGCGTTTGGCTTAAATTCTTTGTTATGACGGGTATGATCAATCAGCGGTATGGTTGTGGTTTTTGTTGCATGTTGATTCCGTTATTCAATTTAAAAATTAATGAACAGAAGTTTGCGTTGTGTTATGAAGTTTTTCTATGTGCATTTTATGTGTCCGGCTTGTGCGTTGAGTCACAAATAGGTTGACAAGTTTTCAGGCCAAATATCTCTTATTTGGACTGTCAACTAGAATTGATGCAAACTTTTACCATATTTTTATAGCTTGGTTTTTGTTTTTTTACGTAAAGCAATTTTGGTATGTGTATTTTAATTGTAACATGTTATGATCTATTAACGGTTGGTGTGTTGTTATTTTATATATTTATTTGGTGCTTTTTGTTGTTATGGTCTGTGCAATTGGGATTTACAAGGGGTGTGTGTGTTTTTTTTTTTTTTTTTTGGGTTTAAAATTTACACTGGATTCTAGTAGGTCTGACGTTTGTTCGGTTTAGTTTTTGGGCTTGTGCGTTGGGTTCTTAACTCAACGCACCAACTTAACTAAATGGCTGCACAGACAGAACATAACCCATAACACACTTCTATTAAGGTTGCACATACCTCTTTCCGGTTGCACCTTCATTGTTGAGGAGATATCCCACCGCAAAACACTATTGCTGAGTACAAATGTTTAAATACAACTCACACTCTATCAACAATAATTTATAACCGTAAATATATTATTCAACACCATAATTAGTTGATCCTTAGCATGGAATATATTCCAATCTATTCCTAACCATATATAGCTCTAATATTACAATTACTTATACACACCCTTATGCATAGACTACTACCATAGATGGAAAATAAATCTCTTTCAATCTCACCCTTTGATATGTTATGATTTAATGGATAAGATGAGGCCCCATTATTTCACCCATCTAAGTGACCTCATGGGATCCGAAGCCTATATATATATATATATATATATATATATATATATATATATATATATATATATATATATATATATATATATATATATATATATATATATATACACACACACACACACACACACATTTTTATAAAAAAGAATTTAAAAAATTAGGAAATCAAACAATATACAATAAAAAAATTATGAAATTAAATTTTCTTATATATAAAAACATTTATTAATATGATTTGCAATTAAAGCCTATAGTACATATACTTGACAATATATAAATAAAAAATACAGTATCATCATCATACATTGAAACTAACTACGAAAATCTTTTCTTAAACATTGCTTAATAATAATAATTATATACGTACAACATATATAAATCTAAACTAAATATAACCCAGTTACGTTGCATTTCAGCTCAATACCCAAGCCCATTAACCCAATTATAAAACCTCATTACCAAACCCTAATCCATATTTTTTGACGATTGCGCTTCCGTCTACTCTGTTGCGTTCGTCATTCTCTCTAAAATGTTCACTGGCTTACGCGAACCTTCTCTGTTTCCGGTGTCTTGACACACTCGATTTTAAATCATCGCACGTCCAAGTAATCCACTGCTAAAAAACTTTTCAGATAATCTGACCGTAGCTTTTGGCCGTTGTGGAATGGCTTTCTTCCCCAAATGCCGATCTGAAAAATCGGGTGACCAGAGCAAATCTAAAACAAACTAATAAATACAGTATCATCTTCAGGTAAAACTTATTGTTTAAAACGAAATTAATAAATACATCATATTTTCTAATTACTTAATATCAGTTCAATAATTATTTGTTTAAACTTATTCGTCTCTCCAATATTATTGTTTAATCTTATTTTTTAAAATTGGATACTCTATTTTTTTTCCACTAAACAATAAATTAATTTATATAATAAAATGTTAACTTAAAAATACTGGAATGTATTACCTGCTTCATCATTAAATAACAATAATTGTAGATTAACATGTATTGAAAATAGATAAGTATGATGCATTATATACCTTAAAATGATGCAATTTCATTTAATTGGTATTTAATACCTTAAAATGATGCAATTTCATTTAGGCGGCGGGAAATTGATTGGCAAAAAACATTTTGCTATTATATAGAGTAAGATGTTTAAACTTTGAATTATTATTTTGTTATATAACGTTTATATTTTAGATGTGGATTATGTGAATAGGTATTGTTTGGTAGTATGTTTAAAAAATTATGAAATGTTGAAATTTGATGATCGTAATTCTCGTAAAGTCTTAAACCGAACCGAAGCCCGAACCGAAACCAAACCGATTGAAACCGAACCGAAGCCGAACCGAACTATAATATTAAACCGAATGGTTCAACTTTTCTAAAACCGAAAAACCGAAACCGAAATCGAAACCGAAAAAAACTGAACCGAAGACCGAAGTGCCCAGCCCTAAACAAAAGCTGCCAGTACCAAACTTTCTAGCCACGTGTGCATAAAAAAATTATATTTTTATTCCACATCATTTAGCAAGTGGAGCATTGGCCGGGATGATGATAACTTAGTTTTAACCAAAAAGAAAAATATAAATAACAAAAGACACTTTTAACTACTAAATAATCTTTTGATCATAGAAATTTATATCAAGTTACATTTTAGTTATTAATATTACCAACTTCTAAAAATAATTGAAATTTTTTTATGGAATAAAGTTTAAATAAGTCATCAAACTACACTGAAAACTACAATTGGATTATTCAATTCAAAAAAAATACAATTAGTTCACTGAACAATATAAAATTAGACAATGAGACCAAAATTGACATGTTATAGCGGTTATTGGTTATGCGTTCATTAATTAATTAAAAATTTATTTTTTAAATTTAAATAAAATTAATTAAAAAAGTAACCCTTGCCTTCATCTCCGGTCGAAGACAAAGACGTTTGTTCATCTCCAAGCTAGTGACAAAGACTTTCTCTTCGTCCATAGACGGAGATAGATGTTTCTGTTGAGTTTGTCTCATATAAGGAATAAGAGTTTGATACGGAAAATACGTAGGTATCTACTGGACTATCCTTGAATTTGGGTCAGATCGTACGATATTCCGAGCCAGATCAGTCTGCTTGTTTGTTTAACATGAGGTCAGAGAGTCCCGAATTCTGGTATGGTATGTGTGAATGCCAAAAGTCCATCCTCCTAGCATTTAATGTGATATTTATAGGGTGGTGAAGGGAGCACATGCCGGGATGTTGGCATGCGCGACACGTGTGACCCATGCACTGTTGGGGTCGGAGCTTCTGCTAATTTCCCCACGTGTGCTAAGGTTCCTGACGTCCTTGTTTCTGCTGCGATCGGGTTGAAATAAAGAAGTAAGGCTCAACTCTCTAAGTGAACTTGGTTGGATAGGCCATCTCGACCTAAGAAGGTCGAGGCGGGGCGAAGACTACTGCCATATAAGCTTTTGCTCGGTCTTCACGTTTAGGTCGGGTTGGTAGTTTTGAGGTCGGTTATGCTCGGGAATAGTTCCTCACTGTGACTTTACTGGATACCGAACAGGTATGCGATACGTATAGGTAGGTATACCCGGGGATATTCCCATCAAAGTTTGTCTCATATAAGAAATAGGAGTGGAGCTAATTGGTCGGGCCTATAGTACAATGGTAGATGCCTATAAATACATTGATTGTATCTCTAGGTGGAGGATCACCATCACAATTAATTAATAAAAGAATAGTTTTACTCTCGTGGACGTAGGTAAATTTTCGAACCACGTAAATTTTGTCTTCTTTATTTTCTGCCATTATTATTGTTTCTTGTTTTTATTAATCTCAACAAATTGGTATTAAAGAACTATTGGAAAAGTTTGAAAGTAATTGATTTTGGGAAAACCACTAACATATATGTGGAGACCTTCACAACGTATACATGTGCTTAATATAAATAACCTAGATAACTTAGAAAATATTTTTTCCTACATTTGTAGTTTAGTCGGTACTCAAGTGATATATTATGGGCAATACAGTCGGTACTGAAGTGGTATATGTTTAACAATTACCAAGAGCAATCTAATGTTAGAGAACGAAGCATGGGCTCAAAGAAATAAGGTTATTGTAGAGAAAAAGAGAGGAGATCAGAGAGGAGAACATGGGAAAATGGGGAAGCGAATGAAAGTTGCGAAGGGAAAAAGCTAAGGAAAAAAAAAAAAAAGGAATGACATGACAACAACTTTACCCTCGTCAAATAGTAAAGAATTTATCTTCTAGCTAGATTTAGCCTAAGAAGTAGACGAAATGAACTAAATTGCTACTAAAATGATAGTTATGCACTAAATTTAAAATTTTTAATAGTTAAGAACTAAATGTGATATGATTATAATAGTTGTGAGGCCAAAATTATAATATTTTCATTAGGTACGGGTAATAAATTTGAAGTGTTGTATAAGTTTTGTCAATTTTGATTTAGTGTTAGCCAATTTCAATTGTCGTATAGATAACCTAGTTTGCATTGTAAGAATGGTTATCATTGACCCTTTAGTGTAATTTGCATAAGATTGGTCTTCTTAATTAAGCGGTCTTTGATGGAAAAATTTCAATATCATTCATGAACATGACTATTTTAACATGAAGATATTTTCACATTTCGAGACTCAAAGTTATCTTTGGTTCCCTGAATATAAGGATCTAAGAAAAATTTCGATGGCTGTAATAGCAAAGATGGAGATGTATGATGCCTATAACGATGAATAGAGAGAACTCTAATGAGTGTAATAGCGGAGTGAGAGAGAGGTTTGGTCATTGTAATGATGGAGAGTGAGGAAAGCATAAATTAACTCTTGTTTTCAATTATTTTTTTTTAAGAACTCTTGTTTTCATTTATGTAATTTAGATATACAAAACTTATCTCTAGTGAATTTAGAAAGCATATTGTTTACTTGTGTGAATGGTAGAAATCCATACTTTTGTTGTATTGTACAGAATATATATTAGTTCTAAAAAAAAGTATACAACAATATGCTTTCTAAATTCTTCTTTTGCTAAAACAGTTGCTTTGTTGTATTATCTTGCTAAAAAATAATTGTTTAGAATGAACAAATTATTTTTAATAAAAATAATTCTTATTTTTTAAATATAACTCTAGGCGTCTTTACTAGGCTATTAAAGACGCATATGTATATATATACACACACAATAATTGTCAATTTTCTTTTCCGCACATCTTGGCTAATACAAACGCGTAAAGTGGACACTTCTTGCATATGCGCCATACACGTCTGGATCAATAAAAATGCTTATTATCATTTATTAAAGATGCAAATGACTCATTTTGTAGGAGTGTAATGAGATGGGGAATTGAAGAATGGGAAGCCAATGGGATGATGGGGTGAAGAAGGAAGTGGTGGCCGGTAGGGTGATGGGTGGCGAAGAAGTTAGTGGGTATTCAAATAGAGTGGTCTTTAATTGTTCCCAAGCAATTTTGAAATTCAAATTGCCATAGGGTTGTGAGTTTCATCCTTGCTACTTATTTCTGCAATCGTTATGCCATGGAACCGTGTTCACCATTTATGGTGAACACGATTCCAACGGTATTAGTACACCGTTATTTTTTTTTTCTTTTCTTTTTCTTAATTAATTGTGTGACTTTTCTTCTTCATTTTCACATTTCGCGGTTTTCCTTTAATTTGAGGTGAGCAATGATTTCGGACATTCATAAATTATGAATTCATGCCTGCACATTCACTTTGGAACCATACCTACACATTCCCGTCCGAAATCACGGACATTCATAAATTATGAATCCATGCCTGCACATTCACTTTGGAACCATGCCTACACATTCACTTTGGAACCATGAGATTATGAATTTTCTGTTATAAGATTATGAATTTTCAGTTATGAGATTATGAATTTTCAGTTATGAGATTATGAATTTTCTATTATGAGATTATGAATTTTCTGTTATGAAATTATGAATTTTCTATTATGAGATATGAATCTACATTACATTCATAATCTCATAACAGAAAATTCATAATCTCATAACTGAAAATTCATAATTTAATAAATATTTTACTTTTATGCGATTATGAATTTTCTGTTATGAGATTATGAATTTTCATTACATTCATAATCTCATAACAGAAAATTCATAATTTGATCAAACGCGCGCCGTTAACTCTACATCCGTGATTTTTTTTATTTTTATTTTTTTTTGGTTTTTTTTTTGGTTTTTTTTTTTGGTTTTTTTTTTTTTGCGTAAAAATGACGTCGTTTGGACTTGTGTTAACCATTTACGGTGAATACATTTCCAGGGCATAATTTGCCTTATTTCTGTTATCCTAGACTAGATGATGATAAGAAGTGGGGACTTGTGATGGGCTTGGGTCAAGGCCCAAAATGGTTGGGGTGGGTTGGAATTTGGGTTAATTAGTGAAGTAGGAGAATTTTTGGGATGGGTTGATGAAAATGGGCTTGGGGGTTGGTTGTCAAATAATGAGAAAATTGGAGAATGGAAATGAAGGGCGGACACGGGGGGGGGGGGGGGGGGGGGGGTACTTCCCTCCCCCTCCCCACCTGGCCAAGGTGGCGGGTGGTTGTCGATGGCCATTGAGTTTTGTGCCTGGTTGTGATGGGGATTGTGGGTGTTTTAGCGAGCTTGGCAACTTGTTCTAGCATCATCAACTCATATCTACAACACTAGTGTAATGGTGGCTTGTTTTACCCCCCTATTTGGAAAGGTGGCTTAGTAGGGGCAAATTATGTTGTGTAAAAATGACGTTGTTTTGACTAAAAATGTGCGTACTACTTAAAAGAAATTCAGTTTCGATTCCCAGCAACAATATTATGTTGTTCATTCATTTTACATTTTTAGTTCATTCATTTTGGATTTTTAGTTATGAAATTATGTATGTGTAGTTATGCAATTTTGGGTTTATAATTATGAAGTTATGAATTTGTAATTATGCATGATGTAGTTATGCAATTCTGGATTTATAGTTATGAAGTTATGGATGTATAGTTATAAAGTTATGGATGTGCAGTTATGCAATTGGATTTATAGTTATGAAGTTATGGATGTGTAGTTATGCAATTCTGGATGTATAGTTATGAAGTTATAGATGTGTAGTTATGCATGCAATTCTGGATTTATAGTTATGAAGTATGGATGTATAGTTATGCAATTCTGAATGTATAGTTATGAAGTTATGGATGCGTAGTTATGCAATTCTAAATGTATAGTTATGAAGTTATGATTTTTTTTAAGTCGACGTCAAAACGACGTCGTTTTTGTATCCGTGTGCACCATGCATGATGCACACGGATGCACAGCATAAGCTCCCTTAGTAGGGCAATAATCCAAATGGGCTTGTGATTTGGGCTAATCTAATTGTTTATTTTTTTTTATTATTTGTAGCAATTTATATCCTACACCACGGTGCACGTTGCACTATGCGCCCAGATGCAAAACGACGTCGTTTTAATTATTTTTTTTTTTGAAATTTCCCGCCCCAGTGAATGGCAGTAGTTTTTTCTTAAAAAAAAAAACCCGCTGTTCAAGAATGTACATAATGTTATACTAGAATACACATAATGTTATACATGAATGTACATAATTATATAACAAAATATACATACTCTTTTTAAAAGATAATACACATAATCTAACATAATACATAATAAACATAAACTTTTAACATAATACACATCAACTCTTAACATAATACACACAAATTTCCTGATTCAGATGTACATAATTGTATAAAAAGAATGTACATAATTGTATAAAAAATACACATAACTGTATGAACCAATACACATAACGTTGTGAACAAATACACATAATCTCAGCAACTTCCTACCGCGCCTCCCAACACTACCCCAAAACGACGTCGTTTTGGGAGGCGCGCGGCGCACAGTGCTATGTGCACCGTGGTGTAGGATATAACGATTGGTAGCTTGATTGTGGCGTTTTAAGGATGCAAGACTTTGTTAGTTGTTAATATTACATGTTATTCTCACGCATTATTCAGATTATGGTGGGATGTTCGTTAAAAACCATCAATCTCCGACCTATTTACTCCACTATTGATAATTATATCATCACTTACTATTTACATTTGGGTTTTTATATGAAAAATAATTAAAATTTAAATTATTCTTGGTTTCAATAATTACAAAATAATTGTATTTAACCATGTGTTGTAGTTTTCTAACCAAAAGTAAAAAACTCAAAATATTAAAAAAAAAAAATCTGAAATTGAAAAATAAAAAGTGGAAAATTATAACTAAACAGGCATGATGGATCCTGGACCACACCAATTACCATTATTTGACACTTAACACGTTTTCTTGTAGACTAGTAGCTACAGCCTACAAGTTAGTGAGTTGGACGGTAATTTCGAGAACATAACGGGGCAAATATCAGGGGTCTGAATAACATATCCATTAAATACAGGGGGGGAAACTGAAAGTTTCTCGGTTTTTCGCATTGTCAAATACCAAAAACCTGGGAGCTCCGTCTCTCTCAATCTCTGGACTCTAGAGTCGAGACTAGTCTCAACCTTTCTTCCACTGTTCCAATGGCTTCCTTCAAATGGCTTCTCTTCACTTTACATTTGCTCATAATTTTCACGGAAATCGCTTCCGACGGACTTCCCGATCCCGGAAATGGCCGGAACACTCACGCCGTTTCGGCTTCTGAGGTCGCCTCTGATCCATCTCTGTTGCTCGAACTCGATCAACTCAAGTCAAAGATTTCTCTTTTAGGTTCCTCTCCCTCTCAACCGAAAAAATCGGATTATTAATATTATTATTTAAAGTTTCGTCCGTTACCCTATCTGTTAATAGGAATTGAAAATTGATTAATTGTTGTACTTATATAATTCTATGTTTTGAAATAATCCATTGATATATAATTTAATTCCAATGATTGGATTCTTGAGTACTCTATTTGTTATTTCTGTTGATGCTGATACCAGAATTAATATTTTTATTTATTTATTTTTGGATTTGTTTCTAATTGAATAAAATTTGTAACTTTTCTGCAAAAGAATCAAGCATTAGTGAAAGAGTGGATAAACTAAGAGCCAAGGATGAGAAAGTTGAGGAGTTAGAGAAGATTCTGGCATCAAAATCAGCTGCATTAGAGTCATTGCAAACTCAATTTCAGTTGATCCAGGTTTGCTTTGGCTTGGAAGTCTTAATTGCTGTTAGCTTTATATTCTAACTAAATTAATATAAAGTATGAATATACATATGAACTGTATGATTATGTCTAAAGTAAAATTGTATGCTTATGAACTGTATGATTATGCCTAAAGTATAATTATATGCTTATGAATTGTGTGATTATATCTAATTATGTGTAGTCATATGATTATGAGTTGTATGGTTATGTCTTTTGAAGTCAGAGAGTGGAGAAAACACTAAACTTGAAGAGAGAAAGGTTGTGAGATTGTAAGCCATATGCATTTTGTTGTATCGGAGTATGTAGAACATATTTGAAGTAATGTTGGCTATACAATGGGCTTGTGTGTTATGGTCTACTTCACAGGTTGAAGAAGGAATGGCAAGAAGTGTTCTACCACACTTGAAAGGCTTGGTTGCTTGTGACCCTAAAGTTCAAAACTCCCTTAGTTCCCTTTTGGGATTTAAAATTCTCCTCATTAATCCAATGGATTCTCCCTTTATATAATAGAGAAAATACAAGACTCCAATAACTAATAATTACTTTAAGACTAGATAACTAGTACAAAGACTTCTAACTGAGTTAAATAACTGGAACACCTGAAACACCAGACCACTAAATATTGAGCAATTTAATCTAACTAAAAATCTGATTTAACAAATAAAAATGTTACTGCCTTCCTGCATAATATCCACATCCCCAGCTTGCATCACTGTTTGATTTGAGGCAATGTGCAACACTGCTTGAGCATCACATATTCACATATCAGTTACATTTGTGTTGTTATCATGAATTCATGATGTGCTTTAGCGATATGAGCTCACATGTTGCTAAAGCCATGGCTCGGTATTCAACTTCTTTACTGGATTTGGCAACATCATTTTGCTTTTGTTCTTTCAAGATATTAGGTTACCACTGACTAGAACATAGTATCTATATGTAGAGTATTTTTCATACTCTGCATCAGAATTTTCAATTGCCTAAGTATGACCTTTATCTTCATATATAACAATCACTGTGTTCTTTTAATATACTAATACTATAGGGTATGAATGACAGCATCCCAATGACTATCACAAGGAGATTGAAAAAATTGGCTAATTGCACTGACTGCAAATGAGATATTTGCTTGATTGTGTGTTTGTTTAGTTTTCCAACCAAGAAAATGAGGGTATTTTCCTTTGACCAAACACTCATTTTCCTTTGACTCACATTTTCCACTTTTTACCAAACACTGAAAACCCTCCAAACACACCCTTAGGGGCCGTTTGGTTCACGGAATGTTAGATTGCTGGGAATGTTAGATTACTAGGAATGTTAGATTACATGATTTTAAAGTATTAACTAAAATCTTGAACTTGAGAAACAAAATTATTTTATAAGCTAACATGACGTAATAAAAATAAATATATATAATTACAAAAATAATTAAGGGGAAATTGCATCTTTGGTCCCTGAGTTATACCCAAGTTCCGATTCAGTCCCTGAGTTAGGACTGTATGCATATTTAGTCCCTCAGTTATGAACAAAGTGGCGTATTTGGTCCTCGGCCGTTAAAAGTGACGGAAAATTTTAAAAAAATTTAAAATTTGACGGGTAAAGTAGGAAATTCACATTTTATTCTCCTTCTTATATCAAAACCACTTTCACAACATTATTTTTCACTTCTTAGCCTCTTATTTCATGATTGTTCAATTTTAAAAGCATTTCAATAACTTTAGTATGACTTGTTAGGAACCTAGCTCTCGTATAACAAACTTAAGACTTAGCACAAAAATAAAGAAACATTTGATCATTGTCTTCAGACGTGTGAAACACACTATCCTATCAATTTTCAATTTTCCTTACTAAGAAACAAATGTAATCAAATCAGAACTTTTGAGATACAAAATGATGTCAAATTTCTCAGGTTGCTTTTATGAGAAATTCACCAACTGAATAACTTGAGATTTTTAGTATGTAACATTTTTTCGTATAGTGTGTTTCTTTATTTGTGCTAAGTCTTAAGTTTGTTATACGAGAGCTAGGTTCCTAACAAGTCATACTAAAGTTATTGAAATGCTTTTAAAATTGAACAATCATGAAATAAGAGGCTAAGAAGTGAAAAATAATGTTGTGAAAGTGGTTTTGATATAAGAAGGAGAATAAAATGTGAATTTCCTACTTTACCCGTCAAATTTTAAAATTTTTAAAATTTTTCCGTCACTTTTAACGGCCGAGGACCAAATACGCCACTTTGTTCATAACTGAGGGACTAAATATGAATACAGTCATAACTCAGGGACTGAATCGGAACTTGGGTATAACTCAGGGACCAAAGATGCAATTTTTCCAATAATTAAATAATATATATATATATATATATATATATATATATATATATATATATATATATATATATATATATATATATATATATATATAAGTTAATACCCAAAATAGTCCCTCGACTATGTCGTAATTACCAATTTGGTCCTTAACTATCATTCTTACCCAATTAAGTCCTCAACTATACAATTTTTACCCAATTTAGTCCTTTGTCAATTTGACTGTTTGTTGACTGTCAAAAGTGAAAATAAAGTTGTAATTTTACAAGTTTCTCCTTCCTCCTCATTTAGCAGCGCCAAACCATGTAGCAATAAGCTCCGGTTGGGTTCTAAACCTGTCAGTATCGAAGTAGTAGTTATGCATTGGATAGCCCATGAATTTGATTTCCAATGATTTTGACGATCGAAATCTGATCGGAGTGTATTGCTGCATGGTTTGGCGCCTCTAAATGGAGAGGAAGGAGAAATCTTGTAAAATTATAATTTTATCCCGACTTTTGACAGTCAACAAACAGTCAAATTAATATATAGGACTAAATTGGGTAAGAATTGTATAGTTGAGGACTAAATTGGGTAAGAATTGTATAGTTGAGGACTTAATTGAGTAAAAGTTACATAGTTGAGGACTTAATTGGGTAAGAATGGTAGTTGAGGACCAAATTGGTAATTATGGCATAGTCGAGGGACCATTTTGGGTATTAACTATATATATATATATATATATATATATATATATATATATATATATATATATATATATATATATATATATATATATATATATATATATATATATATATTAATAATTAGAATTGAAATGGCAAAATTTATAAATATCCAAGGTAATCTTTAGATAACCTAAGAAAGGTAAGGGAATCACATTCCCTTCAAAATCCTATGTGGAGGTTATGTTCCATTCCTTGGGAATGTTATATTCCCTAAGATAACATGAACCAAACATAGGAATGTAAGCTTTGGAATGTCACGTTCCCTTGGTTATATTGTATAACTTGAACCAAACACCCCCCGTGATTGGCCTCACCACAAATCATGCCAAACTTTTGAACCACTGAGCTGAATTATCCAAAGTGAGCCATGATGACTCTTTTAGGTCATAAAGAGTGGCAAAGTTTGCATATTAAGCAAACTCCCCTTCTGTACTAAAGCTTGATGGTTACTCTTTATAGACCTCCTCTTGTAGGTTTTTGTGAAGAAAATTGTTCTTAATATCTAACTGATTGAGTGGCCAATGACTCATAGCAATAATGGATCACAATAAGTAGATAACAATAAAAGGTGACGTTGTAGTCCAAACAGAAATTCTGAGTATATCCCTTTTCAATGATTTGGGCCTTGAGACAACCAATCCTAGCATTAGTTCCAACTTTCATGTTAAATATCCATTTGCAACCAATAGTTCATTTACTTTGGGGGAGAGAAACCAGTTCCTAAATGCCATTAGAATGCAAAGAATCCTTTTTATAAGTCATTGCTTGGCTCCACCCTGAGTCTAAAAGTGCCTCACGGGCAATTTTAGGAATAGAGACAGAAAATAAATGTGACACAGAAGCATAATATGGCAAAGATAGGAGGTGATAGTGTAGAAAAGTGCGCACAGACACATGCATATACTTAAACAGACATATATATGGACAAAAGTCTGATTGGAGAGGCGGCATGTGAGGGCATGTCAAAGGAGGTTTGTTGGTGGTGCTTCTGGCCTGAGGTTGTGATGATGTTTTGAGCTTGGTGGTAGGTAGTTTGCTAACTTGCCCGCTGGAATATGACAGAACAAGAGGATGTTATGTGGGTCACCCAAAAAAAAGTTGTACGTAACCCACCTACATCTTTATGTATATAAATAGGGCATGTAGATATGTTTTCTACACATAAAATTATATAGAAAAACCACTTTCAACGAAATAAATAAATAAGCTGTCTGAAAAACATAAAAACTGATGAAAAAAAAAAGAATTTTTGTGTTTCCTGCAACCTTGCTCTGATAACATGTGAAATTAGAGAGGGGAGAAAACACTACTAATGAGAAGAAAAAGTTGTGAGTGTCTAGGCCCTATGTGCTTCATTATATAGGAGTATATACAGAGTATTTGAAGTACTATGGGCTATACAATGGTCCTGTACAACTCGGGCAATGTACAGTAGGGTTTTCTATTTTTCAAGGTGTCTAAAGTATAATTTGTATGTTTACAAACTGCATAATTATGTATTTTTTAGGCCAGAAGATGTTATAAATTTATTGTATGTTCTTCTCTCCTAAGAAGATATAATGCTTAAGAACTATATAATTATGTGTTCTTCAGGCCAGAAGATTTTTAAAAAATTCACAGTTTGTTTCTCCTAAGATATGCTTTATGCTATGTTGTTTAGGCTATAAGATGTTAAAAGTGTTTTGGACCTTTTATTTGAAAGGAGAACTTTCTGTTGATTTTGAACATCAAAAGTGCACGTTTTATGTTCACTTTTCTCTAGAGCTTTTTATTCTAAAGGTTAGGTGAGCTTACACCATCTAATCCCATGAATGGAGTAACACCTAGAAGTAATATATTTTCCTGTTTAATAGGAGCAAAGGTCCTTAAATGCAGAGGAGCTGGTTGGTAAGGCTAATGCTCGTGCTGATGAACTTGAGAAGCAGGTTAATTATATTAAAGTTTGCTTCTTGGAGGAATTATAGTCCAATGTTTGTATTCTCTAATTGTATTTTTACTTGCATGCAGATAGATATTCTGAAAAAGGATATAGAAGCACAAAACAAACAAAAAGATAATCTTGTTGGTCGTGCAAATGAAGCAGAGGAGAAAATTCAGGAATTGAATCTAAAACTTGAAAATGTATGTTGGAGCATTGTTACTTGTTTCTGCATAACTTATTCAATTGTTGAATGATGCTGGATTCTTTTGTTATTAACAATTGGTATTATTGCACTCAAAAAAACAATTGGTATTATTTGTTCTCTCTTAAACCATTTCCCTTTTCCCTTATTGGGGGCATATCTGATGATTTCATTTTTGTTTTAGCTACAAAGGATAAATGAAGAACAGAAATCAAGGATCCGTAAAACTGAACGTGCTCTTCGAGTGGCAGAGGTCTATTATAACTTACTTTATACAGACTAGTATTTTTTAAGGCGGGCTTTCATTTGATGAATGCTAATACTCAAGTGACTGCAGGAAGAAATGGTGAAAGCTAAAATGGAGGCTTCTTCTATCTCTAAGCAGCTCCAGGAGGTAATTTGAGTTTTTTTTTTTTTTTTTTTTTTTTTTAATTGATTTCAGTCATTGATTTTGTTATATTATATTATTACTATCTCTACACTGTATCTTGTTTGCTACACGTTGTTACGGTGGTCTAATGTGCTGACATAGTTAAAACTTACCTATGTTTGCCCTTGTATGTGGCTTTATTCATGTTCAATTTTATTGCCTGATCAGTGTACTTGATAATCTTGTTCGATCCATAAGATTTGGTAAGGTGAAGAATTGAGCTTGTTGTACGCTCTTACAGCATGTTTGGTTCATGAAACCAGAATAGAGGGAATAGGTATAGGATTTGATAAGGAATGGAATAGAGAATGAATAAAGAAGGATTACTGTTTCATTGTTTAGTTCATAAAAAAGAAGACATTATAAACAATATTTCATAATTTGGCTTACTTAAGGAATGGAAAAGGAATAGATATTAACATGACCCATGGAGTCCTATTCTATTTCATGCCTGTTCTGTGAACCAACTATGTTGTTAGTGCTCTTAATATTTTCTAATATGCTTTCTAGTGTGTTAGTGCGTACCTATAGTTGACTTCATGCACTTATTTATTTCATTTACTCCTTTTGCAAGTCATTTCTTGTGTCCTCGTTTCCTTTGATTGTTAAGTTTTTGTTGCGGTTTGGCTCAGGATCAGGGTACGGTGGTTATTAGGTTGGACTTAACTTGATGACGGAGGGGTAGAAGCTATGAATGTGAATATGGATATGGGATGCTTTGTTGGACATGAGTATTGTTTCAGACACAAGGATATATAACTTTTTTGTCATTATTATTGTGAGTAGTATTAGTATTACAACAATCTACTACTACTATCACTACTATTACTACTAGGAAAAAAGTGTCAAATTAGTCTCCCCTAAGTGCGCAATTAAGTTCCCAAACTGAAAAAGGTTCCAATGAGGTATTTTAAATCAAGAAAATAGAGCAGTTGGGTCCTAACATTACCTATTCTACAAGTTCTCACTGATGTGGTGTTGACTGTTGACTATGCTTCCATGTGTACTTATATCATGATGGTATTTTGTGTCATTCCCCCCTCCTTTCCATGTCCAAACATTTTTTTTGGAATTTCCCATTTAGCAAAAAACCCCCACCCTTGGTTCATTCTTCAGCTAATAAATAGATGCTCTATCGATGATGGAATTTCTATTCTGTTATCGAATCACATGCATCTTTGAACACAAAACTAAAAAAGAACTTAAAATACCAGAGATGGACAGCTGATAGTCGTGGTTGTCTCGGTCTAGTAGCATCGTAGCCATGGTTGTGTTAAAAAACCTTCAATTTTTTAAAGACAACCATGGCTGTCATGTTTAGGTTTGACTGGCTGTCTTTTTCAACAACAGACAGTGGCTGTTTTTGAAAAAAAATCAAAAATTAAAAATTAAAAGAATAATAAACGATACACTTAGGATTCATGTAAGCATTAGAATGCCATGTGTTAGCCTAGTTAGAGCCACATCAGCGGTAACCTACTAAATAGTTAACATTAGAATCCAAGTGCACTGTTTTGCTGGTTTATGGTACCTCTTGGAGGGTTGTTTTTGTGTGTGTGTGTGTTTTTTTTTTTTGTTTTTTTTTTTTTTTGTTTTTTTTTTTTTTAAATTATTATTATTATGCAAGCATCTACCGCAAGAAAACATACTTCTGAAAAAGACCCCCAAAGAAAATACATTAATGATTGGAACTTATCTCAAATTCAGTTTAGGATGTATCTATAGTTATTTTATTGGCAAAAATAGCTTATGATGAGTTGAGGACATTGACTTGAGTACATCCTGCTATGCCAGATTCATAAAGGATGGCTTCCACGTTGGCTTACTGTTCATGTTGTTCATTGTCAGGTAATTTTTGCTTTTGTTTAGCCAAAATTTTGCATAATATAAAAAATATTTCTGCCAATTTCTTTGGCTGTTTTTAATTGTACAGTCAATTATTGTGACTCACTGGAATGAGCATGGAAGACCTGCATTGAATCGGAGCATGAAAAAGGTTCTGTACTGTCTACCACTCATCATAAATGCTTAATCATTTTTAACCTCAAATTATGATTTGTGTTTTATGTTCTTTAGTCCTTTAGAATGGATCTCTTTTAAGCTATAAATATTTTACTTTGTGCAATTCCTCTTTAGGCCCTAGAAAAGAAATCTGAGCTAGAAACGTGGGTGAAGCCTCATATTCACACATTTCAAACAGTAAGTGATCTCCTGAAGTTATTTTCCTTTCAAAGACAAAATTGTTACTTCTTTTGTTTCATCTTATGTTCTTGTGCCTTTGTGTGTGTATTTATAGTCTTTGCCACTTAAAAAAAAATATAATTATTGGGAGATTAATAGTACTCTGTGTCCCAATACACTATCATCCTTTCCTACTCTCAAACAGTGTCTTCAAAATACCATCAGACTTCAGACATATTCCTGAATACATAGTGATGAAGAATAACTGGTTAGCTGGTATCTTTGCTCTTGCGTCCTTGACTACTTCCAAACTGTCTCTTCAAAATACCATCTTTCAGACTTCTGTCATGTTCCTTTAAGGAATAATAAAAAAGTAATATGACATGGATGGTGATGATTTATTGGCCAGATCATTATGGCTCTAGTATCTCAAATATGGATACTATCAATTACCTAAAAAACCAAGAACAGGGTGGATAATATCAAAAGAGGATAACAACTTTAAAAAAAAAAAAAAAAAAGAAGAAGAGGGAGATGTGATGCCTTCAAATTATTTAACACCAGAACCTTTTTTTAACCAGCAAAAGAAGATGGAGGAAGAAGGAATGGACTGATAGACTCAAAGTGTAGTTGGCTACTTGGATAGTAATCTGCAGAAAACAAATATCAAAGTGAAAAACAACAAATTTAAGCTGAGTTATTGTTAATTTCTAGTTTAAGGAATAAACCTGCTTGTAGGATTCAATAATTTATAGTGTATTTGCTGACAGTTTTTATTAAAATTCAATTTTTATCCTTTGTTTCACGAATTTAATTGAGTAGAAAGTTCTCTTTCTATTTGTATGCACATATTTTGACCAAAAAGGGGCATGCCCTATTTGTCAACCTAGTTTATCTGAATTACTATTTTTATATATTTATGTCATAAATATCCTTATCATATTGACATATTGGTCAATTACTCTTTACTGAGGCTGAAGCCAATTATCTTGATCAATTTTCAAAATTTTTGTACAGTTAGATTTCTAAATATTTGTTCAGATTTTGAAGAATTGATTCTTATATTGTGAAAATTAATACACTGAAATGCTACTTTGGATATTTAATGCTTCAATATTCAGCCCTTATTGCATAATACTTTTTCAGTTTGCTTTCTAATTCAAACTCCATTCACTTGAAGGAATGGATTCCAATGATGAAAGAGCACTGCCGAGAAATTGCAAGGAATATTGAACCACAACTAAACATACTTTCTACAAAGACTATCGACTTTTATCATGCATCCAAGAACTATATGGAACCTCATATTGTGAGAGCACAGGAGTTTTTGATTCCTTACTATGAGGTAAATCTTGCATAGACTTCTTTTCTCATCATTTTATAAATTCCTTGCTTAGCATGTGGTCAGTTTCAGCACTACCTGTTGACAGGATGCTAAGAAGTTCACAGAGCCTTGTATTGATCATATTGCATTCATAATGAAGCCTCATGTGGATAAGGCGACTGCATTCTTGAAGCCTTATTCAAAGAAAGCAATTCGTCATTATAGAAAGTTCATGAAATCTGCTCGGTTATACCATCAACAGGTATGATCTACCATCCTCGTTTTACCTATATTTTATCTGCATGTTTTACACCACATATTTGTTGCATCCATTTTCCTACCTATACTTTCTATTTTCTACAATGTACTATTTTTCCTTGCCCATATATATTTGCTTGATTGCTTCCTTCTCCATATGCATTTGGTAAAGTTTTTTGAACCTGGGTTTTCCTAGTCCATGTCACAGCGCAGCAACCTTTTACTTTGGAATTTGTATGAAAAAATGGGGAAAATTGAACTGATGTTTATTATTATGATGATTACTGTGTTATATTTCAAATTTAATGAAGTTCTACAATTTTGTGGATTGAAACTCGTCATTTTTCAATTTCTGTGTGGGGAAGGGATGGGTGGGATCCACACAATGAAAGATATTGACTGGAAGAGAGCATAAGCAATTGCTCTATTCTGGATTCATTGAAAATTGAATAATTCAATGGTAAACGTTGGTAGTTTAATTATTGTTTTGGTAAACGTTGGAGGGCCTATTTGACCCTTATTGCCCATTTTTAATGCATTGCACATTTTTTTGTGCAATTGCTTATCAAAGCTGTCACCAGTTGACTTTTTTGAGTATTTAATTTATTCTTTGGTCTTGTGTGGTGCTATATTCTGACGATTTTCATATGAATCTTTATCACTTTTGTTCCTGAAGGTCCAAACTACAATTCATGATAAGCTAAAGAATAATGAGTATACTGAACCTTTTGCAAGCAAGGAGTTGGCCTGGCTTATGGTATGTTGGTGAAATAATAATAATAAATTTTCTTCCATCTATTTCTTATGACATAGTCATTTCGCTTTGTTGTGTTACTTATATCATTTTATTGTACTAGGCATCTGCTTTAGTGAGTCTCCCCGTACTCTTTCTTCTTAACATGTCTTCAGCCTTTTTCCGGTTAGTGCCCAAATTGGATTTGATTTGATAATGTAGATTTAACTAGGATCTTGTCTTAATTCACATTATGATTTTGCAGTAAGGCACCAAAAAAGCGGTCACGAAGTCACCATAAAAGCCACACCCATCGAAGAGCAAAAAGAGTACATCAAGAAAAGTGAAGCATTACACCAGAGTTTAAGAGATTCATATTTTGTGTTAGAAGGTAAACTTTAGCTTTCTCTGTGATGATAATCTGTCTTCTACTGTAATTTGTAACTCTGCTTGCTTGATTTAATTCCCACTCCCAACCCAAGTAAAAAGAAAAGAAATGAAAGGAAAGTGAAATTTCCATATAAAAAGGGAATATAAGAGCTGGATTTATTTCTTTTTAGCTGTGAAGAGGCTATTTAATGTAGAACCATCCATTTGAAGCTTTATTTATATCTTAATTTCATACGCACAATTTGACAGTAGAGGAAATTCAATGAATTAATGTTGGTATCGAGGAATGTATCAGTTAGGATAGTTATTTGGCATGAGTACTGTACAAAGTTGTAAAAAAGCAGGGGAAATAACTAAATAAGTACGCCATTTCAATGTATTTGGATTTTAGGTTTGGTGTAACTTTAATGGGCAGCTGAATAGTGAAAATATATGCTGACACCACTAGCATTAATATTCTTGAAAGGGTAGGGTACTCTTGTATGCAGTATGCTGGCTATCACTCAAGAATTTCATAATGTTATGTGAAAGAATAATGGAATATTATCTGACATCATATTTGAATGAACATGTACAGTATATATACACCAAGGTAAATACAGGCTAGGCCAATTTTCTCATAGGGCTACACTAGTACATTCCACACATAACAAAGGTGAAAGAGAGGTTATTGAGAAATTCATTTAAAATTGTAATTTATGCCCCTCCATAATATGCCTTATCAATGTTCACTCCTGAATTATTAGTGGTGTCAATGTTGCTCTTCAATTTTCAAGACGGCACATATATTGCCCCTCCCGTACTATACGGGAGGAAAATTGAGGGGCAACATTTACACTACGGGAGGGGCAATATATGTACCGTTGGGCAACATTTACATCACTAATAATTCAGGAGTGACATTGATAATTGACATATTATGGAAGGGCATAAATTACAATTTTCCCTTTAAACAAATGGAAAGAAGAATTCTTTGAGAGATCATTCTCCTGGAGTTTATGAAGACTTGTTAATGTACTAGACTTATTGGAGTGATATTAATGTTGAAATGTGAGATTAGAATGCTTCTCTAATTGTTGATTACTTATTAGAGTGATACTGATCTTGTACCAACTTTATTGGTGATTTTTGCAATCAAAATTCATTTTACATTTTGGGCTGTGCAGGTTAATTTCCTGATTGAAGGCACGAAGGCTTGCTCAAGGGCAGTTTTTGCAGGAAATAGGGGGGTATATTATAGTGAGAAACGAACTTCAATTTTATGGTTTCATTCGCAATTTTCTCACTGCTCTCATTGTATTACTTGTGTCTGTTAAATTAGAATCACAACGTAGAGAAAGATAGTGGCGAACTGGCAGTCTTTTTGCTGAACTAATAGTCTAATACCTGTTTGGAATGGTTTTGCTTTCTCGTAGTGTTTTTGCTGAACTAATACCCGTTTGGAATGGTTTTGCTTTCTCATCGCATCCTTAACGGTTGTGTTTGGTTACGGAGAAAAAGAATCCCAATTTCATGGGAGAGAGATAGTGAGAGTGAGAATTTAAATTTTAGTCTTAACTTTTAAGTTTACAAGAATAAAATTATTGAGAATTTCAATTTCATTTGGTATCTATGAGGATTGGAAGAGAATAATAAATAGTACAAAGATCAAAATGTTCATATTCATAATAATAATAATAATAATAATAATAATAATAATAATAATAATAATAATTATTATTATTATTATTATTATTATTATTAAATAACAAGTAAAATTATCTTTAAAATTTGGTAAAAATTTGTGTGAGTTCGTTTCATGGGTATTTGTCTGTGATGATTTGAGTTAAAATAAAATGTAATACTAATCATGAATAAAATGTAAATTATTTATATGGAAAAGAGTTACTTTTGAAAAAAAGAAAACATACTTTGTAATATTTTTATATTTTAATATGAAAGTGTTACATTTTTTTTCAAAAGTATTTCGGAGTGCATTTTTTTTATAAGTAATAAACACTTGTCAACATTATTTATATAAGGGAATGTGTAATATTTATGATAAAAAATATAATACTTTTATATTTTATTTAAAAGTATTACATTTTATCTTTTAAAGGTACTACACTTTTCTTTATAAATAACAAACACTTTATTTTTTATTAGTATTACATTTTCAATATAAGAATTATATTTCAATATTGATCCGACTTGACCTGACGTGACGGTTTAACACAAGTGTGAACCAAACTATAATGCAATGCAATTGTTTGGATACTTGTGTTAACATTACTTTTCTCCTAATAAAGTAATTATGCAATTAATAATTCAATAAAAAATAGCTCCGAAAATTATTTATATAGAAAGTCACTTTGGGGTTGGTGACAGTGCAATGAAGATCTCAATTAGTCCATAAAATGTACTGCACATATACGTGCACAAACTGATTTCAGTTTCGTGAGTGTATCTATTACACATATATACTAGTGCACGAAGATGTATACACTGATACACAGGCATATAAACGTACATAAAATTTGAAGATAAAAAAAATAATTTCATACATAGGAACGTATAAAATATGAAATTAAAAAAAAAAAAAGAGAAAATTGTACCTTAATGGTGGATAAGTCTATCATTTTATAATTTATAGGCCTAGAACATGGTAAGAAAAATAGACACTACATCTTAAGTTAACATACATACATACATACATATATATATATATACATATATATATATATATATATATATATATATATATATATATATATATATATATAGTAGGGTTCCAGTGAGAACATGTGTTTAGGCGAGAACATGAGAACACATTATGTGCATCCATATAATATTTTTTAATGGTATAGATTAGATTAAGTGTGTGTGAACGCGCATTAAATATGTGCAAACACACTTAATTGCGTTTGCACACATTTAATGCGCGTTTGCACACACTTAATCTAATCTAGACCATTAAAAAATATTAGATGGATGCACATGATTTGTTCTCACGTTCTCACCTAAGCAGGTGTTCTCATATATATATATATATATATATATATATATATATATATATATATATATATATATATATATATCTAATTTCAAATTATATATATATATTCATACATAAAATTTAAATTATATATATAAGAAAAAAATACTAAATAATTTGAAATTAGATTCACTAGTTTTTAACAATTCAATTATGAAAAAAAAAAAATCTAGGTGCTTTCCTAAATGCAATATAATAAATAATCGCATCAAATGCATTCATAAATAAATAATTATAGTTTATAAAATGAATAAACAATTTAAAATCAAATCTTTATCTTTATCTTTATATATAATAAAGCAGAATCTTTTGGCCACAAGAATTTGGCTCCAATTCCCGCCAACAAAATACAACGTCGTTTGGAGCCTGACTTTTGGGATGCATATGTTAATTATGAAATAGATTCATTGTAAATGACTGAGTTTAAAAGGAGTCTCTTCAACCTCTATGTAATCCTTGGAAGACGAAATGTTGTTATTAAACATCATGTCCCTTTGGGACTCTTTGGTATCCACAAGATTTGCATTAATTACATATTCTATAAATACCTCTTCTAATTGTAAAGAAACCTAGCAGTTCATTTGTAGTACAAACACTGTGCCCGATATTTATTATTTACACTATAGCTCCAAAGCTTCATCATCATTGTCCCTCTATACTTTCTGGGCAGTGAAGTGTATCCTATAAAAACCAGCAGTGCTATAAGAGTCCGTACATATGAAATACCAGAAAGGAGAGACCGCGAGACAATCAAATGTAAAGAATGCGTATTCCATATTCCAATAGGTAATTGTGAACATTGTTCTTTTTTTTTTTCTTTTTTTTTATTCAAGAAAATATATTCCTTTATAATATTGTTGTTCTAATTTTTCATAGTGTGCAAATATATACATGTTTCAAAACCTTTTATTCGAAGTACAGCAAAATGAGAGAAATATTCACATGTGTGTTCACATATGCATATAGATGCAAATAAAGGTAGAGTTCTGAGCACACCTTATTCAAGAGCTTCAAATCTACAACTACTTTTGACATATTTCCTGCAGGAAAATCAAATTCCGAGTAAAATGACCATCATTGGAAAGTGAAAATCCCCAGATAACAATATAACATCTCTTCAGATACTAAGACCTTCAGAGTTTTCACTTTTCAATGAGCATGGACACTGTGGTTGATTTGAAGGCTTTTTCAATGACCACATCTAAGAACTTTTTATATTTCAATTACAATCAAAGTATTAGAATATATTTAGTTTGTGATATGGGTCTTTTGTAGGGTAGGGTTTTGCTGTTAAAATGGAAAAGTGCATCCTTCACTGCTTCACTAATACATCTTTTGAAGCCTTCAAATATAAAATAAAAATGAGAGAAATATTCACAGGTGTGTTCATATATGCATATAGATCGTTCTAAGCACACCTTATTCAAGAGGTTCAAATCTACAACTACTTTTGACATACTTCTTGCAGAAGAATCAAATTGTGAGTAAATGACGATCAACATATATATTCTTGGAAAGAGAAAATGCCCAGACAACAATATAGCATCTCTTAAGATTCTAAGACCTTCAGAGTTTTCACTTTTCAATACGCATGGACACTGTAGTTGATTTGAAGGCTTTTTCAATGTCCACATTCTAAGAACTTTTTATATTTCAATTATAATCAAGTATTAGAATATATTTAGTTTGTGATATGGGTCTTTTGTAGGGTGGGGTTTTACTGTTAAAATGGAAAAGTGCATCAACTTCACTGCTTCACTAATACATCTTTTGAAGCCTTCAAATATAAAATAAAAATGTAAATTAAAAAAAAAAGCATAGAATAAGTGTTATTTTTTTAATGTTTGAATAATGAGTCCATTATAATAGATGAAGAGACTTACAATCACTACTTAAAATTTGACTAATTAAGAGTATTTATGTTCACTGAACCAATACTAAAGTATTAAACTTTGTATAGGTTGAGTATTGAACCTAATATTTGCTAATTAAAATCTGACTTTTAGTTACGAGTGTATTGTTAGCCATTTAATTTAATTGAGAATTTTGATCAGAATAAACAAAAAATTAAAAAAACTCAGTAACTAATACCTAGCTAATACACGTATAAATAAATAAATAAATAAATAAATAAATAAATAAATATATATATATATATATATATATATATATATATATATATATATATATATATATATATATATATATATATATATATATATATATTCAAAAATTACCAGATCTGTATGATAACTAAAGAGGAGATTTCCAACCGTCATGTTCCAGATCTCGGATTTCATCTACATCTATGGTCATAATCTGAACAATATTCCTTTAAAAATAAAAAACTAGATATGGAAAACATTGCTAAGATATTTCATACATATACTCGAAGTGAGCACAGTTTGGTAAATATATATAAACATAAATAGTTAGAAAATAGATATTTTTGTACAAAATAACTTAGCCGTTCCTCCGAAATGGGTTCTTCGCGGTTGACTCAAGCGAAATGTGTTCTTGTGAGATTCTGACGTAATAAAAACTAGAAAAAATACATCAAAGCTCTTTTGAGATAAAATCGATGTTCTTGGTGAGAATTGTTCGGCCATCTCTGTACATAGATCATGAGAGTGAGGGATAATCTAGGAGATGAGACAACAGGAAATGACGTAGTGGAGTGGGTTGTCGGTGGGTTATAGAGAATTTATAGGGGTGGGCCGGGTCAGGATATTGGACTGTAATTATTATGGGCCATATACAACAAAATAATAGGACTTGGGCTCATGTATACTTATATATATGTACATACAAATAAATAAATAATATATATATATATATATATATATATATATATATATATATATATATATATATATATATGTATATATAATTTTTAAAAGAACTTTGGTTAATATTTTGTGTTGTATTTCTAACACACGATATATATGTGTTTCAATGATTTACAATAACATATTTTAATTAAATACTTTATATATACCTCATATAATAATTATTCAATTATTAAACTGCTTATTTAACATCTTTATAATTAAACTTTTTTAACTAAAAATATCGATTGTAATTAATGTAACACAATATTATATTTTTTTTATATAATTCTTATAATATTTTATTAACACAATATAACATGCAATTCACAAGTTATTTTCCATGCATCGCACGGGTCAATTACTAGTAAGCTTACAAACCATAATATTGTTATCATAATAAATAATAAATTAATTATTAAGAAAAATTTATAAAACAAATTAAAACTTATGTAGATCTAAAAATATTTTTGATTGGAGGAAAAAAATTAAAATACTTCAAAATGCAATAAAAAAATATTGATAACAAAACATGAAATATAATTAATTGTATAAAATAATTTGAATAAAAAATATATTATAAATCACATATTATCTATACTTATATGATTTTTATTTTATACTTTTTCTTTTAGCTAGATGAATTTCAAGTTTTTTTTTTTTAGAGTAATTTGAATACGATAACACATAATAATAGAAACTTCTGTATTATATTAACTATATGATTCATTTAAAGATTATACCTTTTAAATTATTTATTCATCATTGAATCACAAAATATATTTTATATAAATTAATTAATCAAGTTAAATAATTCACAATTCATAACTTATTATAAAAACTAACAAAATAACATAGGTTATAAATATAAGTATTAAATTACTCAACTATAAATAAATCTCACAAATTAGGATTTTATCTACATCTACAATCTACAAAACTAATAATGGGCAATAATGTTAGGTCCTTAACTGGAACAAAAAAATATCGGTATAATTATTTTTTACAATGAATGGTTCATATTATTTTGATTTTAATATTTTTTAATGATTTTCCTTATTTACCTTCTATTATATTATTTTCACATCCCTTAAATAACCCTAAATTCCGTTAGTATAAACTTTAGTAACAGAATATTTCGTTAACTATTTATTATTCTTATCTTACTTATTAATTTTTATAAGAAAGGTCTTAGGTTCGAACTCCATCCCAATTAAAGTTGATATAATTGTTAAACATATACTACGAATATGTTAAAATGTATTTAAAGAATATAATATAAAATTTTCTTGCATTTTTTTTTAAAAAAACAAATTTATGTTAAGTTTTTTTTTTCTTTTCGTTTAATTAACCTTTTTTTGATTATTTAGAACAAAACTTAATATTTCAATTATATGATTTTGTATTATTGGAATGATTATGTTATTAATATTTTTTGTATGTATTTTTATTATGGTACAATTGCATATTACTTTACAAATATTATACTATTATATTTGACACAGTTGTTCTTATATCATTGTCAGACCAGCGCGACCAGAATTTTATCAATGCATGAAAACTTCTAAAGAAAATTGCAAGTTAATTTTTACTCTATCATTATAACAGTATTGATTGTAACCATATATTTTGAATTATTTATTATCATCCTCTACTGATAGCAATTGTAGCAATTGTCATTGACAAACTCTCAAAACAATTTGTCTCAACAGCGAATGAAAAAAAAAAGTGATTTCATTATTGTGGATGAAAAATATGTACGCCACTTTATTACTCTTATTAAATTAAATAAGTAGCTACAACAAAAATAATACATATGCATTAAATTAATTTAGAATTAGATATCTATAATGTCTTTATTTTTTTTAACTATTCATTATAAAAAATTTAAAAAGAGATATAATTTCATTAGTTATACTAGTATTTGCGCCCGTGCAATGCACGGAATTGATTTGTTGTAATATATTAAGAATATTTGGATCGATATATAATTATTTAAGTTAGAACATCAAATATTATATAGTGCAATTGAATGTATGGTTTAGATCGTTTATGTGTTTTTATGTTATTAATTGCTAAAACTAATAGCTAATATGTAGATGTATGCATGCGGTGCTGTAACTTTGGAGATTTTATTTATCATTGTTCAGTATTTTTATAAATTAGTCAAATGTGCTCGTTCTCTAGCAACTCAGTTATAAAAATAAATTGATATCCTAATTTATTTTTATGGAAAATATATTTTTTGTCTAGATATATAGCAATTTTGCTATTTAAAAAAACATAATGGCCCTGTTTGGTAAAATGACTGTTAGCTGTTAGCTGATTGTGTTAATTAGAGGGTATAAATAGTTGATAACATTAGCTGAAGGTAGAAAAGTGATTGGTAAATTAGCTGTTTGGTATAATTTCTTTTTTCAAAAAACTAATTAAAAAAGTTGCTTGGAGTAGCTTTTTAAGTTTTAGCCTTTTAGAGTTGCATAAATCTAATTAACCAAACATCTATATTGACATTTTAACCAAATCAAACAATTAATAGTGGTCAGATAAGCCAAAATTGGCATATAGGCCAATTTTTTTACCAAACAGGGCCAATATCACAGATTGTATTTACACGCTACTGAAACCTCTTTGTAGACAACATTGGTAGTAACAACACAATCTTGTCTATCTTCGTCTAGAGCTAACACCTTTTGTCCATCTTCACATATGGGTGACTCGGGTGAAAATATATAATGGTAGAATTTCAGTCAATTAGTGATCCTATTATATTTTCAGTCAATTAGTAATATCAGATTCATTTTCAGCCAATTATTCTTTTTATTTTTAGTCAATTAGTCAATTAGAATATTAGATGCATTGATATTTTTACCTAATTTCTGTTCCATTTTTAATTGATGATGTAGACTATTTTTATTGAAATATTTTCGTTCTATTTTAAATTTACCTTTACTATTGTTTAAAATATGCATTTACTATTGATGATGTAGAATATTATTATTGAAATAATTCTGACCAATTTTTAATTTCCATTCCATTTTTTAATTAAAATGCAATGATCTGTCAATTTATTTTTACATTTCTATTATGGATCATTTTTTATTTGCAGTCAATTATTAATATTCATTTCCTTTTATAATTTCAGTCAATTAGTAATATCAGATTCATTTTCAAACAATTATTCTTTTTTATTTTCAGTCAATTAGAATATCATATGCAGTGATTTTTTTACCTATCCGAACCATTTTTAAATGATGATGTAGAATATTTCTAATGAAATATTTCCGTTCCATTTTTAGGTTACCTTTACTATTGTTTAAAATATGTCTTTATTATTGACGGTGTAGAATATTATTATTGAAATATTTTCTTTCCATTTTTTATTTACTTTTACTTTATGATGTAGAATATTATTATTGAAATATTTCCGTTCCATTTTTAATTTATGTTCTATTGTTTAAAATTATAAAAGATTTATGATATAATTGTGATTTGATTTATTCTACTATGTAATATTATTGTGAAAAATTAAAATGCAATATTCTGACAATTTTCTTTTCCATTTAGTCTATTATGGATCATCTTTTATTTCCAGTCAATTATTAATATTCTTTTCCTTTTCCAATTAACCTAATTTTTGTTTCTTTTTTCATTTTTAATTTTCAGTTAATTATTAATATTTATGTATTTTTTAATTTACCTAATTTTTGTTCAATTTTTAATTGATGATGATGTACAGAATTATTGTGAAATATTTATGTTTCTTTTTTAATTTACCTTTACTATTTATTATTGTTTGGGCGGGAAATCAAGTAAATAGAATATTATTTTTAATAATAGTATAGATTTTTAATGAATTAAGGATCTTTTTATTTTCCTATTTTACTGCTAACTTTTTTAGTAATTATTATTAGTATTAATTAATCAGTGAATTCCGTTTCCTTTTCTATTTTTTGTGAATTAAATTTTTTTTTTATTTTTTTAATTTTTGGTAGGATTTTTTTGGACTGTTATCCTGGCCTTTTTTTCCCCATAATCTTCCGTTTTTTATTTTCATTTTCATCGAATTAAGACTCCTTTTTTATTTTCCTATTTTACTGATTATTATTATTAGTAATAATCAGTAAATTCCATTTATATTTTCATTTTTTTAGTGAATTAAAGATTTTTTTTTATTTTTTTATTTTACTACAAACTTTTTTTTTTTTTTTACTGATTATTGTTAGTATTAATTAATCAGTGAATTTCGATTTCTTTTATATTTTTCGCGAATTAAGAATCTTTTTTTTTGTTTTTCTATTTTATTATAAACATTTTTACTAATTAATTGGTAATTTTTATCCCTTTTTTATTGTTTGAGCGAGAAAGTAAGAAATGAGGATTTTGTTTGTAATAACAGTATAGATTTATATTGATAGATTTATACTTTAAAAATTACATTTAGAAATTAAAAAAGTAGCATTTAAATTTTATAGGATTAGTATAGTGCATAAGTGTTTGTATGCATGTATTTAATTTTTTTTTTTTATAAATGTTTATATTTTGTTAATTTTATAATTTCATTTCCTTAATTATATTTCATATTTTATTAGTTATAATTTAATGTGTCACAAATATTTTCACGGAAAAAATCTTATATTTCTCAATTTCATTAATTATATTAATTATAATTACCAAACATTGTGGCAATTATCATAATAATTTCATTAATTATAATACTTGTTCTCTTTCAATATTTAAATACATTACCATAGTAATTATACGAAAGAAGGAAAGAAAAATTATTAGAATAATTACTATTAATAAAAATTAGGAAATTATATTAAAAATTAATTATATATTAAGGTAATAATAATTTATTTTGTGCCAATAATATTATATATTAAGTATAAAGTGTATATATATATATATATATATATATATATATATATATATATATATATATATATATATATATATATATAGGCGAGTATAATTTATTTTGTACTAGTAATATTATACATTAAGTGTATACACACACACATATTACGTGTATATTATATTAATTAATTATAATATTTGTAAATTTTGTACTAATAATATTATACATTATTTTGTACTAATAATATTATACATTATTTGTTAGTTCAGATCTGTGACTAAGTCCTCATCTCTATCCTTAACTTCTGTGTTTTTGGTGTTGAAACAAGGATTCTGTTTTGTTTTTCGTATATATCTTGTAATTATCTCAAGAAGAGTTTGATTTCTGATAAGGAAAACGCCGGGCCTTCCTTGTTGCCGGAAAGTTAAGAAATCAACTTTGTAGTCAATGTTACCCGGGTCTTCATCAACGCTCAATCCATTGGGTCCAGCGGCACTAAAAACACTTCAAGCTACAATTGCAAAATAATAATAATAATAATAATAATAATAATAATAATAATAATAATAATAATAATAATAATAATAATAATAACAATCTTGAAAACTGTAAAAAAAAAAAAAAAAAAAACTTACGTTTTCATGAGTGCAACACCAAGATATGATTCCACAGAGAGAACAGGAAGAAAAGAGAAACCGTGCAAAATGAAAAATTATGATTTCCATACTCACCAATCCATTGTATTTATAGGTAGAAAATATAATAATTATAAATTTGTATAATTTTTCAAAAAGGAAAGGTGTAATTATGTAATATTACCAATTAATAAATTTTAATTAATTTTCATTTTACATTTGGTTACCAAATAAGTTTTACTACAAAAGTTTGAGCGGGAAAATGAAATAAGAGGATTATATATCTAAAAACATAATAAGCTTCAATCCAAGTTATACCCCTGGTTTATGTCCGTTTTTTCCGTTAATTTTTTTTGTACCTTGTGCTATAAAAGTTGTACTACATAATTTTTTGGACAAAAATATCCCTGCCGTTATAACTTCTGTTATCTTTCCATATTATTATTACCATGTACATGCATACATAATAATTTTTCTTACATCCTTCAATGGTAAGTTTAAATTCATTTAGGTTTTAATTAAAATGTTACCATAGTTATATTTAGTAATTTATCATTTCTATAATTCATACCTCAATAATATTAATATGAATTATACAATTATATATATCTAAAAACATAATAAGTGTGAATGAAAGTTATGTCCCTAATTTATGTCCGTTTTTTCTGTTAAATTTTTTTTGTACATTATGCTATAAAGGTTGTACATTACAATATTTTGGACAAACATACCCCTACCGTTATAACTCCCGTTATCTTTTCCACTATTGTTACCTTGCACATGCATCCACCATATATTTTCTTATCTTCTTCATTAATAATAATATATACACATTAAATATTTGAGTTATATGTTAATTATTTCATAAATATAAATATCAAATTTATAAAAAAAAAAAGGTTTACATTATTATTATTATTATTATTATTATTATTATTATTATTATTATTATTATTATTATTATTATTATTATTATTATTTAGAATAATTTAAATATCTAAAATCTAAATAAATTCAAAATTTTAATATAATGTATTAATATTGGGCATATTTTTACGCATCGCGCATAAAGATACTAGTATATATATATATATATATATATATATATATATATATATATATATATATATATATATATATATATATATATATATATATATATACTAGTATTTTATATGCGCGATGCGTAAAAATATGCCCAATATTAAAATTAAATATTAGTTATATTAATTTTTTAAAAATAATAGTGTGTGTGTGTGTCTATATATATATATATATATATATATATATATATATATATATATATATATATATATATATATATATATATTTATTTATTTATTTATTTATTTACCAAGTATTGTATACAAATATAATAAATGTTACGAGTAATATGGAGGTTTGGGCTTTAAGGACTTACGTGCGTTTAATCTGGCAATGCTGGGAAAACAGGCATGGCGGATGTTGACTAAACCTGATTCTTTAGTGGCTCGTGTGTATAAGGCCCGATATTTCCCTAAGGGGTCTTTTTTTGATGCACAGGTAGGAAATAACCCCAGCTTCTGCTGGCGAAGTATTATGGCAGCAAAGAGTATAGTTTGTAGTGGGGTAAGGCGCAGAATTGGTAACGGAGAGTCTACACTCATATGGGCTCACCCCTGGTTACAAGATGAACATGACCCTATGATACAAACAGAAATGCCAGCACAACTACAGGAAGCCAGAGTGGCAGGTTTGATTGATCAACAAACTGGCACATGGGATCCCTCAATTTTAACAGATTTATTCCAACCTAATGATGTGGAGAATATTATGAGAATACCTGTATCCCCGGATTATGATGACACTTGGTACTGGCATGGAGACCCAAGGGGAATATATTCTGTTAAAGATGGATACAGGCGAATTGTTGGAAATTATCAGGAGGATAATGGGACATTTGCCAAATGGTTGAAACTTTGGAAGCTCAAAATCCCCCCAAAGTGGAAAATGCTACTCTGGAGAGCCATTAGTGATATTTTGCCTACCACAACCAACTTACTTATAAGGAGAGTGGATGTGGATCCACATTGTGCTATGTGTGGAATGTTTCAAGAACACACAATGCATGCCCTAGTGTTGTGTGAGTTTGCAAGGAACATTTGGGAACAATCCAACCTTACAATCCCTAGCATTGACACAAATATTTTTCATGTTTGGTTTGGTGAGCTTTTAAATGTTCTAGACTCTGATGGAATATTATATGCAGCAGCAATTATTTACAATATATGGAGAGCAAGGAATATGGCGGTTTGGGAAGCAAAGTTACCACGACCAATCACCATACTCAGGATTGCTGCTGCGGCCAAGGAGTCGTGGACCCGGGTGCACCCAACACCCGTAGCCCGTGCCGCCCCACTGTCGACCGAGCCACAATTGGCGCTGGAAGCTGCCGAACTGAACCAAGGCCATCCTCACACCGCCGAGCCGCAGTTGCCCAAGAAGATTTGTTATGTCGACGCGGGACTTTTGCCAGAGACAGGCCAAGCTGCGGGTGGAGCTGTTCTAGTGGACACAGGAGGAGCTTATGTTTCGGCTCACGCCGGACCACTCCGGAATTGTACCTCGCCGCTTATGGCCGAGGCATTGGCATGCAAGGAGGCTCTATCATGGTTGAAGGATCGGGGAGAACAAAATGTCGAGATATACACGGATTGTCTAACGCTACATCGCTATCTTACCACACCAACGGTTGCGTTACGTACGTACCTAGGCTATGCCATTGACAGCTGCAGGCTGACTGCATCTTTATTTCAGTCTTGTTCGTTTCGTTTAATTTCTAGATTAGATAACTATTTAGCTCATGCTTTAGCTACTACGGCTTATCAGCAACCTGCTGCTATGTACTGGGATTTACACCCACCAGATATTATTTCGGCCTATTTCTAATATAGCACCATATATTTCAAAAAACTTACAACACACATCTCACATTATAACTATCACTTCAAATATCAACAGGTGCTTGTAAATATAAAAAATGAAATATATTGCTAAAAATGCTCACTCTTGGATCGGACAAGCCATATTTAGCAGTCTGGAATACACACGTAGTAGGGACATTTGATCATTACATATTTACATAATTAGAAAAATATTATGTGTACTTTTATTATCTATTCTCAATTTTTATTTTTATACACAAAACTTTGATGCAGATATTTACATTGAAACTCACATAAAAAAGTAATTTATTAATGTCCATCACATTAACGAGTAAAATTTAGAAGCGCATATAGGCCCTGTTTAGTAAATGGTTGATAGCTGTTAGGTGATTGAGTTAATTAAAGAGTATAACTAGTTGAGATTGTAGAAATGTGTTTGGTAAATTAGCTCTTAGTTGATAGCTGTTTGATATAATTTCTTTTCTCAAAAAATTGTTTTGAACAACTTTTTAAATTTTAGCATTTTGAAATTTCAATTAAAAAAGTAGCGTTCTTGTATGCTTTTTCTGTCCTTGTACTGTTCAATCACCTTAATGGTTTATAGTAATTTTAAATAGGAAAATATTAAATTCTCAATATTATCATGAATCATTAACGTGTGACTTTCTAGGTTCATAGTTAAACTAGTAACGAGTAATATTTAATAACTCGTAAGTCATGAATGACACATAATAGTATGCCGTGACTATCTAGTTGGCAATGAAATATATGTATATATTATACTGAATCTTTCCGTTACAAATATCATGTAACATTCCTCTCACATAATACTTATTCCGAACCAGGCAAAGGTCTTGACCAAACTTGGTCAAACCCATAAATCAGATTTAATTTGTCTATTCAAAATTCTTTTTATGAAGTCTAACTTCATTATACTCTGGCTAGAGATTCTCGTTGTAAGATTATTGAATAGACTAGAACAACCTTGTTACCTCAAGACGGTGGATCTTTTACTGAACGCACACATGTCTCCGTACAATACTGAACTAAGCCACCAAGTACACTTATAGTTCTATAAGGATCAAAAGATGCATACTGGCAAAAACTAATTAATACACCATATGTACGAGATAACTATGTCGTCTTAAGTCAAAGGATTATTACATACTTATAACAAAACATACCGATAACACGTAGGTAAACACCATGCGGTACGTTACGTTGTAAGTAGTCATTGTTCAATGACTTGTTTTCTAACAATCATCCACATGTTCTCTCGCCGCATCTCATATGAAATGGCATAACACTCACCATAAGAAGGACAATGTGCTAATCTTATCAGTATTGTAATGCTAAATTAGAATTCCTATGACTAAGAATATTTATACAATAATTCGTTAATAAATTCTTCGTCACTCATATTCTTAACTCTTAAGAATTAAGAATTGAGAAAATTGTACGAAATAATGTCAAATATTAATTAAGCTAAAATAAAGTAAATAAAGACATTTATTATTTAATGAGGAATCCATGCCCAAAACAATAAAGATTGACTCCTTAGCCATATATGTCTAACAACAGTATCTTATCACATACATATATATTATGAACTTTAGATTTATATATAACACACATTTTGATGGATACATACATGAATAAAAGTACTAATTTATTTTTGCTCAACCATATAAATTTGAAGCTAGGCGCGGTACAAGGAGGGCTGGGAGTGGAGTGGCCTTCTGATTAGTTAATCCAACACTTTCAGTCAAATCGATTGGTTCATTTGATAACCTTTTCATATCAAAACTATGAATTTGGCTAGCCAGTGTTAATTGAACAATTTGTAAGCCAAAAGATACGCCAGGGCACATTCTTCGACCACTGCTAAATGGAATCAACTGAAAATGATTACCCCTAACATCAACGTCTTTGTGATCAGTTAAAAATCTCTCAGGTATAAATTCATTTGGATTTGCCCAAATCATTGGATCACGATGGATCTTCATTAAGTTTGGCACTATTCGGGTGCCCTTTTTAATGTGGTAGCCATCAATGGTGCAATCTTCTATGGCTTCATGAGGTAATGCAAGCGGGGCTGGCGGATATAATCGCAACGTTTCTTTAATCACAGCTTGTAGGTATATCAATTGCTTTAGGTCACATTCATCAACACATCTTTCTTTTCCAATATGGGTGTCTAACTCATCTTGGATCCTTTCCATCACTTTGTAGTTGTTTAGTACTAATGAAAGAGCCCATGCCAATGTTATGCTAGTTGTGTCGGTGGCAGCTAACAAAATGGTCTGCAAAAAAAAAGAGAAGAGAGATTATTCATATTTCTCAATTTTAATGTTTATTATTTAAAGAAATGTAGTGTAAATCACTGCTGAAAATTATGAAATTTCCGATCACTTGAAAATGATCTTAAATCAAGTCGAAAGCCTTGTTCCAACCACTTTTGGTATCCGGAAAAACCTTTATAGCTATTTCCGATCACTTTTTGCTTTCGACTTCACTTTCAGGTGGTCGGAAATTCCATAATTTCCAGTAGTGAATGTCTTCTAACGTATAGTATAACTTTCTTTATTTGTTGCAGCTCTAATAGTTAATACCCCATCAACGGGGTTCGATATGTGACCTTCCCTCAAGGAAAGTTACAGAAATATCATCTAAGCACAATGTGTTTGGCCATAATGTATGGTTTATTCATTAATACTAAATTATATAACAATTAGGTAAGTCACTTCACTTTAACGGATTAAACTCATAAAATCATATAGAATGAATATTATTTATAATTTTTAGTCTTGCATGCGACCAGATATCTCAAAAGCTAATTGAAACCTGAAAACTGAAAAGCTAGTAGTTAATGAGCTAAATAATTGAAATAAAAATATTTTGTAAATTAATTGTTGAATTAGTGATGAGTGTAAAAAGACAAAAAAAAAAAAAAAAAAGATAAATTAAGATATTAAGATTTTGATTAATGAAGGATAGATGGTGCCATTTTTGTAAATTAATAAAGATAAAAAAGACAAAAAAAAAAAAAAAAAAAAAAAAGAACAAACAAACAAAAAGCTAGCTTATGTTGAAACGCGAGTACCATTTCAAAGTAAATTATTATTTTAAGCTCCCTATATTTTATCAAATAGAATTTATAGCTTTTTTTTTTTTTTTTTTTGAAAAGGAATTTATAGCTTATTTGTAACACAAATCACAATATTTTTTATGAGTCAACAACTATTATATTTTTCACCAAAAAAATGTTTTTTTTTTTTAAAAAGAAGTATTTAGTATTTTAGTCTCAATATATTTATGAGTATTTTGACTAGTAATAAATAGGCAATACGACAAATAATAAAATTGGACTAAAAAAGTACAAAAAAAAGTGAAAAAGGCCGGTCTATACATACCAGACAAGTAGATTTGATAACACAATCCGTATCATATCCATGTGGAAGACTTTGATTGGGTACACCATCAAATAGTGATAACATGGTGTCCATGAAGTCGTCTTCTTCCTTAGACTTAAAATTCCTTTTTCTTCTATGCTCCTCCATCCACTTCTTCACGAAGTTGTCCATTTCCATGGCGGTCTGCCACATAGCCTTCTCGTATCCCCCAATGTCCAACCATCTCAGCCACGGGATAAAATCCGCCACCACCGCCTCTCCGAACAGCTGGAACAGCCTGTGGATGGACTTATCCAGCTTCCCTTCTTCCTCAACCTCGTCCTCTCCGAACAACATCGACACCAACATGTTGGTCACCAACCTATCGATAGGGGTGTTAGCGAACAGAACTTTCAGTAAACTACTGGTGTTCGTGTTAGTTTATGTTCGTTTATTAAAGTAAACCAACATAAATGAACAAATTTTAGAGTTGGATTTATATACAAACAGAGTCTGAACAGTTGTAGGCTCGTTTGTTAAGAGCTCGTGAATAAGCTCGTTTAGTGTTTATTCGTGAACGTTAACAAACACTAATAACGCTTAACAAATGAAGCATGAACAAGATTTTCAAAAACCTTAACAGAACACGAATACTCCAAAATTCTTAACAACCTTCCTTTATTTATATTCGGTTCGTTAACAGCCCTACCTGTCGAATGTTTGCTTCATCTCCACAGTCACGGCGCCGGTGGCCGCGTCCTTGTTGTCGGACCAATGTTCGAACATGCGTTTGATGGATTTTCTCACGTGGGATTCCCTCTTAGGTCTCAGAGAATCAATTCTCCGACCGGACAGCAACTCCAGCACGACGGTCTTTCGGATCTGGCGCCAGTAGGGGCCGTAAGGTGCGACGGCGAAGATGGTGTAGTTGTAGCCCATGATCTCGGAGGCGAGGGCTTTGGTGCGAGTGGCGAGTGACTTGTCGTTTGTTGTGAAGCATTCCTTGGCGATTTTTGAGTTGCTAACTACGAAGGTTTGTTGGGCGCCCAGTCTGATTCGGAAGATTGGGCCGTACTTGTCGGCCATGGCTGCCAGGATCAAGTGAGGAGGCTTCCCGCCGGCGATGAGAAGGTGGAGATGGCCGAGTATGGGTAGAGCACCGGAGGGCTCTGGTGCCACTTTTTGGTTACGCCCATTATTGGGTTTGTGCATAATTGCATGAAACAGCTTATTGCATAGAAAGAAGAGAAGCACTAAGGTGCATGCTAAAGTAGAAATAATTGTAATAATATTATTGCATGGTGGAGAGAGGAAATCCATGGTTTGGGTTGCACAAAATATCAACAAGAGTCTCTTGTTTTATAAGCAAAGGAAATGTATGTTGATGGAAATGTCAACCGTACCCCCGCATTATTATATGAGTTCTACTACATGTACTCTCAAACTCTACTTCATCACTTTTACTCCATGATGTGAAAAACAATGATTAGATATTTTCGAGTTACAAAAAAAGTGTCTACATCAAGGATTTGTGAGAGAGAGTAAAAGTTGAAAATAAGAAATGAGAATATGTAGTATTCTTCATTATTATATACCGAGTATTTTTAAAAAGGATTTATAAAAAAAAAAAAAAAAAAAAAGAAGAAGAAATTTTAATCTACATGGATTAAGGCTCTGTTTGACAGAGCTTATTTAGGAGCTTATAACTTATTTTAAGCTACTAATGGGCTATATAGCTCTGTTTGGTAATGTTCCCAAAATAAGCTCTTAGCTTAAAATAAGAACTTATTTCAGAACGTGTTTCAAAATAAGCTCCTAACTTCTTAACTTTTTTTTTTTCCATCTTTACCCTTATTATTTTAAAGAAATGACATAATTTAACCTTCCCAATTAAAACCATTTTCTCTTCTCCTTTATCCGCAACCTTCACCGTAATTGTTATTATTATTATTATTATTATTATTATTATTATTATTATTATTATGAAATTTGCAACAATATTGCTACTTCATTATGAGATGCTAGATCATGATTATGCTAATAGTTTTATTTCAAAATGTTAATTTTTTTAAAGATAAAATGTTAAATTTTAATATGTAAACAAACTAATTTAAATTTTATGAACATGTCCTTTTTAGTCTTTTTACATTTATCAGCTTATCAAAAAGCTAATTTTACCAAACACTTTCAATCATAACAGCTAGCTTAACAACTCTTCAGCTTTCAGCTCCGAGCTTATAGCTTTTCAGCTTTTAGCTCCTAGCTTATAGCTTTTCAATTAGGTTTGCCAAACAGAGCCTAATATGAAAAATAGGACTCTTATTTAAATTTTTACTTCCAACTTTTACTCCCTCTCACCCATCTTTGATGTAGACATTTTTCTTGAGACCCACATGATGAAAATATATAATCTTTGCTTATCACATTATGAAATAAAAGTGAGGGAGTAGAATTTGGAAGTACATATAGTAAAATTCATATTATATAAGGAGTATTTTTTTTAAAAGGACAAAAAATGCAATTTTAATCTATTAATTATTCATCACTAATCATTTTAGTCCCCATGGCCAGCATTTTGTCATTGTATAATATATCCTCTAAGTTTTCAAATAAGTCATACTTTTAGTCTCAAAGTAACAAAACTTTTAGGCCCTGTTTGGTAAAATGGCTGTTAGCTGATAGATGTTAGCTGTTAGCTGATTGTGTTAATTAGAGGGTATAAATAGTTAATAACATTAGCTGATTTTAGAAAAGTGTTTGGTAAATTAGCTGTTTGCTGATAGCTGTTTGGTATAATTTCTTTTCTCAAAAAGTTAATTGAAAAAGTTGCTTGGAGTACCTTTTTGAATTTTAGCCTTTTGGAGTTGCAAAAAGCTAATTAACCAGACATCTATATTAATATTTTAACTAAATCAAACAATTAACAATTAATAATGGTCAAATAAGTCAAAAATTGGCCTATAGGCCAATTTTTTACCAAACAAGGCCTTAAATTCAGTTAGGATTTTACTTTGACAGATAATTGGACAAGGTACTAGACACGATTCGAAACACTAACATAGAGAAGTCAAAACAATTAACACAGTTAAATATTAACGATCAAGTAAAGACCATGTAGAATGGTGCACTTAATGTAGAGCCTAATGCAGTTATTATATTAGAGTACCGCCTCATCAAAGAGCAAGAGTTATGGAGGGTCATCGCACTTCTGAAGAAGAGAGCATCAATTACTGAGCAGCCATAACACCTACTGAAAGGAGATGTTCTACTTATTGAGAAGAATCGTTGTGCCCATTATTGTAATTAACCATTATACTTAATGATCGATCAGGATATAGTATAAAAGTTGAACCCTTGAAATAACAAGGGGATCACACTCTAAATCTTGTACTCAAATTAAAGACTCTTAACAATACTACATTACTTCTTTCTATAATCGTTATGGTAACTTTTATATAACCAACTTGGTGTTTTCATTGAGAGGCCTGATATTAATTCTCAAGCAAGCTAAAACACATAAAGTCCCATGTTTCTTCACTATATTATTGGGACTGGGAGCCTCTACAATGTTGATTCGGTATGGGGATGAATTCTAAAAATAATAGAATAATTATTTACTGTGTTATGATGTTTTTTTTTAATACTACTAGTATTTGCGCCCGTGCGTTGCACGGATTGGATTTGTTATAATATTTTAAAAATATTTAGATCGATATACAATTGTATAAATTATGACATCGAATATTATATAATATAATTGAAGAATTGAGTTGCACCGATTATGTTTTCTGATGTTATCAATGCTTGAATTCGAGTAAATAATTGCCTAATTAATAGCTAACGTGTAGATATAGGCATTCGGTGTTGCAACTTTAGAGATTTTATATATCAATGTTTAGAATTTATATTAATTGGACTAATTAGCTCGTTGTCTAGCAACTCAGTTATAGAAATTATTTATACGGAAGATATATATTTTTTCTATGTAGATATATAACAATTTTGTCATCTTTGTATACAAAAAAAAAAAAAAAAAAAAAAAAAAAAAAAAAAAAAAAAAAAAAAAAAACATAATACGGATGGTTTGAATTATATATTATTGAAAATCTCTTTGTAGACGACATTAGTAGTAGTAACGGAATTTTATCCATCCCCGTCTAGAGTTAAAACCATCAGACCATCAGGATGGTGTGACTCGGGAAAAAGTCACATACGATTAAAGATTGGTTTTTTCAGTAATAACTCAACATGAGTTAGTGTTTGACCCTGACTTTTGTTGATAGTCATGATATATGCGAGCATCAACGTTAATTGTTTTCGTTAGAACTTGAAGGGCAATCTCGTATCAGAAGGGTGAAAGACATTTTAATTAAAGATTTTACTTTTATTAATAATTTTGATATAAACTGGTGTAAATAATAATAATTAATAAATTATTATTTCTTTATAAAATTACATAGAATTTCAATTGGATTTTCTCATTTATTATGCAAAATTTATTTCCGTTATTCTCAAAATTATAATGGTTTAATTATTCTCAGAATTTGATAACCATTTTCCGTTTTTAAGTACATATTAACTTTAGTTAATTTTCATATAAAATTTTGTTACCAATTAAGCTTTATTGATTTTTTTTTACCAATTAATTAATATTCATATTAATTTGGACGAAAATGTGGAAGATGAGGATTTTACTTTTATTAATAGTATAAATTGGTGTAAATAATAATTAAGAAAATTATTATTTCTTTATAAAATTACGCAGAATTTCAAATAAATTTTCTCATTTGTTACGCAGAATTTGTATATATTATTTTCACAATTATAATAATTTAATTATTCTCATAATTTGGTAACAATTTTCCATTTTTATGTACATATTGACTTTAATATGTGGTAACAATTCATTAGATATTAGTTAATTTTCATATAAAATTTTGTTACCAATTAAGTTTTCTTAATATTTTACTAATTAATTAGTATTCGTATTAAATTGGGTTGAAATGTTGTAAAGGAGGATTTTAATTTTATTAAAGTCATTTCAATAAGGAAGTTAAAATTAATTAAAGTAAATCTAATCATTCTATATTTATTTGTAACTATATATTAATTTTATTTTGAAATCATTGATTCACATATATATTTGAATTATTTATTTATTTTTAATTATTCTCATTGTAAACACAAATGATATTGCAATAATTAATTAATGATATTTATCACATAATATTTTTTTAAATATAAAATTTTCTCATGTTTAGGGATTAAAGAATATTTTAAATTTATTTTTATTAGTAAATATTTTTAATTTTAAAAAATTTTCCAGCAACCCAAACACTCCCTTACTCTGTAAAACTGAAAAATAAAATTTATTTCATTATGAAAATTAAAACTAATTAAAAGATAACTATTACACATGTTATGATGGGGGTTAAAAAGTATTTATTTCACTTTGAATTATTTATTTATTTTCTTTAAGTATTATAAACAAAAATTATGATATTTATCAAATTATATTTTTTAAAAAATATAACATTTACACATATAATGAAGGGGTTAAAAAGTATTTTAAAATTATTTTTTATTAGTATGTAAACTGAAAAATAAAAATCATTTAATTAAGAAAATTAAAACTAATTAAAGTAAATCTAACCATGCTATATTTATTTGTAACTATATATTAATTTCATTTTGAAATCATTGGTTCACATCTTTGAATTATTTATTTATTTTCTTTAACTATTATAAACAGAAATTATGATATTTATAAAATTATATTTTAAAAAAATATAACATTTACACATGTTATGATGGGTTAAAAAATATTTTAAAATTATTTTGTATTTGTATGTATTTTTATTTTAAAATATTTTTCAACAATCCAAACACTCTCTTAGCCTCCCATAAAAAACTGATAAAGAAAAGTCATTTAATTAAGAAAATTAAAACTATTTAAAGTAAAATCTAATCATGTTATATTTATTTGTAACTGTATACTAATTTCATTTTCAAATCTTTAGTTCACATATTTGAATTTTTTTTAATTATTCTAATTTATAAATAGAAATGATATTGTACTAATTAATTTTTGATATTTATCAAATTTTATTTTTAAAAAATATAAGATTTACACATGTTATGAGGGGTTAAAAATATTTTAAAAATATTTTTTATTAGTAAATATTTAAAAAATAATAATTTCTAGCAATCCAAACACTCCCTTAGTCTCCCATAAAAATTTGATAAAGAAAAGTTATATCATTAAGGGAATTAAAAATAATTAAATTAGCCTTCAAAAAAAATTAAATTAAATATAATTATGCTATATTTATTTGTAACTGTATATTAATTTCATTTCGAAATTATTGGTTCACATATTTGAATTATTTATTTTATTTTTTTCTTTAATTATTATGAACATAAATGATATTTTACTAATTAATTTATGATATTTATAGAATTGTATTTTTTAAAATATAGTGTTTTACCCGTGCGTTGCACTTAAATTTTTTTGTTATTATGAATTTAAAATTAAAATAGAAAAAATAAAAAAATGGTATATTGTACAATATAATAATATAGTTGTTATTTTATATATTTGGTCAAGTATCTATTTTCATAACATACAAAATTAAAATTTAAATTTTGTATGGTTAATATAATCTCTAATCATGTATATATTTAGATACAAATGCTCTGTCGGGTCGGGGTGTGGGGGGCCCTTAGGGTTGGGGTTCAGCATTTTTGGAAGAATGTATATATTTAGATAAATTTATAGAATAAATTCACATAATTAAGTTGATTTATTCCAAATTGTATTTCATATATATTATCATTCTAAAAATATGAATAATAATAACTAAGAGAATTGTACTCAGAAATTAATAAAAAGATGTAAATTCTAAATTTTGTATGAATAAATATAAACTCTAATCGGACGCATATCCTTATATGATTGTATAATAAATAGTATATACACATAATATTTATTAATATGTATATAGGAAAATTATATAATATAATTTCATTAATTATAATTTATATTGATAAATTTATACTTAAAAATTTATATTTAGATTTTAAAAAGTGTATGTATGTATATTTAAAAAATTATAAATATTCATGTTTTGTTAATTTTATAATTTCATTTCTTTAATTATATTTCATATTTTATTAATTATAATTACATGTAATGAAATTGTCACAAATAATTCATTAATTATATTAATTATAATTATCAAATATTGTGACAATTACCAAGATAATTTTATTAATTATATTAGTTATAACATTTTTTCTCTTCTAATATTTAAATACATTACCATAAAATGACCATAAAAATTACACAAAAGAAGGGAAGAAAAATTATGATAATAATTACCTTTAATAAGAATTAGGAAATTATATTAAAAAAAATCTATATATTAAGGTAAGTATATTTATTTTGTGCCAATAATATTATACATTAAGTGTGTGTGTGTGTGTTTGTGTGTATTAATATATATATATATATATATATATATATATATATATATATATATATATATATATATATATATATATACTTTTAATTCTATATTGATAAGCATAGTCTATGTATATACTTTAAGAAAATATTTATTATTAAAAAGGAAATATAATTTTAAAAGTAAATTATTAATTAGATTACCTAATATTATTGTCCTACTAATTGATTCCATGCTACTATATATATAATTCATATATTTGAAAACTTTTTAAAGCTAAATACCTATTAATTATAATTTAATAATTAAGATAATTTTTAGTCAATCAATATTCAATAATACTAAAAGTATTATTTCGAATTTTAATAAATAAGATATAATAATATTATTAAACCAAAATAATTAAAAAAATGTGTACATGTTACTAAAAAATTTATAATAGTAATTTTTATTGCCTAATACAATTTGTTAATTATGATAATTATTGTATGATATTTAATACTAAAATTATTAGGTAGAATTTTTATAATTAAGGTATAATATTATTAAATCAAATTTAGTAATGACTACTCATGTTTATGTTTCCATGAACGGCTGCTATACCCATAATTTTTTATTTATTTATTTTTGGTTTGCTTATGTTGCGGTAAACAAATTTGTTTATGTTTCCAGGATTTGTGATATATCTTTTGTTTATTTGTTTTTTAATTATAATAATAGTTTCTATGTGTTCATTATCCACTATAATTCTTTTATATTTTGTTTAGGGCGTGGAGTACTTTGGGGCGTTGGGTGCGGTAATCCATCTATAATAATAATAATAATAATAATAATAATAATAATAATAATAATCAATTCACCATAATAGCATGGAAGTTGGATAGCTGGATTATATTTATCTGTGTATTTACAAAAGGCAGTAAAAGTTGTTGAGAATTTAACTTGCTTAAGAGAGTATCAAAAGTCCTTGATTTACAAAGGATTATGGATGCCTCTAAAAGTTGGAAAAAAAAAAAAACAGAAAAAAAAAAATTATTAAACCTACTACATGCAAGAGTTATTTCTCTGTAAAAGAGTAAAACCAAAGAGTAAAACCAAATCTTCAATAGTTGGGTGCAATGAAATACAACCGGAAAGGAAAAAGTAAAACAGACAAAAAAAGATCACATTATGATGATCATAACTCTAACCTTCAGCTACTCTATATTCTTCTGAGTTAGTTATCATAAATGGATGTTGTTGCTCACTCCAATGAAAGGAGTACGACCAGTTTCAACTCGATCTGAAACTATGTAGTGCTGATCTGCGGGATATTTCCAACCCTTTCAGCTTCACCACTAACTCAACATGACCGTTAAAAGAGTGTGCATCCCCCAGAGCCTAATTTGACATTAAGATAAAAGCAATATAAGATGAGAGTTTGAGAATGCATTTTGCAGAGTTTATATAGAATAACATTGCCTGGCCATCTCAGATCTCATCTTTTCTTGCTCCGCGACTTAGAACGATCCGCCATTCTCGAAAAAACCTTAGAGAGAGAATATGATTCTTGAATCTCTCTCGGGTAGTGCGCAGGGGAATGCAAGCCCAAGTTTGATTGTATCGATCATTTTATAGGCGGTAGAGATCTTTTTTATTTGCAATCAATTAGTAATTTTTATTTCTTTTTTTCAATTTTCCTTTTCTAGTATTAATAAGTAATTTCTGTTTTCATCTTTATTTTCAGTTAATTAGGGAGGTTTTTATTTTATTTTCAGCATTAGTAATTACACATCTTTATGTAATTAAAAAAACTTACACATCTTTACATATAACAAAACTATTTCCATCTTTAATTACGTTATTTACTTACCATAGAATATTTCCTTATAAATTACATTATTTTCTTACCAATTATGTTTTATTCTTTTACCATAATTAATTAATAGATTTTAATTATTTTCCATTGAATATTTACTTACCAAATAAGATTTATTAATTATTTGATCAATAAAATATTTAATTAATTGAGTAGAAAAGTTTGGGCGGGAAAATGGTGTAGGAGGATTTTACTTATATATATATATATATATATATATATATATATATATATATATATATATATATATAATCCTCCTAACAAATTTTTCCCCCAAAACTTAGGGGCATTTATGTAATCTAATAATAATAATAATAATAATAATAATAATAATAATAATAATAATAATAATAATAATAATAATAATAATAATAATAATAATACCTTAAATAAATAAATTATTATATTTTCCTTTTAAATTAGTATTTTCTACTTATAAATACAAATTTATAATTCCTAGCCTTCCCATCATTTCCTTCTCCACATCGGTAAGGCTTCTCCACCCCGTATCTTCTCCATCATTTCATTGACTTTTGTTAATCATCCTGTGATCTTCCACAGTTGAGGCTGATACGTGATTTGCACAGGTGAGGTTTTCATTATCTTAGTTTTTTTTTTCTTTTTGGATTTTGTTTTGTTTTGTTTTGGATTTTCCGATATTTAAATAAGAAAAGTGGTTTGTAATAAAAATGTTGATATATTCTTTTTTTTTTTGTTTATTTTTTGTGGAGAAGATACAGATCTAGAAAGATTGATCGGGAAGCAATAGAGTTCGTTGCTCATCAAGTGGATAATGTTTGGATAGGGACGGATGAAGTGTAGGCAATAAAAATCTATATCTATATATAGTTAAAAGTAAATCCTTCTAGCCAAATTTTTCCTCCAAAACTTAGAGAAATTTCTATAATGTCATCCATTATATATATATATATATATATATATATATATATATATATATATATATATATATATATATATATATATATATAGAGGAAGAAGTACGTACTAGCACTTTTGTAATTTTACCAATATACAAATAAATATGTAGGCAATGAGATATTGAGATTGAAGTACGTACTAGGAATTGAATAAAAAAATATTTTAATTTAGGTAATGGAGAGATTTTTAATTTTTTTTTACCAGAAGTTTATATATTTTTCCTTATACAAATTTATAATTGTAAATTTATATTAATAATTTATTATTGTAAATTTATATTAATACAATGTAATAAAGTCAATAGCATTAATTCTTATAATTCAAACTAATTACTCAATTCAATAACATCAATTTAAACATATACGATGTACAAATTTATACTAAGGTAATTAATAAATTAAAACACAATATTACCGTGTACACAATATATTATATTAAATATTATAATTACAGTGTACAGTTTATTATTTTTTAAGCCGTGTAATTCAAACTAATTACTCAATTGCATAAAATCAACTATAACGGGTTACCATACATGTTACGTGTTCGTTTTTAGTAATTAATTAAATCAATTGAATCAAATTTATTTTAACATATACCATGTAATGATTTTTACTAAGGTATATAATTGAATCAAACAGAATATTACCCCTTAGTTCAGATTAAGGTCATTTATTAATTAACTAGTTTTTGACGCGCATTGCGCGATTGAGATAATGCCCAATGTTTTTTTTTTTTTTTTAAATAAGTACTTTAAAGTATATTAAGGCAAGATTATATTGAAATTATTCATGCATAGATAATTGAAGGTTGAATTTGCGTATTTAAATAGGTAATTCTTCTCCCAAAGGTTGAGTCCCCTACCCCAAGGGCCCCCCACACTCTGACCCGACAGAGCATTGTAGGAAGTTGTAAATCACGGTGACTCAATGGTTCAGCAGACAGGACCAAATGCCGGTGCGAACAAGGAATCTGCCCACTTTGGACATAATTCCCGCACTGCCGCCGCCGAGGTTCAAACCTTGGTTTCTTCTCCCAAATACTGCCCACTAAACCATTGAGCTAAGCCCGTGCGTGTTAAATACGTAATTCTAAGTTTACAAATGCAAGATAATATAGTCAAGATTGATTATAATTGTCAATAAAATAATTGTATAGGTATGGTTGAAACCAAATACGGGACATAAGGGAGAACAAATAAAAATTAGGGCATAAAATATTAAATATATACTAATATTGTTTGATGAGATTTCGACATTAGGATTTGTGGTTAAGTTCTATTAAGACTTTAATATTAGAATTAGATTAATGGTGTAATTATAATTCTATATTAGACGTTAATATTATAATTAGACTAACGGTGAATTAACGGTATTTAACCAAAAAGTTAAATGGATAATCATATAATTAAGGATAAATTAGAAAAATTTTTTTAAAAAAATTAAAACCTGAACAATTTGAACCATTCATTTGATTTAATAATTTGACTGTCTTTTTTCTACCCAATGTTAATAATTAAATAAATTCGTTGGTCAAATCCGCTAATATAATCCGCGCGCTAACTGCTAATTGTCAAACAAGGACATTGCAAGGTAGTTCTCACTTCAATTTGTTGTGTGATTTGAATACTCTCTTTGTCACAAAATCTCTCAAGTAGTTAATATGGTTGGCTTTATTAATTATATATTTTTTTAAATTTTTTCATGGTATTAATAAAATACTTGGTAAATAAATATATAGCATTATTTTGTATTATAACTTTGATATTTAATTAGAAAAATAGTGCACAAAAAAAGATAATAGACAATGTAGTGAATATAATCAATTGATGAATTTGAATATAAAAATTTTTACATTTGAGAAAAATAAAGACAATATAACTAATGAAAATATTTCTCTTAATTAATTTATTGATAATGAATAATTTTTTTTTCACTGAATTAAGACATTGTAAGGACAATGTAGCGAATATAATCAATTAATAAATTTGAATATAAAGAATTTTTATATTGTAAAAAAATAAAGACAATATAACTAATACAATTATTTCTCTTATTTAATTTATTGATAATGAATAATTTTTTTTTGAATAAAGGCATTGTGGACACATAATTCTAAATTAAATAAATGCATATCTATAATTTTTTGTTGTAGCTACTAAATTATTATTTATATAATTTAATAAGAGTAAAATAGAGTACTAATTATGCCAACTTTGATTGGGATGAGGTTCGAACCTAAGACCTTTTTTTTTTAATTGAAATCAATGAGTAAGTTAACGGTGAACTAACGGCAATTCTTAAAATTTTAACGGAATTAGTAACGGCGTGTGGGTATTTTAGGAAATTTTAGTGTAAAATTTAAATCTTATCAATCTTTTAATCAATCTGAGCCATTCATTTAATTAAAATCAGTGACCGCCATTTTTTCTACCCATTATAGGCCTAACTCTCTTGGGCTCTTATTAGTATACTAGTTTTGACACGCGCTTTGCGCGATTAGACCAATGCCCAATGTGTATTTATAAATTAGTAGTCCGTATTTCTTAATTGGTTAAAGTATTCATATAATATAATAATGAGAGAGAGAGAGAGAGAAAATGCGAAATTAATAAAAGATATTGAAATAGTGTTGGTGATTATATATTGTAATAAAAAAAAAAATTCGAAATAGCTAAATTAGAATAAAAGTAAAAACAAATAAACCACTAACTAAAGAAGAAATTCGAAATAGCTAAATTAGAATAAAAGTAAAAACAAATAAACCACTAACTAAAGCTGACTATCAATAATGAAAAGAGTAGTAATTTGAACACAGTGAATTAATTTTTCTTAGTGCGTGTTTGGTGAGGCTCGGAATTGTCTTCTTCTTCTCCATCTTTAGTGAAGTTGAGTTTCCTTTTTGCTGGTTGTGTGTTTATTGCATCTTGTTTACTTGTGGTAGCGAATGACAATGAATCGTGCAATGATGTTATGGTATATGATACCATGCTTTTGCCTTGTTGTGTGTAGGATTGAGACCTCAATTGTATTATATATTCTTCATATTGTAAGCGGTTATTGATATGTTGAAATCGTAGTTGTTGACCCTACAAGATGTTTATGTAGTTAGGCATTATGTTAGTTTACTGTAAAACATGAGTGGTTGTGGGTGGTAAAGGAGAAATACCTGTTGTTCCAATTGCATAATTTGTTTGCTCGTTGAGAGTAATAGTTGTTCAGCACATTTTCCAAACACAGATGCAACAAGGCCTCCACTTCCATCAGTAATTTCCACATCTAGTTTACACCTATTATGTGTTTTGAGAGTAGCAGTGTTGTGTTATGTTTGTGTAATGATTAAATTGATATTGACCTCCTTCTAACAAAAAAATAAATAAAATGACTTTAAAAATTGTTACTAACCTTGGTGTTCCCACTGCATTCATTTCACCACAATGCATGCAATGAAATAGTTTGTCACTTTCTGCGTAAACCTTTTTCATACAATGACTACATCCAATGTACCATGTGTTTTTTATTTGAGGCTTAAAGCTAATTTTCCCTTTTATCCAAACAGGTTTACTCTGCAAGTTATCATGAGTAAAAGGATTAATGTTAATGTTAAAGTATAAAATATTGAATTAGTGTGTAAAACAATTTTTTATATATACCGGATCAATTGATTGAGGGACACTATCAATTGTAGAAATTTCTGCAGTTTCTGGATTTGCAAGTTTTATGGCAGCGTCATTGTAGTCTCGACAGCGTTTTAATGCATCAAGTGTAGCACGATGCTTTGTTCCCCTAAAAATACATTAAAAAGAAATCAATTTTTAAAATAATGTGTGTGCGTGGGTGTGTATATTGAATAACTTATCAACAAATTTAAAACATACCATTCTTTTAAACGTTCTGCTCGTGGTACTTCTGGGTGTAAAAGTATTGTTGAATTTGTTCTTGTAGTCAAAGAAATTCCTGGTGTAGTGGATAGTATATTAGATATGGTAATGTATAAATGGTGCAGTTTTGAAACGATGTTAGTAAATAATTTGATTTTACCTTTGAAGTGAACAACTGCAATATATTCTGCTGATATTACCGGGTAGTTTCCAGCTTCAATTTCTCGAGTGATTAGGGAACCCTCTTTGTCAGCGTATTCTCCCCACATGGTTAGTATAATTGGCTTCAAACTGCATTTTTTAAATAAAGAAAAAATGGTACTACGTAAAAAAATTGATGTGGTTGATAGCAATTTATTTAATATAAGAATAGTAATAGAATAGGGTTCTTACTTTTCATCAACAACAATAAAGTCATTGATCTTTTGTTTTCCATTCATTGTTGAGATGAATTCTTTTGCAAGTTTGTCAATGACAATACCTACAATTGCTATCATAGGGGATGACAAGAAATAATTACTCAAATATGATTACAATAGATATTGGTAAGATGTTGTAATAAAGATTAACTTACAAATTTCTTGTGACTTTTTCATGCATTCATAGAATTCTAAGAATTGTGTGTATGATTGTTCAATGGTAGGCAATGGTGTGTCAGCATTATCACTTGTTTGGATACTGGTCTGAGCATTTAAAATCCATGTATACTTGTATTTATTGTCAAGTACTCTATAGTTCGTCTGGGCAGGTTTGACAATGGCACTTGAAATTATGTACCACTTGTTGGTCTTTAAAGTGCTATCATAGATTTCAATGTCATTATCAAACACTATTGATTGAACCCGAGTTCCCTGTATATAGATATAGCATTTACAATGATGTTGGTGGTGAATGAAAGCACCTTGATTTGAGTGTAAATAAAGAACTATACATGTCTAATAATCTAATAAATATAAATTTAAAAATGACAAATAATAATAATAATAATAATAATAATAATAATAATAATAATAATAATAATAATAATAATATTATTATTATTATTATTATTATTATTATTATTATTATTATTATTATTATTATTATTATTTAAAAAATAATTATAATCACGCAGCATATAAAAAGCTATCACTAAATTCATGCCCATAATAATATTATGTACTCATAACAATACACGAAAAAACGTTTTAATAATAATAATAATAATAATAATAATAATAATAATAATAATAATAATAATAATAATATTAATAATGATGATGATGATGATGATGATGAAAGGGGGAAATTTTGTATTATGTACTTACAGTTTCATCCTCGAGGATGATGAGCATATACTTTTTGTCAGGCGATTTAATAGCATTCCTTGGTTCGTTTTTCTTAATGACACGAACTTTACAACTCCATCTCACAGTTTGTGTGTCAATATCAATTAAGTTTAGTGCATTTGCCATGACTAATATTTTTCTGTCATTGAAAATATGTGCATAAAGATTGTAAAGAAATAATATAATGAGAAGCATAACATAAATTGAAAAATCATAGATTAGGGATTGGAATTGAAATAATATAAGGAGTAAGAAGAAGTATTATATTATTTATATATATTAATTAATTATGTAGTAGTGGTAGGAGGGTTATTATATTCATACCTGTAGAATGTCTCTTGAATAGTGTGTTGCAAAAGAAGTTAGGTATTGTGTCTGTTGAATACCAGGGGTTAATATAGTGTTGTTCTGGGTAGATTAAGGGTGTAGTTAGGAATCTATAAAGATTTGTATTATAGAAATCCTATTAATTAAGTCATCAATATTCTAATTTGAAATTAGGAATCTATTAAGATTTGTATTCTATATTCTAATTTAAAATTACAATTGTATATAGATGGTAATAATGACATGACAAGTATATATATATTACATATAGTGATGATGACATATTTAGTAAATAAGAAAGTATCGTAATATGGAAATAAATTACTATTTGTGTATTGATTAATTTTTTTACGAAATAATTATGTAAAATATAGAAGATTAGTTAAGAAAATTATGATTTAACAAGGAGCCACTGCAATCATTGTGTTTTCATTTGATACGTGCAGCCTAACTAATATTTTAATATAAGTATTTAAAGTATATCAATGCAAGATTATATTAGAGTTGATGATGCATAGATACCGATACCATATTTGATCGATATTGAACTTGGCCTAGCAAACTACGCGTAAAAATAAATCTTATTGGTGATTGAATCGGGTTCGTGTGTGTTTAGTATTTTTTATATAAATCATATAATTTTTTAGTTTATTTATTAATAAACACTTAATCTTTTTGACAATGTAAAACTTTCCTACAAATATTATGTGCACAAAGAACATACCCATTTTTTGCGATTAACATTTAGCAGACAAAATGAAGCCACTTTTAGGGAATACAACTCCTAGCAATTAGAGAAAGAAAAGGAAAGGAAACAAAAAGTATAGATTTTTTTTTTTTTGTGAACTAATCAGTGTGTCCAGTAGAGAGAGGGAGTATTACTCCAAATAGACAAAGAAACGGAAAGAAAACAAAAATTATAGACTTTGTTTTTATGAACTAATCAGTGTGTCCAGTAGAGAGAGGGAGTATTTACTCCAAACACAGATATGAGTCATAAGAAATCTACAAATATGTATGATATCCTCATATCTACCCATTGAAAATACAATATTCTCTCAAAACATTATAGTAAAAGTGAATATTTAACATGTTTTTCTGCACAAGCATAAACCAGCCAGATATTTCAATTTCTAGCACCTCCTTTGAAAGTTCAACTTCTAAATGCAAAGTGTGAATAAACAGGCAAAACGAAGAGGGAACATAATCAGCACTACAGCCACAATGGGTAATTGATCATGCCCAATGCGAAGAAAGCATGCCGTTTACGGACCAAGATGTAGGCATTAGATAGTAAAACCAGATCCACCATTTCGGAATGTGCTGCAAGATTACAAACATATATAAAATGATCATTTTGAATAATGTCAGCGAGTTTCTTATAATGTAATGTAAACTGGAGATCTTGAGGTGTGTTATTGAAAGTGAAACTTACCGGTTCGGGGACGTCAACACCAAATACACAGCACTTTTCTTCTCAGATTCAACCTACCTTCCATCCTTTTACAATTCTGAAATAGAAAGTGGATGAGTGATCTAAGCAAAACGATACAATATCATTTCAATTAAAATTAGAAAATTAAAAAAAGATTCCAGACTCCAGAACCCTTTATCAAGTGCCTTGTTTACTTTCAAATAGGAGCCAGATGCAATTTACTCCAGTATGAAAGGAAGAAATTCAATGAATATAGCATGCATGATTTTTTTTATGCAGTTTCACTTATAGCATCATTTTTAATTTTATCAACACATTCTTGAAAGAAATGAGAGTTTGATGTTATTTTCATGTAAACAATCCATTAGCAACAGTGCCGCCATATAGGGAGGATAAACAAATATAAATAATTAGAGCATAAAGGGAAAAGGTGAAGAAGGTTACTTGATAATCTAGCTGCTGAGAGTTGTGTTTTTGTATCTCTTGGAGAGAACAACCGTAATCATTAATTCCTTATATTGATACCGGATCAATGTCAATATAAGTTGGACAAATCGAGCATCTGAATGCGTAGAGTAGTAATCTGTATAAACACAATATATTAAAATCAAAATGTATTCACTAAAGCATGTTGTGTTTTATAAAATGAATATATTTTGCACAGAAAGTGTAAAAAATAACCTAGTTAGATCAAAGAAGTGATCCACAAGCTTCATTTAGAATTTCTTGATAGACAATGTTATCAGTTAGGTCTGTAGTAGTTGTATCGCGATGAGTATTGCAAAGTAACATTTTTACACAATCTGCTTTCTTTGCTCTTGATAATGCAACATATAATTGTCCATGTGAAAACACCGGTTGTCTCAAGTAAATCCCCACAAAATCAAATGTTTGTCCTTGTGCCTTATTTATTGTCATGGCAAAACAAACTTTGATTGGAAATTGGTGACGTTTAAATGGAAGTGAACAATTTTCATCCTTTGAAGCTTCAAGTGGTATTCTTGGTATGAAAACATGTTTGCCAATGTGTTCCCCAGAAGCAATGAAACAACGTATAACATGATCACGGAAGTCATCACATATTAACCGGGTACCATTACAAAGTCCTTCTGCAGGATTAATATTCCTCAGCAAAATTACTGGGCAATTCTTTTTTACAATCAACTTGTGAGGAGGTAACCCAGGTACTGAGATAGTATGCAAGTAGTCAACAAAATCATTTTTGCAAGTGGAATCAAGCAACTCATCATAACTTATATAGCATTTTTCGTCTCCAGGAAATCTATCAATTAAGGAGTTGTTAATTTCATCCACGAATTCATTCTTCGGTGTCAATATACCTCGCTTCATGAGTGGATAAGGATCGCGGGTGAAGTTCATTAAATCTGGGAAAACTATGTCAATTAATGAATTGAAAGACTGTAATTCATCTGTAGATGGGACAAGGAATGTTCTTGGAATTTGAATTGAATTGCCAACCACATATTTTTCTGTTCCATTTCCCACGCGCATTAAGTATTCACAAAAAGATGGGTCTTCTTTAGCCCGCATGTTTTCTGTCAAAACCAATCTCTCAACGATTGGCCAAATTTTATGTGATTTAACCAAACTTGCTTCTATAAAATCCTGTCTGCTTCCAGATCGTATCACAGGTAATGTTTGGCGAAAATCACCTCCAAATACTACAACTTTGCCACCAAAGATTGTGTCATTGTTTGTTATATCTCGCAAAGTTGTTTCGACATTTTCTATGTCTCTACGGTTGGCCATAGTTGCTTCATCCCATAAAATCAACTTGCACTCTCTAAGCAGTGAGGCTTCGGCACTTTGTTTCCCAATATTGCATACAAATTTATCATCTCCATTGATGGGTATTTTAAATCGAGAATGAGCTGTTCGGCCTCCGGGTAAAAGAGATGCAGCTACCCCAGATGTTGCAGTTGCAAGTGCAATGTCTTGGTTTGCTCTCACACGGGCTAAAAGGCACCTGTATAGAAATGTTTTACCAGTTCCCCCTGGGCCATCAACAAAGAAAACCCCTCCTGAATTTGAGTAAACTCTAGAAATTATGGTGTCAAATGCAACTCGCTGAGATTGGTTCAACTTTGTTATAGCAAGTAAATCTGTTTCATTAGGAAGCAAATTTTTTTCTGCTTGTATTTCTTTGTGTATTCTTTGTTCTTTTGAAAGACCAATATGATAAGAAACTAAACCAAAGTCATTTATATTCTTCCCCAAAGATTCAAGTATATCACTTATCATATGGAGACACTTATTTTCAGCATCAATTATACTGTTACATGATGAAATTATGTCTTCACAAAGATGTTCCTTGTATTTCGTCCACAAATCATGGGGAGAAGGAATGTTACAAAAAATCAATAGGGTTGCAAATAACCTACGAAAACTTGTAGGCATTTGCCAACACATGGCTTCCTGCAAACATTGATCTATCACTTGATCACTCTGCAACAACCCTAATTTCTCTGCAACTTCTCTGAAAGTTGTAGCCATAGATTCACCAACCATTTTTAAGTGTTCATATGATTTTGGAGCCCTGACATTCATCAACAACATTCTCAAATAATATCTCTCTCCTTCAATGGGATTAACACTCACCAATCGACCTATAACCTCTCTTTTTTTCCTTGGATACCATTGTTTATCTCTGTTTACCCAAACAAAGAACTCGGGGAATTCTAGATACAATAAATTCAATCTCTTAGCTGTCTCATCAGTCATATTCATGAAGAAAAATTCTGTTAACATTGTCTTTGAGCTAAATTGATTATCCACAAGGTGAATCAAATCTTGTTTGTTGTCAAATCTCATGTACTGGTAGTTCTCCAAATGGACCTGCAAGTCCACTACTGCTGGTTTTATTTCGGCAAGGCTAAAACCATATATTCTCCATGCAGCTTCAGGAGGTGACACCCATCTTGCATTCTGGTATTCTTTTATTTCATCAAAATCAATGACTTCTTCTCCGGAAGACACACTAAATGCAACTCTATCATGGCCTTTATATATATACTTGTATATGTACTTGACACACTTAATACTTGCACAGACTTCAACATTGATATGACAATCGAATTTAGATAACAAATATGCGTTATATGGTATGACCCATTTGTTGTCCAGTTGGTGGCCACGGACGGTGACAAAGCGTGAATTGTTCCGTCGCTTATAAGTAGGATATGAGTTCTCTCCCATAACTGTTGCATCCGAATAGCCCTTCGGATATTTGTTTTTACAAAGTCTAGCACCAGACTTTTCAACCATACATGGATTTTCAGGATTCATTGAACCACATGGTCCATGTATCATGTGTTTTGCTACTAAAGAGTGCAAAGAAGAGTTGTGAACAGCGTCAGGTATTTCTGCACTAACAATTGCATCAACATCCAAACCTGATTTGAATTTGTGATTTTTTCCCAAAATTAATAAGAAATGAGCATGTGGTAGCCCACGCTTTTGGAATTCAATCACATAAGTGTATGCTATCACCACTCCAAAAACTTTTTTCTTTATGAGGTCAACTTTCAATTCTTCCAACTTAGCACGAAACACTCTGGAAATCAAATCAGGCCTATTTTGTGGTTCATCGCAAAACTCAAGCGAATTTTTTATCTCAGGCCAATTTGGGTTACAAGTTATCGTTAAAAAAATATCTGGCTTACCATATCGCTGCACTAATGTCATAGCATTCATGTATCTTTTACGCATATCCCGTGGGCCTCCAATGAAAGAAACGGGTAAAATTACTCTACGTCCGACATTAGATGCATTTGTTTCCCCGCATGCAATGCTATCCACTAATCCTTGCATGCTTTCTGTTCGAACATCACGTTGTTGTGCTCGAAAATAATCCAATCTTTGTGTCTCAATTTTGATATACGTGTCAACAATGAATTGTTGAAAGAGTCTTCCTGAATGTAGGAGCATAGACTTATCATTTGGTCGAATTTGGAAACGATAAGCATAATATTCTCTGCATGAAACTGTGTTCCGCTTGCTCTTACCAACAATATTTTCATTTTCTTTGTCTAACAAAGCTTCTATTGAAGGAAATTGTCCAGGTTGAAGAATACCTTGACAAATGGAGGTACGATTTGTATAAGATTTAGGTACCTTAGATATACCCTCATGCCAACCACTTTCTCCGTGGGGAAACAATAGGGGATATTGCAAGGGATCATAACAACCATAATAGTATTTGACAGAATGTGAACGGCCAGTTTTTGCAAAAACTTTAATATCACGACTGTTTTCTCCGCTACCATCTTGTTCTTCTACCCAAATTGCTGCAACTTGAGAAGAGGTAGGCATGTTGTAAACACGTTGATCTAAAGTTGCATTTGAGCGAATTACAATATTACAATCTTCAATACTTGATATATCCTTAAGATTTCTGAAGAACTGTGAATACGGATTGCTTCCAAGTACATCAATCAGGTTTTCAACAACACTTGCCTCCATTCGTTCTGCCCCTTTGATTCTATTTTCAACCTCATGCTCAGTATCAAAGAAATATAGTTGCAAGTTTTTAGGAGGTTGATTTTCAGGCACCAGATCATTGATAAAATGATACATTTGTCCTTGGACCTTAAATGTATAGATTCCTTTATTCCTCCTGGATAAATTTTTGTCATAGTTGTGGATTCCTAGTGAAGTAAATGCAAATGTGTTGTTGTATGTTCGAACACATGCTTGAAAATGACGTGACACTTCATCTTTCTCACAGAAGTATTGCTTCAATAGCGGAGGCATTTCATTAGACACCAAAACCACTTGGCCAGAGGAGCAACAAAATCCAGGTGGTTCATATTGGAATCGCTTTGCTTTACAATAGGTACAAGGAGAACAATCTTTTAGCATAAAAGACTGGTCGAGATTAGAAGAAAGAGTATTGTTGTGTTGCAAACATTCTTGAGAAGTTTGTCTGAGTACTACTTCTGAAGGACCTTTATTTATTTTGAAATATCATATAATATTTTTTTAAATTGCATAAGCAAGTGATGTATAATCAATCAAATGCATGCATGTAAACAAGTTAGTTCTAATGTCCATAAGTTAAAGAATTGAATTCAAAGTAAGACAAATATGACAATTAAAAAGCATACCAGCATTGACGTCGTGAGTTAGTGTAGATTTAGCTGCATTACTTTTGACGCGACGCTTTTCGTTAATATCATCTAGCATTTTTCGTTTCTTAGCAGGATCCATTGTTGCGTAAGCATTTCGGCGTCTCAAGTTCCTCTCTGCCCGTCGACTCTCATTACAAGCATACTGCTCGCTTTGTTTACTATTCCGAGCATCACGACTGGATTCAGGGACTTCAGAATCGCGAGACTTCATAACATAGCTATTTAAAAACAATAAATTCAAACTCATGAATGAGAATACAATTGTGAATTCTGATCTTTCTACATTAAATTAAAGGTAAATCTGAAGATATGTTTTTAATTTGGACCAATTAGTTATATCTATGATTTATTTCTTGTAGTGTAGTCTATATACATTGAAAAAAGTAGTATCTTGTTCAAAGATATTCACATCACAAGTAGATAGGGCAATTGTTACATGTATACTACACATCTACTACAGTTCACCTAATCTCGCAATCGAAGGATGATTGTTAAGGCAATAAGGTGAAGACAAATAAAGGCTAAGATATCCTGGAATAATTGCATACCTCAGGTTTATGGCTTTGCAATTCTGTCTTGTACCGGAACTCTGGGTGCCGACTAACAGGATAGTCTGTCCTCTCTAACTCTCTTCGACTTCCAACAAGCTTTAAAATTTATTTGTCGGAGAAACAAAACAGTGAGTAAATCACTCAATTTAAAATAAATAAATAAATAATCTGCTCAAATTTTTCAAACGTACCTCCTTTGTATCACTCCTTTCAAATAATACCACTCTAACCCCACGGTCACCAGTAGCAAGATGGTCGCCAGTTTTATCAAACTCAATGTCAGAAATTATATCAACTGCAAATCAATAAAGAGCAAACATATTAGGATTTCCCATTAAATGAAGTTGCTAGAAATATAAATGCAGGAACATAATTAATGATTTTAAAACATTATCAGAAACAGAACAATATTATAATACTGTAGATTATGTGAGATTAAAAAATTAGATTTGATGATATGTTGAAATAGCCTACATTGATGAAATTCAATTGTTTTAAAACAGAATGTAATTTCCATAATCTGAGTAGTGTTTATCCCCAACTTAAGTTACATAAAATTGTAAAACCTCAACTTTGGAACTTTTTGAGAAAGGAGTTTGCCTATTATCACAACATACAATGCAAACTACTGTTATGGCTTTACATGCACTTCTAGTTTTCCTTTCTGCTCATCATACCATGTTAAACTCATTGTTGACACAAGCCACAATATAACACATATAAAACTGAGGAAAGCATCGATGTTAAGGCCAGCTAAAACAAACAGAATTAGAGAATATATGATTAGGAGCATCCGAGGGTGGTTAGAATTCAAGTAATAAAAGCACCACATATTGGAAGAAAATCATGTTATCGTCTAAAGAAGAGAGGCAAAACACACTTAAGAATTAGCACAAGAAGAAACCAGAAACTACACAGTATTAACCTTTATCCTTGAGCACAATGTAGAGCAACATTCCAACAATCTATAAGTAGGGGATGATCAATGGAGCATGTTAAATTTAAAAAAGTGAACTACCACAACACTAATTTATTAATCTGAAGCATAAATAATTTAGTTAATGTTAACTCAAGTGTTATACAGCTATTATTGAATCTTAGTGTTAATGTTGACACAGTGATCACAATTCACAATGTTTCGAAACTAAGATTGTGAACAATAACCTTAGAATTAGTACTACATATTCCATGAACCTAGGGTGAATTAGTTATATGACCCTTCATAAATAATTCACAAGTCAGATGGGCATTTACTTCACTGATGAACATTACAATCATAAACATTGATCATAGTTATGATGTACGTTAATCACAATTCACAATCATAAACAAATGCAATTACTTTTTGTTCCGACACTGGAAGGACCAGAGAATCTGCTACCGGAGATCGCTTCTTCGAACTGCCTAATTTCTTTGATGTGCTTCTCTGGATTGTCCGCCGCAGATCGTTTCTTCGAACTGCTACCGGATGCCTAATTTCTGTGCTTCTCTGGATTGTCCTCAATCCCCTCTCGTAATTGCCTTTCCTTCGAACTGCTACCAGATGCCTAATTTCTGTGCTTCTCTGCCTCAATCCCCTCTCGTAATTGCCTCTCAATTTGACATTAATTTCAAGTTTGCCACCGCATAGCTTTGTTGACGGAATCGTTAAGTCGGACGGTGTTTTTTTGTTTAAATTATAACAACTTAAAGGTTATATTAGGATTTGCAATTGGCATTAAGGTTAGATTAGGTTCTGCGGTTAGCAATGTACTACTACAAAAGCTCAAAGTACAACTTGGAGGAGCATCTGGTGTACCGACATTTTTTTTATTCCAGTTAAGGGTTTAACAAGATTCGCTCTTATTAAAATTGTAGATGTAGATATAGTAGATAGATAGTAGATATCAATATAATATATAGATTATTAAATATATAGATTTTAATTACTTTATAATATATAGATTAAATAAAACAAAATATTATTGTGTGCAAATTTTTATTAACGTAATTAATTAACAATTAATAAATTACTTTATAATATATAGATTGTTAAATATGGTTAGATTTTTTGTAATATACTTATATTTTTACTAATTTAACTCTATATTGAGTTTATGCATGTGGTAAATGATCAAGGTGATTGGTAATTCTGATTTCTTCCCATTCTAAATTAATTAACCATATATAATTGTTATAATATATATATATATATATATATATATTATAATTATCACCATATATTATTAAATATGGTAATCAGTAATCACCGTGTACATATTATTATATTTTAATATTTCACTTTATATAGATTACCGTGTATTGAAAGAAAACATGTTAGGAATATATATTATACTCACAACCATATATTATTAAATATGGTAATCACCATTTACATATTATTAGATCTTAGTAATTTTAGTAATTAAAAATTTCAAATCCTACAAAGAATCATGAGTATCGTAATCGTTACCAAACAAAGAAACGAAATATATAAAAACATACAAAAACGAAATATATTAAAATATGATTATTATGATTATTATGATTATGATTCATTAGTTAACATACTAAAACATTTTCATTTGCTAACCATGTACAGACAATCGTGATTCAATTTAATAAAATATGTTTAAAATTTAATAAAATATGTTTAAAAACCATATTACCTAAATCTAGGAATTGAATAAAAAAATATTTTAATTTAGATAATATATATTCTAATTATAAGTATGTAGTTTCAGATAATTTAAAAGGACTCAATTGAATAAAAAATATTAAGATTATTGAATAATTAATTATACTAATAGACATTGTAGAAGAATATGGTAGAATATAGACTAATTAATTTTAAAAAATTGATATACGCTAATATTACACGGAATTTTTTTATCCAATTCATAAATGAGTCAATTTAATTAAAAACATTTTTAATACGATAATAGCTATTTTAATTATAAGTATGTAGCACCAGATAATTTTAAATGAGTCAGTTGAGTAAAAAATAATTACACTCTGAAATAATTAATTATGGTAATACAAAATGGAGAAGAATAATGCACAATATATACTATTTAATTATGGACATATTATTATGGTAATATTAAATGGAATTTTTGGAACCAATTCATTAATGAGTCAATTGAATAAAAAATATTTAAAATATGGTAATGAATATTCTAATTATAAGTATGTAATACTGGATAATTCTTAATGAGTCAAATGGTTTAAAAATATTTAGTCTATGGAATAATTAATTATGCTAATACATATGCTAATTATTACACAATTTTTATTTTAAACAAATTCACAAATGAGTCAACTGAATAAAAAAATATTTTTAATTTGGTAATATATATATATATATATATATATATATATATATATATATATATATATATATATTATTTTTCTAATGTGAAATAATGTTATTGACTTACCATGTTTGCTTCGATATGCTAAGCCATTTAAAATATAATAAAATTTATAATTGTAATACTTTCGTAATAATATTGAATAAATATTAACCATATGTTTAGATTTAATAATATAGTATATTATATATTAAAAGAATTATATATTAATCTAATATAGTGATCGTTAATACGGGTAAATCATATATAAGCATAATCTAATATAGAAAAATATTCATTATTACTCAGAGTAAATAAACTTATTGAAACTTTTTTTTTTTTTTGAATGTTACACTGGCCCTATTACATTGTAGTATCTGTTCATATACTTTCTCAACCTACTGAAACACAAAGAACCAATAACACCTCCATTGAGGCTTGAACTCATAACCTTCCAAATGGAAGTCCAACCCGGGTACCATTAGACCACATAGTCTTGGTAAACTTATTGAAACTTAATTATTTATAACTTCAACTTTAATCTAAATATATGGATTTAAATATATAGTTTTAATATCTGAAATTAATAAGGTTTTCTTAATGTGGATCTATATATTTTTAATAATTTTGATTTAATAATATTATACCTTAATTATAAAAATTATACCTAACAACTTTAGTATTACATGGCATACAATAATTACCATAAATAATATTTTATAATTGACAATTTGTATTAGGCAATAAAAATTAATAATTAATAATTATGAACATGGTGTTGTGAACATAATTATGAACATATAGTTATGTAATTATGAATATAGTGATTCAATAATTGTGAATATGAAGTTAAAAAATTATATATATATATATATATATTTATAATTATGAACATATAGTTGAGTAACTATGAACATAGAGTTCTGCAATTATGAATATAGAGTTCAATACTTATGAATATGAAGTTCAAAAATTATGAATATATAGCTTTATAATAATGAACATATAGTTCAGTAATAATAAACATAGAACTGTGTAAGGTGGACACGGTTCCACAGCATAACTATTCGATTGTCCCTGTTACATGTAAACTTTCTCAAACCTATTGAAACCCAACGTGTCAAAGGGCTCTTATTTAAGAAACCTTATGTTAATGGCTTCTTATTTTAGTTTTTTTTTTTTTTTTTTTTTTTTTTAATTTATTAGGGGGTTTGAGAAAGATTATTAACCCAAAATGTATATGAGTTGTTTTAGTTTTTAGTAGTTTGGAGAAAATTGCTAAGTTATTAAATAATATTTTTGGTGTTTTGATTAAATATAAAGTGTTAAACAGACGAATTTCTTAAAATTTTGACGAATTTGCCAAATAATCAAATTACAATAACAACAACAATAACAACAACAACAATAATCCAAACAAAACTATATACAAAATAAAATTAAAATTAACAAAAAAAAAAAAGACAAAGGCGAGCCACCGGCTCCCTTTGTAAATGACGTCGGATCAAAATTTGATTCCCCATTGAAAATGTTTGAAAAGAGAGAGCTCCTCTATATAAGAGGAACAATGATTCTCTTATAAACATAGTTGCTTGCCCATCAATGTGGGCAAGTATTGAGAAGTCAAAAGGTTCTTATTTAAGAAGCTTTAACTTTGTCTTCTTATTTTAGTTTTTATTTATTTATTTATTTATTAGTGGGGGTTGTGGAAAATTAACCCAAAATGTATGTGTTGTATTAATTTTTAGCAGTTTGGAGCAAATTACTGAGTTACTATATAATATATTTTGGTGTTTTGATTAAAGTTAAAATGTTAAAATGACGAATTTATTAAAATTTTGGCGAATTGATCAATAATCAAATAATAATAATAATAATAATAATCATCATCATCATCATCATCATCCAAACAAAACGATATACAAAATAAAATTAAAATTAATAAGAAGAAGACAATAAGGGAGCCATAGGCTCTCTTTGTAAATGATGTTGGATCATTTTGATCACACATTGAAAATGTTTGGAAAGATGAGCTCTTGAGCTCCTCTATATAATAGGAGCAATGCTCCTCTTACAAACATAATTGTTTGACCATCAATGTGGGCAAGTAATGAGAAGTCCAAAGGCTCCTATTTTATTTTTGAGTACTATTGACCCGACAAATTATGCTGTGAAACTGTGTTTACCTTGCATGGTAGACACGGTTCCAAAATTGTTCATAATTATGAATATATAGTTCTATAATTATGAACATAGTGTTCTGAACATAAATATGAACATATACGTATGTAATTATGAATATAGAGATTCAATAATTGTGAATATGAAGTTCAAAAATTATGAATATATAGCTTTATAATTATTAACATATAATTCAGTAATTATGAACATATAGTTATGTAATTGTGAATATAGAGTTCAATAATTATAAATATGAGATTCAAAGATTATGAATATATAGCTTTATAATTATGAACATATAGTTCAATAATTATTAACATAGAATTGTGTCCACCTTGCAAGGTAGACACAGTTCCACAACATAACTATTCGATTGACCCTGTTACATATAATATCTGTTCATATAAACTTTCTCAACCTATTGAGCCCAACGAGTCAAAAGGCTCTTATTTAATGAACCTTATCTTTGTGGTTTTTTATTTTAGTTTTTTTTAATTGTTTTATTTTATTAGGGGGTTTGGAAAAGATTAACCCAAAATGTATATGTATTGTTTTAGTTTTTAACAGTTTGAAGCAAATTGCTAAATTATTAAATAATATTTTTGGTATTTTGATTAAATATAAAATGTTAAACATGCGAATTTGTTAAAATTTTATCGAATTTGCCAAATAATCAAATTACAACCACACGACAACAACAACAACAACAATAATAATAATATAATAATAATAATAATAGTAATAATAATAATCATAATCCAAACAAAACTATATACAAAATAAAATTAAAATTAACAAAAAAAAAAAAGAATAAAAAAGAATAAGACAAAGGGGAGCCACATGCTCCCTTTGTAAATGATATGAGATTATTTTGATCCCACATTGAAAATGTTTGAAAAGATGTGCTCAAGTATTGAGAAGTCAAAATGTTCTTATTTAAGAAACCTTAGCTTTGTCTTCTTATTTTAGTTTTTATTCATTATTTATTATTTATTATTTATATTTATTATTTATTTATTATTAGTGGGTGTTGGGAAAATTAACCCAAAATGTATGTGTTATTTTAGTTTTTAGCAGTTTAGAGCAAATATATTGAGTTATTAAATAACATTTTTGGTGTTTTGCTTAAAGATAAATTGTTAAAATGGCGAATTTGTTAAAATTTTGGTAAATTTGTCAATCTCATTTTTTTTAAATCGTCAATAATCAAATAATAATAATAATAATAATAATAATAATAATAATAATAATAATAATAATAATAATAATAATAATAATCATCATCATCATCATCCAAACAAAACGATATACAAACTAAAATTAAAATTAGAAAAAAATAAGAAGAATGATGTGAGATCATTTTAATCTCACATTGAAAATGTTTGGAAAGAGGAGATTTTGAAAATGTTTACAAACATAATTGCTTGCCCATCACTGTGGACAAGTAGTGAGAAATTCAAAGTTTTTTTTTTTTAGAAGTAAAGGAAAATTAAAAATGAAAAGGAAATATTTTAGTAATAATATTTTACATCATCAAGTAGTAAAGACATATTTTAAAAAAATAGTAAATGTAAATTAAAAATCATCAAATTAAAATGTAACGAAAATTAGGTAAAAATATCACTACATCTATATTCTAATTGACTGAAAATAAAAAAAAAATAATTGACTGAAAATGAATCTAATATTACTAATTGACTGAAAATATAAAATGAAATGAATATTAATAATTGACTGCAAATAAAAAATGATCCATAATTGACTAAAAAAATAAAAAAAAAATAAATGGTCAGATCATTGCATTTTAATTAAAAATGGAATGAAAATTAAAAATTTGAGGAAAAAATATTTCAATAATAATATTCTACATTATCAATAGTAAATGCATATTTTTTAACAATAGTAAAGGTAAATTAAAAATGGAACCGAAATATTTCAATAATAATATCTACATCATCAATTAAAAATGGAACGAAAATTAGGTAAAAATATCACTGCATTTGATATTCTAATCGAGTAATTGACTGAAAATAAAAAAGAATAATTTGCTGAAAATGAATTTGATATCCCTAATTGACTGAAAATATAAAAGGATAACTAATTGAGTAATTCAACCATTATATATTTTAACCCGAGTAACTCGTCCTGATGGATTGAAGGTGTTAGCTCTAGACAAAGATGAACAAGATTGCGTTGTCACTACCAATATCGTTTACAAAGAGGTTTCAATAATGTGTAAATATAATCGGTGATATTAAGTTTTTTTTTTTTTTTAAATGAAAAAATTGTTATATATCTTGACAAAAAAATATATATCTTCCATACAAATGAATAAGGATACCAATTTATTTCTATAACTGAGTTGTTAGAGAACGAGCACATTTGCCTAATTTATGAAAATACTAAATAATGATAAATAAAATATTCAAAGTTATAGCACCGTATGTGTACATCTAGACATTAGCTATTAATTTGAGCAATTATTTGCACAAATTCAAACAATAATAACATCAAAATATATAAACGATGCAAATATATAATATTTAATTACACTATATAATATTTGATGTTCTAATTTAAATAATTATATATTGATTCATATATTCTTACTATATTACAACAAATTCATTCCGTGCATCGCACGGGTGCAAATACTAGTATATATATATATATATATATATATATATATATATATATATATATATATATATATATATATATATATATATATATATATATATATAGATTACTTACCAAATAAGATTTATTAATTATTTGATCAATAAAATATTTAATTAATTGAGTAGAAAAGTTTGGGCGGGAAAATGGTGTAGGAGGATTTTACTTTTATATATATATATATAGATATAGATTGACTCTATTATAATTAAGGTAGTATCTGTTCTATACTTTCTCAAACTACTGCAGCTTAAAGATACACTCTCCACCATTGGGATTCGATCCTGTGACATTCCCTTAAGGAGAATTACAGATGTGTCATCTCAACACAAGATGCTTGGTTACTAAAGTATAATGTTTAGTTCCAATAAAACTCTAATTAACAATAGGGATTTAATTGTTACAAAAAAATGAAGTATTTAATTGTTATTTTGAATAATGAGTTTTGATTTGTTGAGTGGTTCATTACTTGAAGTAATTGTAGGTTAACTAATTTTTTTTTTAAAAAAAATATATTAATATGAATGTTATTTAGAAGATACTTGTAGATATTAAACCAATAATTTGACCAACTTATTTAGGATTGACAAACTTCATAGTGGATCCTTGTCTATATAACAACGTGGACCATGAAGTAAAACAACGTCGTATCGTTTTAATTACACTTGAGTTTAATTTGACAATATACGTTATTGTATGAGCTTTGCTTTTTAGTTTCATTTTTCACACACACTAATTTTATTATAGTAATACTGATATATCATTTTAATTATATTTAATTAGGTTTATTTGAAAATATACTTCATTGTATGAGCTTTGTATTTTAAGTTTCATTAACACTAATTTCATTATAACAAAACTAAAGTATCATTTTAATTAAACTATATTTTCATTTGATAATATATATATATATATATATATATATATTTAACGTGATTCGTCATTTATTTAGTTTTATTTTTCACACACACTAATTTTATTATAGTAATACTGACATATCATTTTAATTAGATTTATTTGAAAGAATTAATTTCACTTTTGGTCCCACGACTTTTGAGTTCTTATCACTTTTGGTGCACAACTTTAAATTTTTTCACTTTTGGTGCCTAATTTTGTTATTTTTATCAGTTTTGGTCCTTCCAGCCAAATTGACGGTAAAATATTTCCGGATTTTATATTTTAGGGACAAAATCGTCATCCAATTTAAAGATCTTCAATATTTAAACAAAAGAAAAATCATACTAAGAAGAAAAAAAAGAGTTTGCCAATGGTCGAAACTATAAATCCCATAGATCTATCTGGTTTCTGCCCGTCTTCCCCATTATTCTCATCGATCAAACACCTATAGATATGATTTTAAGTGATTTTGTTTAGATACTGAAGATGCTTCCTTAGGATGACGATTTTACCCCTAAAAATATAAAATCCAACAACATTTCGCTGTCAATTTGGCCGAAAGGACCAAAACTGATAAAAATAACAAAGTTAGGCACCAAAATTAAAAAATTTTAAAGTTGTGCACCAAAAGTGATAGAACATCAAAAGTCGTGGGACCAAAAGTGAAATTAATTCTTATTTGAAAATATACTTTATTGTACGAGCTTTGTATTTTAAGTTTCATTAACGCTAATTTCATTATAATAAAATTAAAGTATCATTTTAATTAAATTATATTTTCAATTGATAATATATATATATATATATATATATATATATATATATATATATATATATATATATATTATTTTTTTTAACGTGATACGTCATTTATTTAGGATAAAAAAAAATAGCACCATATTATTTTTATAGTACAAACAACGCACCGTATAACAACTTGTTGAGATTTCTCCTAACAGAATTTTCCCTATATTATTTATCATGTGTCAAAATAGTAATGATTAAAAATATTTATAAAAAAAAATCTGTACCTCTACTTTTTTATTTTGTTGAAAACTCTGTACCTCTACTTTATTATGACACGATCATCATTTGAGGCCCAACATAAGTTGTATAGGACAGAGATGCTACAATAATTGTTTGCCGAGGATGCTACAAAGATGGGTCAAAATTGTAATTTTATTTACGGTGGGCTAACGTAAACCAGGAAAGAGAATTGCATGTGAAATGGTGGCAATTTATATCGTGCACCCCAGCATTGCATTATGTAGCCTGATGCAAAATGACGTCGTTTCAGATTTTTATTTTTATTTTTTTAAAATTTCGCTATCCTGTGTTGGCGGTTAATTTTCTTTAAAAAAAATTTTGTTCAAAAATGTACATAATTTTATACTAGAATACACATAATTGTATACATGAATGTACATAATTGTATAACAAAATACACATTTTTTTTAAAAGATACATATAATCTAACATAATACATAATATACATAAACTTTTAACATAATAAACATTAACTCTTAACATAATAGACATAAATATCCTGTTTCGGATGTATATAATTGTATAAAATAGATGTACATGATTGTATAAATAATGTACATAATTGTATAAACAAATACACATAATCACGTCAACTGCCTACATAACTTACTAAAATAACGTCGTTTTGAGAGGCGCAGACGTACATTGCTATGCGCGCCGTGGTGCAGGGTATAACGATTGAGAAATGGTAATATACGGGAGCAATCAATACAGCATTTTGAACGTGTTTTTTATTTTTGTCCTTTTTTGAGATAATTGTTTGGCGTTTTCCGCAATTGGATTATCAATGCTCAGTCTGCCCCCTCGGTATCAGGCCCATGATTGGCCTATACCATTTTTTTTTTTTTGGGTAATATAGACCCGTGAACACCGAAAGAAACCCTATCACACTCTAATGGTGCTAGCACCAAACGCATCCACCTCAAGTAACGGGACAATACTTTCTGGAGGTGAATCCAAGGCCGTAGTCCCCACCAGTGTTGGCGAGATAATCTGCGCATTTGTTTCCTTCTCTTAAGATGTATTGAAAATGATCATCTCAAAACACTTTCATGGCATGTTTGGTTCATGGAATAGGTCAGGAATGGAATAACATTTCTTGGAATAGACCTATTCCATCGTTTGGTTGGATCATTTTCAGGCCCGTCCCTGGGCATGTCTGCCCAGGGACTTTGCACAGGGCCCCCAATTTTTGGGGGCCCCATAATTAAAAAAAAAATTATTATGTATAGAGTATATAAGTGGGAGGCAGCATGCAATTAGGTATTAACCAAATCATCATTACGTAAATACATAGTACCGTAGCAAATTTCTTTCATTCGACGCAACCTTATTATTTACGCAGTTACGCAAATCTCACATAAAGCATTACAACAGACGACAATTAGGTTTTATGTAATTGACGCATACAGAGGCAAATCTCAACTAGCATGCAATTGACGCAAATAGCAGATGATAGACGCAGTTTCACAAAATTTTTCAATTTTTCTTCATCATACAAAGTCACAAATTCTCAAGTACGTTCTTCAATTCGCTTGACAGGTAATTAAAATTACTAAATATTTCAAAATTCTTGTTTATTATTTTATTTACATGACTTAAAAATTCTGATTACAGAATAATATATTCAAGAATTTGTTTCTTGATTAATTATTTATTTATTCATAGAGTTTAATTTCTAAATAAATTCTTATTTTTTCCTTAGGATTTTATAATTATGTCTTCTAAAATATATTCATCTGGGTTTGAGAAGTGTAAAAAGAAAAGAAGAATTGAGCAAATAACTCAATCTCAAAATGGAGCTCTTCAAAAAATTCATTATAAAAGAAACTCAAATAGATGTGCAGAAAAATGATGCCAAGGAAAAATTGTTAGATGATAATCTTCATATGGAAGATCAATATGATTGTGAGATTAGAAAAAATTTAAATGGTAGTGTGCACAACGATGATAGGTATCACTGTGACAATGACAATAATAAGAATGTTGATAGTTGTTTAGATGATGTTCGTCACAATAAACGAAATGATTTGCTTTTATTTGACATATATGATACAAGAAATTGGGAAGCTCTTGATTCTAAATTAATAGATATTCTTGTGAAAAATGGTCCTAAAAGAGATTTATCAATAAATAAAGGTCCTAAAGATAAATTCTCTAGAAAATTTTCGTCAGCATTTTAATCAAAATATTTGCCAAATTGAGAGAAGCGCGACCGAGATTACATGAAATTTTAGATGTAGTTTTTATACAATATTTATATTTTGAATTTTTGACACAACTTTTTGAACAAATATTTTATATATATACAAATTACTTGAAAAATGGGCCCAATTTAAAATATCGCACAGGACCTCCATTTTTATTGGAACGGCCCTGATCATTTTGCCAGGGAATAGCATGCCTAGGAATGAGCTATTACCTTCGCAAGGGTAATAGCCATTCCTAGGGAGGGCCTTGGTATTAGCTATTCCCATGCCTTTGGGAATAGCTTTTATATCACAAATACCAAAAATACCCTTTTGCACATTATATAATATTTATATTTATTTAATAAATATAGTATATTATATAAATGTATATATTTAATTAATTATAATTTTTATCCATCAATCTATATATATATATATATATATATATATATATATATATATATATATATATACACACACACACACACACACACACACACACACACACACACACACACACACACACACACACACACCAACACACACATTTTGTAGCATTTGCAATTGGCATTTTGAGAAAAAAAAAAGTATTTTCTCAAAACACCGGCGTTGACAGTTATATATATATATATATATATATATATATATATATATATATATATATAAATAAATAAATAAATTAACTGTATAAGACTCCTTACTTATGGAGCCTTGGCTCCTAAATTAAGTAGTCTGCTCATCTGCATGCCTGGCGAATGGATGGGCATTGCAAGCTTGCCTAGCGGATGAGCATTGCAATTGAAATTATGGAGCCTTGAGACTCCTTTTATAGGAGCCTCAAGGCTCCATTCCTTACTTCTCCAACCGATGTGGGATAAGTGAGAAAATAAATATGTATTTGTATAATAATAATAATAATAATAATAATAATAATAATAATAATAATAATAATAATAATAATAATTTATAATAATAATAATAATAATAATAATAATAATAATTATTATTATTATAATTATTATTATTATTATTATTATTATTATTATTATTATTATTATTATTATTATTATTATTATTATTATTATTATTCTCTTTCTCACACACATGCATATACATGTATATAAATACAAATATAAATATAAATAAATAATCATAGTCATTATTATTATTATTATTATTATTATTATTATTATTATGTATAAGGGTATTTATGTCTTTAAAACCTATTCCATTTCTATTCCTTTAACCAACCAAACACTGGAATACAATTACTAAAGTCTATTCCTTCAGCCAACCAAACAACAGAATACAATTCATATTCTATTCCTTACCTATTCCATTCCATGTGGAATAGCATTTCTATTCCCTCCAAATTCATTCCGTGAACCAAACGTGCTGTCGGAGAAATTTGCAATCTTTCATGAGGGTTGAAGCGTTCTCATTATCTACTTCCACCTCTCGCATCACAGCAACAACCAATTCTGAGTCAAGTTTCAAAATCACTCTAGTAACCTCCTAGCTTTTGCATGCCAGCCGTAGACCCTCTCTTAGAGCCCACAGCTCTGCGACAAAGCTATTAGTAAATCCAATTTTGACGGTGAACCTAAAAAGCCCGTCGCACCGGTGAGTACGAGCCAAACCCCCCGCACTCGCAAGCCTCGTACCTTGCTTAAAGGCCCCATGGTGTTCATTTTGATCCACCCCTCCCCCGGGGGTGCCAGGAAATCCAAGAACTCCTTCCTATAGGACCAGAAATGCGATTTGTGGCCGGGGCGAAGGTGTCTTCCGAAATATAAATCATAAATAAATTTTTATATTTAATATAATGAAGATGAGAAAATTTCAATTTTGGTCCACTGACTATTGGAGTTGTGTTAATTGTAACACTTGACTATCAAAAATGTTAATTTAGTACCTTCACTATGTAATTTCTATCAATTTTGGTCACACTGGCCAAATTACCGGCGAATTTTCACCGGAAAAACACAAGTCAACAAATGTATTGAATTGGAAGGGGCAAAATAGTCTTTTTTTGATCCACTACCGACGAAGGGGTTTGTGCGACTTAATTTCTGTTGAATTCCTTCCTGTTGAATTCCCTCACCAACGCCATCAACGAAAGAACCCATTCCTGTTGAATTCCCTTAATATTTAAAAATTCATTTAATTTCTTTTCTTAAAATCATATGTTGCCGTGCATCAATTTTCATAGTTTGTTTGTGCGACTGAAGCCTGGCAGCTGAGGAATGCCCGACGGTAGCGCCGCCGTCGCCGGCGGTGGCGGAGCGGTTTTCGTCGACGGTTATGTCGCTGGAAATAAGAAATTTTCCGGCGAAGAAGAACAACTACTATATGCCGACTTGATGCGGAGGAGTTGCAGCAAACCGGCGAATATCCGTAGTGATTGTTTTATCCCAGTGTACAACTTGGTGAGGAACAATGATTTTGTAATGGTTGTTTTATGGGATGATTGTACTGACATCCATGACTGCATGTTGGAGGCGGATTAGAGAGTGGAACTGTTGGCCTGCATTATGTTATTGGAAGACGAGTTGGTGCATTTTTTCGGTCATTTTGGTTTGGGAATTCTCTGTCGACGAGGAAGGCGGTGGCGGTAGAGATGCGGCGACGAATCGTCCAGAGAAGACGATGGGATTAATTGACTGTGGTGAAAGACGAAATTACCCCTGAAATTAAAGATTAATTGGCTAATTAAATTTTTCCGGTAATTTGACACAACTCCAATAGTCAGTGGACTAAAATTGAAATTTTCTCTAATGAAGATATATTATTTGTGTATTAAAAGTTTGTTATTTAATAGTATACCAAATAATTAATATTTAGTACTCAAATAATGTACCTTCAAAAAGTGAACTTGACAAAATAATTGGACAAGACACCGGACTCGACCCGACGCTTTTGGTCTAACCCGTCAAAATAGTGAAGGTGATCAAATAGTAACGGTCATGGTCAAATAGGAGGTGGAACGGTACACTTAAAACGCATTTATTGGTACGCTGACCCATAAAGAGTAGAAGTTATGAAGGAGAGCGCACAACAATTACTAAGATCTACGACACTTAGTAAGGGTAGCCGTTACACTTAATAGGAGACCGGTGTGCCATTACTGTAACCATTATACTTAGTAGTCCTTGTCCAGTATAAAAGCTGAGCTCCTATGACAACAGGGACACGCACACAAAATTGTACTCAAACTCTTAGAGATACAACTACTTTGCTTAATTATTTCTTTCCAAATATATTTCTGTAACTTATTTACCATCATTGGTATTTTCATTAAGAGCCTGAGATTAACTCTCAAGTGACTAACAAACTTTTAGCTAAAAATTTTACATTTTTTTATCACACAAAAGAAAAAGAAGGCACGATCAGGATCAATTAGTTTCCATGATTCCAGCAACTTGGGCAACACATGTATGGGTACCCGACCTACGAAATCCTGGGACCTCTGAGACCAGCTCAACAACAACGGCAGTAGAGGCCCTGAGGCACCGGTCCTGCCTATAGACCTCCAGGCAACTGCCCAGGTCATTCAGTAAGTAGCGGCGACAACAACTCAATTGGTGGCAGGAATGCAATGTCAAATGCCCCTGTCGCCAGCTCAGGAAGTTGGGGTGGAGTCCCCGTAGAGAGAGAACCCGACAATGAGGTGCAACCCACGTGATGGGAGGTTGCCCTGAAACCCAACCTTGCTAAAGGGGAAGGGATCGAGGTGAGGGGCTGAGGGTAAGGAGTTCAAGCAGTCGGCTCTGTTGGACATCGGCCACCGCTTCCATGCCCGTCTTGGAGGAGTTGGGCGAAAGGGTGTCTATCTAGCAAAGTTTTAGACCATAGACAAGGGTCAGGGGTCATCGACCAAGGACCGCACCAAGACGAAACCAGGAGAATGGGTGTATGAGAGATCACCACTGTCAAAAAGGGTGGGTGTCCGGGTGTCCCGCCAAAATAAATTCCTACCCCAAAGAAAAGCAATATAAGGGTGAGTAGGGACCATATCCGCAAGGAACTGTAGATTTACTTCTTTTGAACAAATTATAGTGTGTTGATAGATAAATTATTATATTGTGGTGATATATAGTGTGTTGATAGTTATTAGTATATCATGCGTTGATATGGATTTTGAGCGGTACAGAAATTTTTTAAAAAATAGGGGTTTTAAAATAAATAAAATATTTAAAAAAAAAAACTGCAACTGTTCTTTTATGACCCGTTTGGTTCACGGAATAGGCCGGGAATGACATAGCATTCCCAGTAATAGGCCTATTCCTTTGTTTGGTAACCATTTCTATTACTAGGAATAATATTCCTGGTAATAGTCTATTACCTCAAATAAGATAATAGCTATTACTAAGGTCCCCCTGGTATTAGCCTATTACTGAACGCTCAGGAATAGATTTTAGAATCTATTTTCTTTTTTACCCCTTTCTTTAACTTAATTTTTTTTATCCTATATATAAATTTATCTTATTTCACCACCGTCGTCGCCACCACCACCATCACTGCCACCACCACCACCATCGCCGCCGCCGCAACCACCACCACCGTCGCCGCCCCCACCACTGCCACCGCCGCCGCACCACTACCACCCCAGCACCACCACCGCCATCACCACCACCGCCACCACAATCGCCGCCGCCGCCACCACCAGAACCACCACCCAGCAGCACCACCGCCACCACCACCACCACCGCCACAACCGTCACCGCCCCCACCACCACTGCCACAACCGTCACCGTCACTACCACCACCGTCGCCCCCACCACTGCCACCGCCACCACCACCGCCACCACCGCTACCACCATCGCCACCATCGCCACCACCACCACCACCATCGCCACCATCACATATTTTTATAAGGGTATTTATGTCTTTTAAAACATATTTCATTTCTATTCCTTAAATCAACCAAACACTGTAATATAATTCCTAAAGTATATTCCTTCCGCGAACCAAACAATAGAATACAATTCCTATCCTATTCCTTGCATATTCCATTCCTTATGGAATAGCATTCCTATTACCTCAAAATTCATTCCGTGAACCAAACGCGCTGTTAAAAGAATAGTTTCGGAAAGTCATGAATAAAAAAAAATCCGCGATTGTTTAACAACCGTCGCGAAAGTCCAAGGCTTTTGCGCAACACGAGTATCCGCGACTGTTGTAGTACAACAATTGCAAAAAGCACTTCACAATGTCTTTCTACATACAGCTAATGCTATAAGCTAGTCAAACCCGCTAACCCAATCTGCTAATAGCGCAGCTACCAACTAAGTCAATCCGCTATTATCAGCTAGCAGCTATTTGCCAAACATACACCCCCAAAATTAAATGTGATGAATTTTTTGAGAAGATTTTTGCATTAGCATTTTGGCACGTCTCACATCGATCCCGACCAGATTAATTCCGAATCCCGATTTCGATACCAACTTAGGATGTTAATTAATTGAAGACAAAAATATAGTGCTACATACTACCTAGATAGCGTACTGGAAAAATATGGATGCATACAATATAATGAAAAGAAAGATTTTGGCATTCCGATGGTATCAATTATAATCCGTCCTTTTTGCAATGATAACATAATGGCGACATATTGATCTGATGAGAACACCGTGACAACATCTATCTTTACCAGATTCTCTTTGAGCTGTTATTCTGCAGCTGCCTATAAATTAAAGGAAGAGATGAGATAGATGAATGCAGCTAGCCTCATCAGCTCCAATTAAGCATGCATGCATGCATGAATGGGAAGCGTTCACATAATGCCCGATGCATTCCAGACGCCAAGCCATATATCCATCAATTTCCCATGCATTATATTATATTGCATTCCAAATATAATATAATGCAACTTCCATTCTTTTCTGGGAAATTTTAAATTGGGCCATGTATTATGTATGTCGATCTGGAATGCATCAGGCAGTATGAGAACGAAGCCCATGGCCAATCAAGATCAATTGCAGCAGCGCATGCATGCAGCTAGTGAAGCCATTATATTATATTGATCGTACGTGCATGGATTATCATTCTCATTTCTCAGCCTAGCTCACCCCATGCATGCGTTATTAAGAGGTATTTCATTATATTCTTTTTTTTAGCAACATTTAGAAATATTTCTTAATTAGATCTACATTATATTGTAGAGTTTTTTTTTTTTTTTTTAAACAGAGATTTTTTATAATGTATTTTAAAAGAATAAATTAGTTTTATATTCAATCATAGAGGATTATAGATGTGTTTATTTTCATAAATTTTATTTTTTTTGGTGAAGATTTTCATAAACTTTATAGTTTTATTTTAAAGTTATAATATTTTGTAGATTGTATAATTTATAGAGTAGGGGTCACGAGAGAGCAGAGGGTACTGCCCTGCCCTGCCCTTAGCTTGAAAGGTGTAAAAGTGAAATAGGGAGGTTACGGTATTTTGGGGGCATTTAGAAAAGTCGGGCCGATCGGGTGTCTTCATTCAAGCGACGGTATAGAAGAAGAACGAAACGAAGTGAGAGGCCGGGGGCAGGGAAAAGAGTCGAGTCGATCAAGCTCGACGATAGGGAGAAGCAAAGCGAAATCAGAATTTGACCGAAAACGCACAATACAATTTTAGTATTATTTTTAGTGATTGAACATGAAGATCCTTCACTTTTATCATTTGTTTTAATTAACATTTTTTAAGAAATTATAATTTATTTGATTATTATATGCGACTTTTTTCTTACAAGTTATGATTATTTACATACATTTTTTTTATTTGTAAAATTGATCATTTGTATGTAACTTTTGAAAATAATTTTGACATTATTACTATATAGAAATTTATCTCTACATAAATGATGTTTATATTTAAAGTTTGAAAATTTGAAATGTAAAATATATAATTATTATGATTTTAGCATTCTACATAAAAAGACAAACTTAAGTATTGTTTCATTCATTAAAAAAAAAAAAAAAAAAAAAAAAAAAAAAAAAAAAGTGCTTACACTATTTTTACTACAAATTTTTAAAATGAATGAATTAATGTTTAAGTTTGACTTTAGCATAATACTAAAATCATAATAATTATATATTTTACCTTTCTAATTTTCAAACTTTAAATATAAACATCGTTAATGTATGGATAAATTTGTAGTAAAAATAGTGTAAAACAAATTTTATAAAATACGATAAATATGTACATATAGTACGTACAGTTAAGGAGCACTACTGGAAATTCTGAAATTTCCGACCACCTGAAAGTGATCTTAAATCAAGTCGAAAGTCTTGTTCCGACCACTTTTGGTATCCGGAAAAACCTTTGTTGCTATTTCCGATCACTTTTTGGTATCAATTCGATTCAAGATCACTTTCAGGTGGTCGGAAATTCTATAATTTCCAGTAGTGGAGTACACTAACCCATACAAAATTTAAATAAATTATTTTAGTTTCTAAATACAATTCTCTTAATTGTAATTAAGGCAATATGAAATATAATCAATGAAATGAAATTACAAAATTAACTAAATGTGTATTCATTTTTTTTTTTTTTATGTAAACCACAATGTGGTCCAGGTCCTTCGCTCCGAGAGGCACTAAAGCTAGCCTAGAGGGAATCATCACTTGTGAGAATCGAACCCGGGTTATCCCGGAATCCTCCCCCATAAAGAGAGCTCATTTGCCACTTGAGCTACCCTGTTGGGTTCTAAATGTGTATTCATAATAAGTCTATGATCAATGGAAACAATACTTCTTATGCTCCAGAGAGTATACTATACTGTCTCAATTTGCATTGATTTGATAGAAGTAAAATATTAAAATTATAGAAATAAAAAAATCCTTAAAGTTGGCAAATAACTTCCTTTTTGTTTGACCAAAGACAAGAATATTCTTCAAAACGAGATGATGGCATGGAACAAGAGCTGATGCAAAGAAAAAAATAAATTAATGGTTTTATTGGAACCAGGTCCACCATAAATCGGATATAGAAATATAGAATGGGGATAAACAAAGAGTAACTTTATTACTTGGGGCGCTAGGCCCAAAATAGTACGTATAAAGCCCAAGGTACAGGCCCACGGAGTGGGTTATAGACTTATAGCTAACTATGCTACTGATAGGAATCAAACTCAGGTGAAATAGTACGTACAAAGCCCGAGGTACAGGCCCAGAATGGCGGCCCACGAGGTGGACTATAGTTAACTATGATAGGAATCAAACTTAGCTGAAATAGTACGTACAAAGCCCGAGGTACAGGCCCAGAATGGCAGCCCACGAGGTGGACTATAGCTAACTATGCTACTGATAGGAATCAAACTCGGATGAAAGGGTTGAGAGTATGAGATCAAGACCACTAGATTGCAGTGTTTGCGTTACCCCTTGCTAAGGATCCAGGACCCCAATTTATAGTATGTCCCTCTCCTCCCTTGGCGTCCACGTGTCCCACGTAATCACTCGTCACTCCCCTGTTGATCGCCATCCCGCGCGTGAGGGTGCTGGCAGTCACACTGTCGTGCCCCCAGCGTGAGGGGCGCTATGCCCGCGCACCAGGCGCGTTGGGCGCGCCGTCGCCGGCTGGGGCCAGCGACCCCTCCGGCCACAACCGCCAACCCTACTCTCAGTCACCCCCCCCCCCCTCCCCCCCCAATCCATTCGGTTAATAAAAAAAATTCTTTTAATTCTTTTCCGTAATTGAATTATAAATCATATTTTGTATCAATTATTTTTTTGAATGCTACTGATTCTATTACAATGTAGTATACTGAGGCTCAAACTCACAACCTCTCATATGGCAATCCAACCCGGGTGCCATTAGACCACGAGGCCTTGGCATATTTTGTATCAATTAATTAATCACTTTGAATAATTTTTATCACATGTAACACATTATAAATTTCTCAAGTAATATATATGCAATTAGAATTATGAATAAATCTCACAAATCATAATTTTAAGGGAAAATGGTCAAATAAGCCCTCAAACTTTATCTCTAAAGTCAATTAAGCCCTTCTTAAACATTACAAAGTTGCAATTACACCCATAAACATGTCATTTTGATGCATTAAAGTCCATCAAGTTAATGACCTGTTATTGCAGGTCATAAAAATTCCGGCGACCTTCTAATCCATCCCGATGACGTTCCGATTAACTCTGACGAATTTCTGATCAACCCGCCAAAATATAAAGAAAAACACAAAAAATACCAAAATGTCACATGTCCGAAAAAACCATTTTGGTGATCCATTCCGCGGTGTCCTCCACCCCCAAATGCTCCTAGGAAGAGCCGCCGGTGGAACTACCGTCACATCTCTCTTCTTCTTCTTCCCTTTCCCTTTTCTCATGTCCGCGGACGGCCCCAACAATGACGACGCCATCCTTAGTCTGATCACCCGTTGGTAAAAATTCAATTTTAATTTTGGAATGGATGAAAGGAATTTCAGAGAACACTCTGATGTTTTCCGTCGTAGGTCTACATCTACTTTTGTAAAATTAATTGAAAGTTGTGCTCAAAATTTGAATTTTGGTGATTGATTGTGTTAATGGGGGATGCAACTGCCTAGTGAGATTGATTAATTGTGCTCTAAATGTACATTATTTTTGTATTGAATATACATACAATATAATGTACACTCAGAACAAAAATAATGTACATCCCCTAAATACAATGTACATTATTTTTGTACTGAATGTATATTATTTTACAATAGACAAAATATGATTCACACAACATGGTCCACACAATAATGATTGGGTGGGGGGAGCAACTACCCTCATTGCCCTCCCTCCGGATCTGCCCATGATTAGTGGACTGTCAAGGGCATAAACATTTATACAGCTACTACAGGCATGGATGAGACTCTTAATTTCATCAAGCTAATCAAGAAAAATCAAAAAGGAAAATCGCAACAAGTAGAAAAGTACTTACAATTTGGTGCACACTTAACCCAGTAACCTTCCTACAAGCCATTGCAATGGACCTTCAACCAACTAAGATTCCATGTTAAACTTTTTGAGTTACGGTTTAAAGGAAAAAACCCATTCTCTACCAAACTTCATATGTCATTTGCAGACTATACATCACAATGGGGCGGATGTGAGTCAGGAATGACTCCATCCACCACCTAACATACCCTTATACTTCCCCACTCATCCCCACTTTAAACCTCAAAAGGTGGACTTTTTCAAAACTTTCTACCATCCTACTGGATGCGAATACTCATTATGGATACACACCATTTATTATCGAGAAAATATCATTTTTAGCCCCTCGACTATAATACATGTATCAGTTTTATTCCTTGACTATTAAAATTTTCAATTTTGGTGCATGACTATTCAATTTGTATCACATTTGGTCCTTAACTATTAACATTTTCAAATTAGGTGCATGACTATTCAACTTGTACCACATTTAGTCTTGCCGTTAAATTTTCGGGTCAAAATTCTGACTAAGTCACCGGTGACTGGCTAATTTATTTAATTTTTATACGGGTTTTGTATATAAAATTCACATTCAACATGCTGACTCATTACGAGTTTAGATCTTTAAGACTCATCCCGATTGACCACCCACTATCACTCAAAAAATTTCAATTCACATAAGGTGAATTTGGATCCGCAAAGTGGTTAACATTTACAATTTGAATTTAAAATTTAATTTTTTTCATTGACTTTCTAAAAGTTACTCAGAATACACATTTAGTTGTTACAAAGTGCATAGTATAGTGTTCTAAGTTGCAAAGTTAAATTGACTATAACTACAAAATATTTATGGCATTTTTATTAAAATTTGATCTTATCCATCTGATTTTTACAAATGTAAGGCAGATATTGGTTATTAGTTTTCGATGGAAGTATGTTCTAATGGGATCCTAAACCTATATATATATATATATATATATATATATATATATATATATATATATATATGTGTGTGTGTGTGTGTGTGTGTGTGTGTGTGTGTGTGTGTGTGTGTGTGTGTGTGTGTGTGTGTGTGTGTGTGTGTGTGTGTGTGTGTGTGTGTGTGTGTGTGTGTGTGTTCAAATGACAACCTTTGTTAACATGTGCACTTATGTACCTCTGTGCACCGTTGATCTTGCTTGATCTTGTGATTTATAATAATTTTGGCCTATTAAATACACATCACTGCACCACATCACTACACTACTACACCACTGCACCATATATATCACTGCACTATTGCGCCACTGCACAACTGCACCGAATGTACCACTGCACCACTCCTTAGATCTCGGCCGTCCAATCTCACATCTCAATGGTGCATTAGCTAGAGTGCACAGGTTCACACTCAAGCAGTGGTTCTCACCTTAACTGGAAGTTATATATATATATATATATATATATATATATATATATATATATATATATATATTACCATGTAAGAACAGACTCCAATATAAAAAGTGAGGATATATATGATTGATTCATTTGGGTAGATCAACGTTTGAACGTCGTTGAAAATAAGGGGAAAAAATACATGATAAGGTTTAAAAATATTGAAAACTTAAAATTTCAACGATTATAAAATTAACCCCGCATTTTTTTTAGTTGAGTCTCTTGTGAAACCGCCTCATTGATCCTTTTTCGTGAGAGACCAGTCAAGTTTAGATAGAAATGTAATACTTATGATGGAACCAATTGACTGTTACTTATGAGAAAAAAAAATGTTATATTTTTTATTTTTAAAAAATGTAATACTTATAGAGTCCGTTTCGAAACATGAAGCTGTTTTCCACAAAATAATTTCCAAAAAACAAAAAAAAAATGACTCACTTTTTTAAAAATATTTTAATTTTCTATATTTGGTTCAAGACAAGAAAATTACTCTGTATTTTTTTTTTTTTTTTGGGTTGAAAGTTAAGAAATACGAAGTAACAATTTTTTTATTAGGTTTATTTTCCTGAAAATGAATATATTATTTGTTATACGACAATGACGACAACAAGAACTTGAAGAGAGATGAGATAAGAGGTGGGAGACATAAAAATAAAAAATCTTGAAAACGTCTTCTAACTAAAAATTTAGGAAAACATTTTTCGCCACATAAAACCTTTTTTGTCATTGACTAGAATTAATATTTTTCTTTTATCTTTTTTTTTTGAATACCCAAACATAAAAAATAAATAAATAAATAAAATCTGAAAAATGACTTCTGAAAGTTATTTTCCAAATTTTTAAGCGGACCCTTAAATGAAAATGTAATATTTAAGAATTGAAAAGTTAGTTATTAGAAAAAGTGTAATATTGATCATAAATAAATTAATTGAATATTACTTGTGAGAGAAAACACAATACTTATGAATTATGAGGAAAAGTGTACCACGTATGATATCCTCAGACCCCAACCTAAGATTATAATTGTCATGTGAACATTAAATATTGTGAGCAAACAACTTTAAGTTTAGTAAACAACATATGACAAACAAGGATTGTTAAGGTGAGGACAGAACCGAAAATAAAAATACCATATTGTTATCTGAAAGGCACCATGAGTATATGACACAAAGTGTACCCTGAGTGTGCTTTAAATCTTTGATGCCCAAATAATTTTATGATGCAACTTCTAATGTCCATTTCCACTACATAAAGCTGCAAATAATGTTGAGATGGAATAGGTAAAAAAGGGGGCAAAAAAAGCACTAGATTGCAATGTCAACAGAATGTCATTACATTCCACTGAGGTTAAGGCATCCCTGCCTGTATAAATGCCTTTTCTTTTTGGATCAAATGGAGGGGAAAACCCGACTAGCTATTTCTGTTGACAACACGTGGCAGAGGCACATCCATGGAGTCATCTTTAAGCAGCCCAAGGATCTCGATCTCAGGTTGAGAAGCCCCGAGGACAACCAAGAGCTTTCTTAGCCAACCATTCTGCTCCCTATATAAATGCTTTGGGTTCTCGACAACACTCTCCCTCCATCTTATGAACCAACAACTTGCTTCCATCAATATATAGACAGACACGAATATACTTCTTTTTGTCGGTTTAATTTCCATTCACAACATCCGGGCACAATGGGTACTTCACTTCAATTCCTAGGCTTAAAAATGCACAATAGATTTGCCATGAAGAATACTAGTTTTCTCCAACTTTAACTGCTGTTTATTGTCCTCTTTGCAGCTACAATGTCTTGCAACACTGGATGAACAACTATACATACAACAGCGTGAATACAGAGTAGATGCAATTGGTTCAGTTCTTTTTCGGGTGACGGGGGAAACTCGCAACCATTATCCGAGGGTGTGCACTGAGTAAACCCCGCCTTGTAGCTCTAGCAGACAAAAGGTCACAAGGAGGTAAACCAGCCTAGGTTGCTTGTAGTTGACCGACTCAAACTAAGATGACTGAGATTCAAACTTGCGACCTTGTGGTTACAAGTTTGTATTGTATGTACAGATGGTGTGAGCCGCCTTGTGCTCAAGGGATTATATTATATTAATGCCTATGCCAGAGAATGATACTTTTTTCATGATCATGGCCTTTGCTGCTGTAGTCCTTCACATACTGCCTGACGCATTCCAGACCTTAAAATCCCTTAAGGAAATACTATGTGTACTCTTATTCTCTACTCCCACACTCAAAATCTTGAGGTAAACACTTGTAATGGGGCCCACATGAAAATAATAATAATTTATTAGTACCCGCCACATCAAGAAATAAAATTGAGGGAGTAAGAATTGGGAGTATATGTAGCAGAACTCTTCCCTTAATCCCTTTCATGGGCTTGCTTTTTCAAGAAGATGCTCTTTGAGAAGCATAAACAGCAGGTAGATCCACACATTCATATTCATGCTACCCATGGTCACATGTACGAGTTTACAAACGAACAAACAGGCAAAAAATAAGATTTTTACCTTGTCACCGAGTAGTCCGATCGCTGCTTTGTCATTCCACCACTTCTTTTAGGGCATACGACTTGGAGGCTGAATCTCTCGAGCATTCATTCTCTACCTTCATAGCTAGCAACAATGTACTTGGTCAGTCAGAATCCGGTACACATGTTGTCACAATGTTCCCATCACTTACTAAGATTCTGTTCCTCCTCCTGAGGTTAAATGTGGAATAAGAAAAAAACAAAATGCTCCTTAACAATGTTCAGTTATCTGTGATATGAATTTAGACAGAAGCACAAATTCAGGCTTAAACATATCCAGAATGTCATATGAACAATACCCGCCCACCAGGAAATACCAATGCTGCCTGTCCCTTAACAAATATATCTGACCCTTCCAGCTATTGAAATGATAACATAAAAAAAGAATAAAAAGAAAAATAGGATTCACAACTTTCTTAGTGACACTTTTTTTGACTGCCACATGTCAATACTAAATAAAATAACTGGAACTTCAAATGTAAGCTAAGTGCATTCAATAAGCTAATCTTTCAAGATTCAGGTGCTCAACTATTTTTTTTTTTTTAAATAAAAAGGTCAAATAGTCATTAATAATGTTCAGTGCCTAATACTAAATTACTAATCGACCATGCAGACCATCCTCATTTACAACATATATAATCAAAGGATAATAAAAATGAACCACCACCGCCATCTCAACTAGATGAACTAGAATACTCTTTACTAACAAAAGGAAAATAATGCAAAGTTTTTCTATCTTCCATATCCAATCTAAGAACACACAAGAAAGAATATCATTATTTTGTTCTAACAGCTGAAGTGGAGAACGGAATAAGCATCCAAAGACTCCAAGATTTTCAGAACCTTGAATGATATAACCAAGCATTTTGTCTAAGAAAACAGAATATATTAAGATTTTTTCTTGTGCTCATACCAATACACATTTTAACATGGTGAAGGATGATGCCAAAATGGAGAGTTCTAACATATAATCCCATACATAAATGGTCAATCCCTCAATGGCATCAAAAGATGGAGAGTTCTAACATATGAAGCAAATGGTTGAAGTGGGAATGGAATCAACATCCAAAGACTTTCAAGATTTTCAGAACCCCAAATGATAACCAAGCATTGTGTCTAAGGAAATGGAATATAGCAAGCTTTTTTTTTCTTATGATGATACCATTGCACACTTTAAAATGGTGAAAGGTTGATGCCATAACGAAGAGTTCTAAAACCAACACGGTCACCACATCAAAAGATGGTTTCACATGTTAGAAAACAAATGCCAACTCTTGCAGGGCCTTGCTAAATAAATGAAGTTATATTGAAAATGCAGTCATCAAAATTCAAGGTAACATCAAGAAATTGCTTAGGGTCAGAAATCACTGAACATAAATACTCCAGCTCATTTCCCTTAAGAAGTGGAGATTTTATTAAGGGAGAGAGTGACTTTGAGAGACAATTATATCATAGACAACTAGCAAGTCCTCACAAACAAAATTGCCAAGTGTATCTAATACACATACTGTTGTGGAGTCCAGATGGAAAAATTTAAACAAAACTATAGCATAGAACAACTTACATATCCAATTGCATGTACATAATCCATCACTTGTTATATTACAATCGTTTAAAACTATATAGCCTTTCTTGCAAGAAGAGGTTTAGGAGGGGACAATGATCTAATTTCAGGTGCGGAACTTGGGAAAAGCACATTGAGTTTATGCATCAAAATGTCAGCCCTTGATGGAATTTCATTCAAAAGAAATTGCTGAACAATTGGTTTCTTAAACCACTCCAAGACAGTATCCCCTGGAGCCCTCAAAACAACCTTACTAACCTCAAATGGTGATTCCACCAAGCTTAGCATCTGTGCCACCACTATTCTCAGAGTTGGCCCAGTTACTAATTTGATTCGTCTTGGGACAACACCATAATACAACATCCTCTTCCTGAACCTATGAAGTGTATGCACCACTGCTATAAGAGCTGCTCCGACAGACAAGTTTCTAACATCAAGAGACCAGGCAATATGTTGATCAAATACTATTGCTTTTGGAAAAAGCTTGTTTTCATACGCAACTTTCCATACACATCGGGCACGATTTATCTGCCCCATGAGAACAAGATAGTTAAGTAGAACATTTATAAAGTACCGAGCAGCTCCTTCTTCAAGCTCATAGTCAATACCCTGGAAGAATTCCCTTACAAAGGATAAGACTGGCAGTGTCCGTTGTTCAGGACCAGTGAAGAGTCCACACAAGAAAGTATGAGCCTTATGTTTTGTTGCACTTAAGATTGACATCAAATGCCTCTCATCAGTTTCATCTTGGCACCTTACAAGATGAGCCAGAATTGAGGTGTAAAGTATGAGGTCAACCTTAGCTGCAGAACTCACATACGTTTCAAGGAGAGGCTTAGCAGACTCATACAATCCATTCTTCATACATGACTCAAAGAGCTGTCGTATTATGAAATTATTTGTCCGGATCCCAGAAGAACCCATAAAGCGGAGCCACCTTAAAGCAAGATCAACAGAACTGTCCTTAATGTAAACCATTAAAACATCACTAGCAGTTACATCAACAGAATATCCCATGGCCTTCATTTCAAGTAAAACCTTAGCAGCAACATCCACAAGTTTCTTTTTTGCCAGGAGACTGAGCAAGGCCATAAAAGTACTTTGTCCTGGTCTTAGACCAGCATTTGTCATGGAATTGTAAAGCTTCATTGCAGCATCTACTTGACCAGAAGCGGCATGCATCTCTAAAAGTGATGAATAGGTAGTCGGGGTAGGCATAAATCCAGCCTTTTCCATATCAGAAAAGACAGACATTGCAATATCAAGTTTCCCAGATTTTGCATGTGACTCAACAATCATAGTGTAGAGACCATAATTAGGTCTAAACCCTGTTTTCTTCATCTCATCCCAGAGCCTAAGTGCAGTATCCAATTTCCCAGCCTTAACAAAGGACTCAATCATGGAAACAAACATGGTTGCAGATGGTCGCAGCCCAAAACCTTGCATTTCCATGTACACCTTCATTGACGTGTCTAACCTCCCAGCTTTGCCCATTGTATCAACAAGTGAAGCAAAAATCCCAAAACTTGGCCGGAATTTCTTTTCTTTCATCTCTTGGTAGAGCTTGAATGCCACATCAAGGCGGCCTGATTTCGCTAGACTTGGTATCATTACCTCATAACTACATTCATCTAATGAGCACCTTGCATTTTCCATGTTCTCATATATCTCAAATGCCTTATAAGGCAAGCCCTTATTGAGAAACAAGGTTATAAGAGAATTGTAGGTCTGGCTGTCTACTTTGCAACCAGACTCTTGAATTTTCTTAAAACAACAGAATGCTACCTCCAACTTCTCAGCCTTTGCCAAATACTGAATAACCTGGTTGTAAGCATTAAATAAAGATACCCCATTCTCACCAGAATCAAGAACCATATCATCAAAAACAGATTGAATCCCATCAAAATCTCTAGTTTGATTCAACCTATCAAACAGCATCATATAGCACTCATCACTTGGCTTATACCAAGGTTGCCGCTTGACCCACCGAAACAAGCTTAAGGAAGAATCGGCATCTTCCATAACCTTCAAAGCCTGTGTAATGTGAGTCATATTCGGCACAAAATGAAGTCTATCCAATTGCGTTTCCATATCAGGGCCCCATCTCCACCTTTTAACGATCTCAACTATCTTGGCCACAGCCGATGCATTCAAAATAGGCTTCTTGAGCCCACCCACCATTACATGGTCATCAAGACCTGGCTCAACAGACCTTATCCCCTTTCCGGAGGAAATGAACCCACCAGATTCATCCAAGTAGACTATGTCTTCAGTCCACTCATTGGAATTTTCAGTACCCTTTCCGGAACAATAACTTCTGGAGAGATAAGGGCTTTTTATAACATCGTTATTGCACGAAGGGGATAGAAACTGGGATTTTGTGCATTTCTGATTGAATACATTAACGGCCCAAGAAAAGCCATAGTTCTTTCCCAGTGGAGGATAAATGGTAAGAAAACATTTGGCACTTCTAATATTTTTACAGAAATGAAGGCTGCGAAAGATCATTGTACAAGAAGATTATTTGCGCAGAAAACAATACCTTTGCATTTTTCAATCATTCAAAAACGTGGAAATTCCTAGAATTGGGTTGTTCCTTATCAAGAGAGTGTTGAGACTTGAAATGGTAGCATTCCACTTCTTCTTTGCCTAGAAACGTAGAGATAAACAGGCTCTCAAAAACCCTAAACCCTAGGTTGTTTGTATGGCTTCTAGGAAAGGTTCGGGGCGATGCTGGAGCCCGGAAGATGACCCGTATTGCCTAAACCAGATGCAAATATTCAATTTTCATATGGTAAATAACTAAATATAATGTCTTCATATATACAAATTAAAATAATTAATTAATTAATATAATGTGTAACTATAAATTTAATTAATATAAAAATAAAATTGATTAATTTAAATATAATCAAATTGAGTATTACATCAAAAAAAAAAAAAAATTGAGTATTTTTAATTTGTGATAAAATAGTAAAGATATGTGGCTTGTGGTCCACTGATATCGGATTGCTCCCTTATGTGAGAGGTCTAGGTTTCAAGCCTCGTTGTAGGCATAGATTGAATGAGTATCCCCCTTCTTTTGTAATAAAAAAAAATAATAGAGATACGTATTGCACTCTCTAAATAGTTATAATCTAAAATAAAAATTCTTTAAAGTAGGGAGAAATTTTGTTTGAGATATAATATATCAACTTTTTAATAAAATATACATTTTAATTAAAGCAATATCATAATAGAACAATTAAAATTTGTGCTACAACAAATAAGGATTGACAATGTATTTTTAGAAGGGGGTTCCTTGTGAGCAAGGGTCTAGCCTTTGTGGTTCATGTTCAGTTGAGTTACCATGATTTACATCCTCTCAAATGCTCTGTCGGGTCGGAGTGTGGGGCCCTTAGGGTTGAGGTTTAACTTTTTGGAAGAAAATTTTAATATAATGTTAATATTATTTGAGGATATCAATTCAAAGTTTAATACATTTTACTACTACTATAATTTTCTTCCAAATGCTACTTTGACATGATTAATTCCATATATTGGATGAACCTTCGTATTGTGTCTATGCCATATATATATATATATATACATATATATATATATATATATATATATATATATATATATATATGATGGGGATATGGGACCCGGGGGTCCATTTTATTGGAAAGTATGGACCCATGTTGGGGTGGTGAAGGAAAGAGGTTTGCCCAAGTCTTATTGGGCTAAGGGGACATGGTGGCCCAAAAAGGCACAAAGGAAGAGAGAGAAGGGGTTTCGGGGGAGAAACCGCCGGCGGATGGCCGGCGATTGACCGGCATGGTGGCCGGCCGGACTCCCGACGGCGGTGCGCCTCCTGTCGTCCCGGCGGCGCCCCACCACCGTGGCCAGTGAAAGCCACTGGCCATGGGTAAAATGTTACAAGAAAGGCTACCAAGGCGCTACGCTGTCAGCAGGGTTTGACCCATGCCCTCAAGCACAACTGGCACGCACCATACCACCAAACCACGTCAACTATTGTTTCTTAAAGCGCAGCAAATATATATGACCTATATTTGCGGCTGGCAGCCTCCATCACAGGCCATGACCGGCCGTTGGCCGGCCGGCGACTGGCCGGCGCCAGGTCCCGCCGGCCACCTCAGGCCGAGGCGCGGCCAGTGGGGGCAGTGCGCCCCCCAGATTGTCAACGGCACCCCCCCCCCCCCTTCCCGAGGGGGTGTTGGGCGGGTGCGCCGAGCATGATGGACCGGGGTGGTATGCGCGGGAGTCTTGGAAGTATGGCGAACGTGCCCGCTTGCGTAGCGATAAATGGGGAAGTAGGGATGGATTGCATGTCGAGGAGGAGGGGGGCTTGCTATAAATAGGGGCCCTGAATTTTTGGCTAAGGGCAACACAGACACGACAGGCACTACGGTCTAGTGGTCTTGATCTATACTTTCAACCCAGCTACCTGGGTTCGATTCTTACCAGTAGCGTAGTTAGCAATTGGCTATCATGTGGGCCTTGTTCTTTGTATTTGGGTCACTGTTCTTGGGCCTGTACCTTGGGCTTCTATACACATTGCGTTGGGCCTAGCGCCCTACTCCCCATTCTGTACTCCTGTACCCGGTTTATGGTGGACCCGGTCCCAATAAAACCATCATTGGCACTGTCTGTGGGGCTCGCTACAATTAGCCCGTGTTTGTAGTCTCTATCATCCTAGCAAGGTTCCGAGGTACGCCCAAATGGTTGATTCGCAAGAGGAGCTACCCTATAAGGTAACACACTTAGCACATCGAGACGCTACTCTGGTGAGTACACTTGAACACTTAGTTAGGTAAAGATTGTGTTTATTTTCCCGAACTATGTGCTCCTATGTGCTCTGCAAAGATTGTGTTTATTTTCCAAAACTAGGTGCCCCTATGTGCTCCTATGTGCTCTGCATGTTCGGCCCACGGCCACCTCAACTATATGCTCATATGTGCTCTGCATGTTTAACCCGCGACCACCTCAACTATATGCTCATATGTGCTCTGCATGCTTGGCCTGCGACCACCTCAACTATGTGCTTCTATGTGCTCTGCATGCTTGGCCCACGACCACCTCAACTATGTGCTCTGCATGCTTGGCCCACGGCCACCTCAACTATGTGCTCCTATGTGCTCTTACATGCTATGCATGCTGGCTCTACGGCCATGGCGGATGGGGCATGTGGGTTATCGCAACCCACATGCGCGGACTTGCCCCCGCAAGCCGCATGGTTTTGGCGGATGGGGCATGTGGGTTATCGCAACCCACATGCGCGGACTTGCCCCCGGTAAGCCGCAAGGTTTTTGGCGGATGGGGCGTGTGGGTTATCGCAACCCACATGCACGGACTTGCCCCTGGCAAGCCGCATGGTTTTGGCGGATGGGGCATGTGGGTTATCGCAACCCACATGCGCGGACTTGCCCCCGGCAAGCCGCATGGTTTTGGCGGATGGGGCATGTGGGTTATCGCAACCCACATGCGCGGACTTGCCCCCGGTAAGCCGCATGGTTTTTGGCGGATGGGGCGTGTGGGTTATCGCAACCCACGTGCGCGGACTTGTCCCCAGCAAGCCGCATGGTTTTGGCGGATGGGGCATGTGGGTTATCGCAACCCACATGCGCGGACTTGCCCCCGGTAAGCCGCATGGTTTTTGGCGGATGGGGCGTGTGGGTTATCGCAACCCACATGCGCGGACTTGCCATCGGCAAGCCGCATGGTTTTTGGCAAATGGGGCATGTGGGTTATCGCAACCCACATGCGCGGACTTGCCCCCGGCAAGCCGCATGCAGTTGGCGGCAAATTGCATGGCAAAAAAAGAAAAAAGAAAAAAGGAGAATAATAGTGCGAATATAAGTTATTAAAAAAAAACAAAAACAAAATAAAAGAAAAAAAAAAAAAAGGTTGCATACAGGTGTAGCATGGAGAAGGAGCAAAGACATCCATTGAATATTTAAAAGAAGCATACAGGTGCATCATGAGCATGCAGGTGCATCATGAAGAAATCGACAAAAGCATACTAAATAAATGCAACAAAAGAGATGTACAATGCAAGAAGCATCCAAGAAGTGACGATAGAGGAGTCACCTTGGCCTCTCGACACTAGGTGATGAAGCGAAGGCCAGGGCACGTGCGGTGTGTGGCAGAGGTACGGAGTAATGGCGTGACGCACAACAATGGTGATAATGGAAGGTGGCGGCGAGAGATTGAGAAAGGGAAAGAAAGGAGGTGGTGATACCGAATTCTACTTCCTTTAGGCATCAAGATACCTAAAAGAACTGGGGGACTTGTGATGGGGATATGGGACCCCGGGGTCCATTTTATTGGAAAGTATGGACCCATGTTGGGGTAGTGAAGGAAAGAGGTTGGCCCAAGTCTTATTGGGGTTGGCGCAGCAAATATATATGACCTATATTTGCGGCTGGCAGCTTCCATCACCGGCCGTTGGCCGGCCGGCGACTGGCCGGCGCCGGGTCCCGCCGGCCACCTCAGGCCGAGGCGCGGCCAGCGGGGGCAGTGCGCCCCCCAGATTGTCAACGGCACCCCCCCCCCCCCTTCCCGAGGGGGTGCTGGGCGGGTGCGCCGAGCATGATGGACCGGGGTGGTATGCGCGAGAGTCCTGGAAGTATGGCGAATGTGCCCGCTTGCTTAGCGATAAATGGGGAAGTAGGGATGGATTGCATGGGACACATGGACGCTAGAGGAGGAGGGGGACTTGCTATAAATAGGGGCCCTGGATTTTTGGCTAAGGGCAACACAGACACGACAGGCACTACAGTCTAGTGGTCTTGATTTATACTCTCAATCCAGTTACCTGGGTTCGATTCTTACTAGTGGCATAGTCAAACATAGCCTATCTTGCGGGCTTTGTTCTTTGTATTTGGGCTGTCATTTTGGGCCTGTACCTCGGGCTTTGTATGTATCGCGTTGGGGCTAGAGCCCTACCCCCGTTCTGTACCTTGTACCCGGTTTATGGTGGACCCGGTCCCAATAAAACCATCAATATATATATATATATATATATATATATATATATATATATATATATATATATATATATATATTATATATATATATATATATATATATATATACACAAAATTAGGTTATGGTGCGATTAGGGTGTCCAGGTGCTATTGTGCGGTTTAATCTGGGCCATTCATCTCGCTTAAATCAACGTCCAAGATTAGCAAAATTAAAAAAAAAAAAAAAACGCGGTGGCAATTTTGTAATTTTTGCATCTAGGTCAAATTAAGGTGAGCGGTTCTGTGATTAATGTGCCTGAGTTTTGAATATAAGATGAGTGAGTCTTGTGCGTAAGGTGCGTGAGTTTTGTGCTTAATGTGCGTGGGGTTGTGCTTAATGTGAGTAGTTGTTAAAACTTAAAGTGTGGGCTTTTGTGCTTAAGGTGCGTGAGATTTGTTCTTAATGTGAGTGGAGTTTGTGCTTAATGTGCGTAGGGTTTGTGCTTAATGTGTGTGAGGTTAATGATTAATGTCAGTAGTTGTTGAAACTTAAGGTCCGTGAGTTAATACTTAAAGTGCGTGGGTTTTGTGCTTAATGTGCATGAGGTTGTGCTTAATGTGCCGCGGGTTTTGTATTTAATGTGCGTGGGTTTGTGCTTATGTCAGTAGTTGTATTGTTGAAACTTAAGGTCTGTAAGTTAATACTTAAAGTGCGTGGGTTTTGTGCTTAATGTGTCTGAGGTTGTGCTTAATGTGCGTGAGTTTTGTACTTAATGTGCATGTGGTCGATAGATAAACATATTATGTATCTGCAGTTAGCATATTCTGTATAATAGTTAATAGTTTATGTATATGTAGTTACTATTTTATGTATCTGTAGTTAACATGTTATGTACTACAGACACATAATATGTTTGTAAACATATTATATGTCTACCGTTAAAATATTATGTACATGTAGTTAATAGTTTATGTGTATGTAGTTAACATGTTATGTGTCTTCAATTTATTTACATGTACAAAACGATTAACTGCATGTACAAAATAGGCTAACTTTAGACAAAATATGAAGGTTATTTTGAACCAAGGTCCACAATGTCAGTCGTTATATAATAGCTTCGTGGACCATGGTCCAAAAAAAGGTGTCGTTGTCGTTACATATTAACAGAGCCCGTATTTTTGGTGTGTTAATTACAAAATGAAATTGTCTCACATATTGTTTTTATATTGTCAAATGAAACAGTAATTGAATTGAAATGAAACTGTAGTTGTGTTGAAATGAAACTGCAGTGTATATAAAATGAAACTGAATAACAGTTTCACATATTTGAGTGTATATTGTCCAATGAAACTGTAGTTATATCGAAATGATATTGTAGCTATGTTATAATGAAACTATAGTGTATATAAAATGAAACTGAATAACAGTTTCACATATTTGAAAGTATAATGTCGAATGAATTGAAACTGTAGTTGTATTGAAATGAAACTGCAGTGTATATTGTCCAATGAAACTGTAGTTATATCCAAATGATATTGTAGTTATGTTGTAACGAAACTATATAGTGTATATAAAATGAAACTGAATAACAGTTTTACATATTTGAGTGTATAATGTCGAATGAAACTGTAGTTATATCGAAATGAAATTGTAGTTGTGTAATTGTGTTGAAATGAAACTGCAGTGTATATAAAATATTGAAACTGAATATGTATTACAAACAGAGCTACTTTATGCGGCACGGTGTGGTATAGGTGCCGTTTCTTTTCATTAAAAGAAACGACACCATTTTGGACCATGGTCCACGGTATAATTTGCACCACAATGCAAGGTAGACCTTAGTCGATGATATAATTTACCAAATTTCATAGGTCCATTTTTTTATGCCAAATTTTAATGCAAATTATACCATGGACCAGGGTCCACTTTGCATTGTGGATCTTGGTTTAAGAAGACATTAATTAAAATCACGTGTCTACAATTATATGTTAACTACAAACACATATATAATGTTAACTACAGACACATAATGGCCATGTTTGGTAAAATGGCTGTTAGCTGATAGCGGTTAACTGTTAGCTGATTGTGTTAATTAGAGGGTATAAATAGTTGATAACATTAGCTGATTGTAGAAAAGTGTTTGGTAAATTAGTTGTTAGCTGATAGCTGTTTGGTATAATTTCTTTTTTCAAAAAGCTAATTGAAAAAGTTGCTTGGAGTAACTTTTTGAATTTTAGCCTTTTGGAGTTGCAAAAAACTAATTAACCAAACATTTATATTGATATTTTAACTAAATCAAACAATTAATAGTGGTCAAATAGGCCAAAATTGGCCTATAGGCCAATTTTTTACCAAACAGGGCCAATATGTTAATTGCATGTACATAATATGCAGTTAACATATTATGTGTTTGTAGTTAAAACATTATGTGCAATCAATTTATTTATAAGCACATAAGTTATTAACTGAAGGCACATAATATGTGCAATCAATATGTTATCTACAATGCAAGGTGGCACTTGGTCGGTGGTATAACAATTGAAATTTTAATGCTTACTAGCATGAGGCATTCACAACGGTGCTTATTAGGTGGACTATGGTCCACACAATTGTGTAGACCATGCATATGTTACATTATTTTATATGCGTATGGGACATTATTTTCTATGCATATGGTGCATTATTTTTATACACAATGTCCATTATTTGAATGCATATAAAATAGTATGAAAACAACTTGATGGCTCATTATTTATATGCATAAGGTTCACTATTCGTGTGCATGCATATGGCTCATTGTTTGAGCATGTAAAAACTAATTTAATGTTGGTTATTTAGACAAGTAGATTATATTTTAGGCTCATTTCTATTGTACATGGCGTTTATTATTTGTAGAACATAGTTGGACTTATTCGGCATATCCCACCCTCATCTATAATGTGTAAATACAATTGATGATATTATGTTTTTATTTTTTCGAAATGAAAAATTGCTATATATTTAGACAAAAATATATCATCTATACAAATGAATTAGGACAGCAATTGATTACTATAACTAAGTTGCAAGAGAACGAGCACATTTGCTCAATTTATAAAAATCCTAAACAATGATATATAAAATCTCTAAAGTTACAACACCGCATGCGTACATCTACTCATTAGTTATTAATTTGAACAATTATTTGCTCGAATTCAAGCAATGATAACATCATCAAACATAAACGATCCAAATCATATCTCCAACTGTACTATATAATATTTGATGTTATAATTTAAATAATTGTATATCAATCCAAATATTCTTAATATATTATAACAAATTCATTCCGTGCATTGCACGGGTGAAAATACTAGTTTACTTAGAAATATAATATTCAGTAAATCTAGGCTCAGTATTTATATGCACAATATTCACTACTTGTATGCATAAAATTCACTATTTATGTTAATGTGTTTTGATACATACTCCACATTAAAATTTTCCCACTCACAAACCGCATCCAATGTTTCATGGCTATATATGATGAGGATATAATATTTCTGAATGAATCAAATAATAAGTCTGTACAGGAATATATATAGTAGCGAATAGCAAACCTAATACAAGACTAATACTAGTAACAATAGGTAACGAATACTAATAATAATAGAGTCCTAATACTCCCCCTCAAGCACAAGGTGGACTAGCTACAACATTGAGCTTGCCACACAAAGTAGAGAAACGCGGACCAGGGAGAGCTTTAGTGAACACGTCAGCCAGCTGATCCTTAGTAGAAATGAAGCTAACCTGCAACTCTTTCTTTGCCACTTTGTCACGAACAAAGTGATAGTCAATTTCCACATGTTTCGTACGAGCATGGAACACCGGGTTGGAACAGAGATAAGTTGCACCCAGATTATCACACCAGAGTGTGGGAGGAGCTGCCAACGGCAACCGAAGTTCATGCAATAGAGAAACCAACCAGGTGACCTCAGCAGACACGTCAGCTAGTGCCTTGTACTCGGCCTCTGTAGACGAACGAGCAACCGTATGTTGCTTCCGGCAAGACCAAGAGATCAGATTGTCACCAAGAAAAACCGCAAAGCCGCTAGTAGACTTTCTGTCAGCGGGGTCCCCAGCCCAGTCCGAATCCGAAAAAGCATGCACTGCAACAGAGGAGGATGGGCGAATAAACAGACCAAAATGCAAAGTGCCTTTAACGTACCGCAGAACACGTTTGAGCATTGCCCAATGCTCAGTAGTCGGGGAGTGCATATGCTGATAGACCCGATTCACAGCGAAAGATAAATCCGGGCGAGTGACAGTAAGATACTGCAGAGCCCCAGCAAGACTGCGATACTGCGTGGGATCGGCATAGGGAACCACAGATTCAGAAACGGGTTGAGTCACAGGCACCGGAGTAGCCAACGGCTTGCAGTCCACCATACCTGCACGGCTCAAGATATCTCTCATGTATCGCTGCTGAGAAAGAAACAAACCATCACCACGAGAGACCGTCTCAATGCCCAGAAAAAAAAAGACGGAGCACCCATGTCACGAATCTTGAACTCCGAGGCTAAGTCAGTCAGAAGCCGAGTAACACGCGAAGCATCAGATCCCATAACAAGGATATCATCCACATAAACAAGCACATATAAAGATATAGAGTCACGAGTGTATATGAATAAAGAGACATCAGTCTTTGAAGGTGAAAAACCAACCGACACCAAGAAAGCATGTAACCTGTTAAACCATGCGCGAGGAGCCTGCTTAAGACCATAGAGTGACCTCTGTAATAAGCATACATCATCCGGTCGTGACGAGTCCTCATAGCTAGGCGGCTGTCGCATGTAGACTGTCTCTGCAAGATTACCATTCAGAAAGGCGTTGTGAACATCCAACTGCCGAATTACCCAACCGCGAGAGACAGCCAAGGAGAGAAGAAGCCGCACGGTTGTGGGTTTTACAACAGGACTGAAGGTCTCAAAAAAGTCCTGTCCTGCGACTTGATTGAACCCCTTAGCCACCAACCGAGCCTTGTGTCGCTCAATCGTGCCATCAGCCTTGCGCTTCGTCCTGAACACCCATTTGCAGCCTACAACATTCATACCAGGTGTGCGACTAACCAGACGCCAAGTGTGATTCTGGAGCAAGGCATTAAACTCAAGATCCATGGCCTCACGCCATTCCGGATACCGAACTGCTTGAGAATAACAGGTCGGCTCAGAAACAGTCATAAGAGCCACATGCTGCGTCGGCCCCAAAGAACGAGTCGCCATAACATGAGACCGAGGTGGAACCGATTTTACCGCGGGCGCCTTAGGAGCACCCGAGACTGCCACATCTGGAGCCACGGCAGTCTCGGTGCGGGAATCAGAAGCAGCACCAGCAGCCCCGGAATCCGTGTCCATCTCCGGACGAGGATCCGGCCCAGCAGAACAAACACCGGAGCTCGCGCCAACCTGAACGACGCCAACACCCCACGGCTCAATCGGGCGAGAGCTAGAGACCTGAGAGGGGACAGAAGAAGCAAATGGAAATATGGTTTCATCAAACCGCACATGACGGCAAATGAATACCTTGTTAGTAGCAGGATCAAAACAACGATAGCCACGAAACGAAGACGGATAACCAAGAAACACACACGGAGAAGACCGATACTGCAACTTGTTACGATTATACGGGCGTAACAGAGGATAACAGAGACAGCCAAACACAGGCAAGAAAGAGTAAGAAGGACTAGAACGATGCAACCGAGAATGAGGACTATCATTATCCAAAACCCGAGTCGGCATCTTATTGATGAGATAGACCGCAGTCTCAAAGGCATAATCCCAATATCGTTGTGGAACCGAAGCCTGGGCCAAGAGAGCCAAACCCGTTTCCACAACGTGACGATGCCGACGCTCAACTCTACCATTCTGCTCATGGGTATAGGCACAAGACTGCCTATGATTAATACCCAAAGAGACAAAAGTACGGTGCAACCGTTTATACTCTCCCCCTAAATCAGATTGAATAGAGACAATCTTACGACCATATGAACGCTCAACTAGTGACCGAAACTGCTCGAAGATAGCATACACATCAGTTTTCAAACGCATAGGATAAAACCATACATAGCGCGTATAGTCATCAACAAACAAAACAAAATAACGAAAGCCATTGACGGAAAGAAAAGGCGCTGGGCCCCAAATATCAGTATATATAAGTTCTAAAACATGAGACGTAGTAGTATTGACACGAGGCAAGGGAAACCGTGAGGATTTCCCAAGCATACAAGCACGACACAATTCCGAAGTATCACTAAAACTAGACTGAATAGAACATGAATTTAAAATCTGCCGCAAGACACGCGGGTGAGGATGACCCAACCGGCTATGCCACACGTCAGAGGAGACTCGAGAGGCCACAAACGCAGCAGGACTTGAACGAGAGACAGGCCAAGAATAGAGACCCCCCGAAGCCGGCCCTTTATATAGAACTTCCCTGGTTGAACGATCCTTCACAAAGAAACAATCAGGGTGAAACTCAAAAAAGACATTATTATCACGAGCAAACCGTTGCACAGACAATAAAGACGCAGAAAGCCTAGGAACATGAAGAACATCAGACAATCGAAACAGTGTTTTAGATGCGGCTAACGAAGATGAACCAGTACTAACAATAGGTAAACACTTACCGTCACCAACACGAAGATGATCCGGACCATTATAAGGAACCGCCGAGGACATTAAAGACGGATCCGGAGTGGCATGATTCGACGCACCAGTGTCAGGAAACCACTGCTGAGGATTAACCGAAGCCGAATCATCAACAGAATATGCAACATGTGCCCGCGGCCCCGGAGCGCCATCATAACGACGATTGCACGAAGCGGCCGAGTGGCCTTCATCGGAGCAGATCTGGCACTGGACAGCCCCGGCGCCACCTCGACCGCGGCCTCGGCCCTTGCCACGACCTCGGCCTCGATTGCCGCCGCCACGATGCTGCCCGCCCGAGCGACCTCCACCTCGCTGAGCCGCCATGGCGACCGGAGCAGCAGCAACGTCACCACCATCATCAGCACATATAAAGGCCTGCGAAACAAGAAAATCGGATAACTCGGGTAAAGACACCGGAGCACCCCTCGTCAGCGACGCCACCAAAGGGCGATATTCGGACCGCAAGCCCCGGAATATATACATATTCTGATCTTCTAGTGTCACCGGACGGCCGGCAAGTGCCAAATCCTCAATAAGCACCTGAGCACGCCCAAGATAATCCGGGATCGAAGCATCCCCCTGCCGCAATCCTTGCAGTTCGCCCACCAACCGAAGAGCACGGGCCCGAGTCGTCGAACCAAGAACCTGTTCGATCGCCACCCACAAATGCCGAGAGGAGGTTTTACCGATGGCAAGATGCATCATCTCGTCGGACAAGGACGAGATCAACAAGGAGAGCACGACCTTATCTTGACGAAGCCATGCACTCCGAGCGGCGGACGATACGGCCGACGAAGACACGGCAGCAGCAGCCTCCTCGGCAGAAGGTACCGTAATCGCAGTAAACGGGGGACACACAGACGTTCCATCGACAAAACCCAATAATCCTTGGCCATCCAGGAACGGAAGAAGCTGAGTGCGCCAAAACAAAAAATTACGGGACGTCAATTTGATGGAAACGAAGTGATGAGCCGAAGAAAACGACACCCCGGACTGCAAGGGTGCCACAAGCGCAGCCTCAGAAACAGTCCGTTCAGAACCGCCATCAGAACCGAGGTGCGCCATAGAGAGAGAGAAAAAGAACCTGCTGATACCAGATGAGGATATAATATTTCTGAATGAATCAAATAATAAGTTTGTACAAGAATATATATAGTAGCGAATAGCAAACCTAATACAAGACTAATACTAGTAACAATAGGTAACGAATACTAATAATAATAGAGTCCTAATATATATATAACACATTTTCAATTTATGTCTCTTGAATAAATTCATTTAACTTTTTGGTTATGTTCGTCATGATGATCATACTAAGTCAAATTCATTACGATCATACATCAAATATATTACAAATCAATTTAAACTATGAAGACACATGCCATGTTGGTAATATAGTTAACTTATCGGTCAATTTTGATTTGTTTAATCACTTTTAACTGTTTGACTTTGTTAAAATAGCTGAGTGTTTGGTTAATCATCTTCTTGTAATAGTTTATTGTTCTAAAATGCTAAAATTAAAAAAAAAAAAAAAAAAAAAAAAAAAAAAAAAAAAAAAAAAAAAACTGCTCATAACAGTTTTTTTAAATTATACCCTTAAAAATCATTTTGCATGTAATCGATCAGTTATAAGTAATATTTAATTTATCAAACATTTTCTATAATCAGTTGATGTTATCAACTAGTCAAACCTACTAACATATCAGTGAATTTGACGAACAAATCTGGTGGATTATACAACACGATCATGTTCCTTGGCTTTCTTTCTTAAAATAACAGTACTTATTAAAACATTGTTTGTAATCCAACTTTAAGAGATTACACATAGAATGGGGTTGTGTGGCATGGCAGGGAGGGATACTTGACTCAAAAGCAAGTAAAAGACACTCCCAACTTTTGATGATCAACTAGCTAGCTAGTTTTCCCATGTAATCAAGGCAAGCACATATGCTGTCCTTCACAACTATACAACATACCCAACTCTCATGTATATGATATATGACACAACCTATGTACATGATTAAACTATAATATTTGATTTGGATTTATTTGATAAATATTATTAAGAAAATACTATGTGCACTCTTAATTTCTACTCTTAATATATAATTTCACGGTCAAATTCTTGATGTGAACACTTTTCTGGAGACCCACATGATGAAAATAGTTCATCCTTATTTGTTACACATCAGGGAGTAACAATTGTGGAATAGAATTTAGAAATATACTATACATAATACAACTCATATTATTATTCGTTATAACAAAGTGACCATTAGAGCTTAATTGTAATATAGTGAATACTACTTTAGTTGGAGTAAGCAGTTATTAGAGTGAAATACGAATCGTTGTTTCTGAAATAATTTGTGAACGTACATTTCATTTGATCCTATATAATATATGATGAAACTTTGGATTTTTATCTTTCTTTTTTTTTTTTTTTGGGAAAAAGTTACATTTTTAAAAATGTTTCTTGTGGTAGACATTGAAATGCAAAGAAGCAAATGCACAAAAACACATATATACACTGATGTAAAGTGGTGTCCTAAAGAATCATCTTTATTGATTTCGCAGCTAGCTTATATGGCTTTTTTACTACAACTTAATTAGCTTCTCTTGCTTGCTCTTCTTTCTTCCTCTGATGCCTCTATATTTCCACTTTACTCTTGCTTCCTCTTCCAACTTCTAGTTTTTAATTATTATTCAATATTATGCTCTCTCTCTCTCTATATATATATATATCTATATTTCTCTCTCTGCCTATATATATATTTATAGATATATGTGTGTGTAAGTGTATATATATAACTGTTCTGTGTGTGTGAATTGATGGTAGTTAATTAGCTAGCTCGCTAGGAGAAAATTATAAAACAACTTCAAAATATACATACAGACATTAATTCTAGTTTTTATGGAGTCTCTCTCATTGATGAACATGGGAAGAACAAGAAGCAGATCTTCATCATCATCAGTATATATAGTGTCTTGTCTGCTTCAATGTTTATGTGTGCTAATTGGAATGTTTGTCTTCATCACACATTGTGGTAAGTTGCTATTTATTACCTACTAAAATTATTGTTTTTACTACTCATATAATTTTTGTTTTCTCCTACTCACCATACGCTTAAATATAACTTCTCCCGAATAAGATTGATCTAATAGTAATTTTACTCTAAATTAACATAAAAATTAAATGTTGTGGCGATATTAACTTTTTGTGCTTCAGTAGGTTGAGAAAGTAGTTATGAACAGATATTGCATTGTAAATTTGTAACAGAATCAGTAGTACTCAAAAAAATATAAAAATGATGATATTTTGATTAATGTAGTCTAAATGAACAACTGCATATATTATATGGTTTTAAAATGAGTAATTGCCGATGAAGCAACCCTAGCCAAGTTGGTTACACTTGTAAATAGTGACGGTGGGTTTTCTCATCATTCAAAATGATTGAGTAATTGCCTATCAATTTACTAATAACATCATAAATAAATAAATAATCACAACTATTGAAAATGTTAATTGAAAAAAAAATAAAAGTAAATAAATATGGAATTGAAACATATATTCCATCTCAACTTAAATTCTATATACATGCTTATAATTAGTCTGCATATTTATGTTTATATATTATATATGTTCAACATTTCATTGAAACATATTTGCGTTTATATATTATATATGCTGAACATGAAGTGCTTCACTATAACAAATTTACTAAAAATCATACAAATACTAATTTTCTTTTGTTAATTTTATTGTATTATCTTTGTTGAAGATGCAAAAAAATTATCTCCAACCTCTCCCAGAGCTCCCATTCATTCATCATCATCAAAGACAGTGAAGAGGTTTGATGTGTTTCTACCGTTGGATTCAAACTCTAAATCCTACGGCGTGAGTTCTCCTTTCAATTTGCCACCTTATGACTCTCTAGCTCCGATTCCCTTGCCGGAAAACTCCCCACCCTACTGCGTGTATCCTCCTCCGTCCACCACTGTCCCTAGCCCCGCCGCCGGCAGCGGCGGCGGAGGCGGCAGCGGAGGATACATTCCATCACCTCCCATGCTACCCAGCCCACCACAAAACGTGCCTTACTATGGCCCACCTCAAAGTGTTCCGAGCCCAACAGAGCCCGGTATGAGCCCACCATTTTATTACGAGCCCAGCCCGCCAACGAGCATTATCCCATCGCCAACCGGGCCGTACGTGCCCACCCCGTTCCTGCCGCCGGTGGTGTACCCGCCGCCTAGTGTGCCGCCACCGCCGTCGACTGCGGCGCCAACGGCGCTGTGGTGCGTGGCGAAGCCGGCGGTGCCGGAGCCGATAATACAGGAGGCGATGAACTACGCGTGCGCATCGGGCGCGGAATGCGATCAGATTCAGCCCAACGGGTCGTGCTTCCAGCCGGACACTCTATTGGCGCACGCCTCCTACGCCTTTAACAGCTACTGGCAGAGGACGAAGCAGGCCGGCGGCACCTGTGAATTCGGAGGCACCGCTATGCTTGTCACCGTCGATCCAAGTAAGTTGTCAATCCATTACTTATTATTCCATGCATGGTTGAAAAAAATCGTTAAGCGCTCATCCGGCGCTCGGATGAGCTCGGGGATTAATCAGTGCCTAGGCGTCAGTGTACTTTTTATTTTATTTTTTATTTTTAAAAAATATTTTTAAAATTTTTAAATTTTTTTAAGACTTATAATTATAAACTATTTAATAGTAATAGTTAATACTAAAATATTAAATATTAACCTAAAAAGCATCTAGAGTTTGAACAACTTAGGTTTATTTCACTCAAAACGATGTTGTTTTGAGTGAAATAACTCATTTAAAAAAGAATGGACCAATAGTTAATTGGCCGACTAGGCGACCTAGACGGTGCCTAGGCGGCCTAGTCGGCGCCTAGAAGGCTTAGGCGGTTAGTGCCTAAACAGCCTAGACGGCACTTAGGCGGCCTAGTCGGCCGCCTAGCCGGCTAGGCTCCTAGACCACCGATTATGGTGATACGCTATGCGGCCGGCCAGCGCCTAGCGCTTAGGCGTCGATTAATTAGTGCCTATGCGGGATTTTTGCAACACTGATTCTATGCATCATTCATTCATCAATAATAATAATCTGCGAGTTTTCTGATCACCTCACGGATTTTTATCGATAAAATCAGTCGTATCATAATAAGGATGTCAATTTTCTCTATCTTCCATAGAGATTCCATATCCCCGCTTCAATAGGAACTGGAATGAGTAAAATTTATGGAATCAGGGACATGGACGGGAATGGAGAATATTTTCAATTCCCTTTCAAAATGGGGGACGGAAATACCCTTCTCCCCTCTCTCGTCCTTTATTTTTAAAATATAATAATAATAATAATAATAATAATAATAATAATAATAATAAATTATTATTATTATTATTATTATTATTATTATTATTATTATTATTATTATTATTATAGATATATTGTATTATATTTTGTTATTCAATGTGTTATATTTTTGTAATAGTCTATTTATATTTTTATTTGCATGAAAACTATTTGAATATTATATCTGACATTTCAACTGTTATTGAGAATTGATGAAGATTTAACTGTTTTAAGATTAAAAAAATGTAATATTTAAAAAATTTTATTTTAACATTGTAAATTATACTAGTTTGACTATTATTTGAACCCAAAAAAAAAATATTAGTTTAATTAAAATTTGACCAGGGATGAGAGTTCCCCGTCCTTGAAAATTTCCTGCAGAAATGGGAATGGAAAAGATTTCCTATCCCTGGTGACGATGGGGACGGGGGCGGAGACCATGGTGGGGTTTAAGGGTCGGGGATGGAGAGTATACTCCCCGCTCCGTAGACATTCCTACGTCATGAAGAAAATGTAATTTGGAAATTTAATACTAATGAATAATAAATTATTTATTAATTACTTATAAGAAAAAGTGTAATATTTTTAAGGAAAAATATAATACTTTCAAATCTAAACACAACCAAGATGGGTCAGTCAGTCGTTCGAATCCCAGCCTTCTTGATTTGACTCGATCAGTTATGAGTAACCTATGCTGATTTATCTCATTGTAGTCCTTTACCGGCTAACCAGAAGATGGGATTTACCTAAAAAACCTATTATTTAAGATTGAATGATTATGAGACGATGAAGAATGTAATATTAAAATTTGAAAAGTTACTTATGTGATATACTTATCAAAGAGTCAACACGTCTCACGAATCCTCATAGAAAAATTTGCCTAATAATAATACTAATAATATTCAATTTACACAAAACTAATTTGGTAATTACGTTGTTTTGGGCCCCTCAACAGGTTACGATGGATGCCATTTTACCTACGTCTGATTTGGCCTTGTACCGGGAATGGATCACAACCACACATGAGCATGTACGTACTGGACAAGGTCAGATAATGTCCCCTTTAATTTGATCCATATTAACACATCCAGCTACCGTTGTTTATGTCAACAACAAACAACATTTTGTACGTCTGTTAATTTTTCTTTTATCATGAAACAATAGTTTGGTACGTGAACCTCCACAATGTTATTTTTGTTGTTGCGGATTGTTTCCTTGTTGCACTTATAAACACTTCGGCTTTTCTTCTCATTCACAAATAATGTTATTGATTACCAAGGCCTTATTTGATAACATAGTTATAAACATACACAAAATATGAAATTTGTTAAAATTTAACAACTGTCGTTTCTTTTACTTATTAAAGAAATGACGCCGTTTGCATACCATAATCCATATAGCTGTATGGACCATGGTTCACGGTATAACAACCGGACTCATCACCCCATGGCGGGCCCCACGGCAATTAGCACCTGGGCTTGATAATTAACCAAACTAATCAACTCAAAAGGTCATTTGGGCCAAATCACATCCATGTGATTTTTTTAACCAAGAAATTGGCAATTTATATCTTGGACCAGGGTCCACATAGCTATGTGGACCCTGAATCAAAACGACGTCGTTTGATATTTAAATTTTAACAGAATTCGTAACCTTCCATTTCATATGTTTTAACAGAACTTTTAATTTATTTTAGATACAAAATCCTTATGCGTAATGTATAGAATTACGTAACACGAGATACATACATATGTTTTCTATTTTACTTATTCTCAAATTTGATTTATGTAAATAATTAATGTCATATAGGTACATAATTGCATAATATAAGACATAAATTCGTAAAATAAGAAATACAATGTGTTTTGTGTTATACAACTACTAATCAATTTCATGTATAGAATCCTTATGCTTAATGTACAGAATTGCATAACATAATGTACAGAAACACATAACATGATGTACAGAAACGTATAACACGAGATACATACACATGTTTTTTATTTTACTTATTCTCATATCTAATTTATGTAAATAATTTATGTCTTATAAGCACATAATTTTATAATACAAGACATAAATTCGTAAAATAAGACACACAATATGTTTTGTGTTATACAACTATTAATCAATTTCATGTACAAAATCTTTACGCTTAAGATACGAAATTTCGTAACATAATGTACAGAAACGTATAACACGATGTACATAAACATGCTTTACAATAATAAAAAAAAAAAAAAACAAAAAAACAAAAAAACAAAAAAACAAAAAAAAAAACAAAATTCTGTAACGCGAATTAAAAAATAAACGGTCCACGTTAAAATTAAAGTTCAAAACAACATCGTATAAGATTAGGGTCCACAGTCCACAATATAACGATTGCAAGAAATTGGAGTCGGGAATTTCAATTAACCCAAGCAAATCAAATGCTAACCCAATTAGCCACAATTAAAAAATAATTAATTCAACAATCATCTTCAAATAAATCCAATTACACGTCTATCGACTCATTTATCATTACTAAATTTCAAATTCAAATCTGCATGTGAAGGTTGCAGTGCAGTTGAAGACAAGAGTCAAGAGTGGCATTTGAGGGGTTCTCTTAATGAGAACTGATAGAGTTGTATTTAATAATGATCAATAATATAATATACAGATTATAGGTATATATAAGGAGGAAGTCTCAGTGAGATTGGGATAAAAAATTATAATCAAACTCAAATACATAGAGTCCTAATATTCCCCCTCAAGCACAAGGTACACTAGTGAGTTGTAGCTTGTTCCGAAGAAATGAAAAACGAGGACCAGGTAGAGCCTTCGTATATCTGCCAACTGATCCTTGGTTGAAATAAAATTAACTTGTATATCTCCTTTCGCAACTCTTGTCTCTGACAAAATGATAATCAATTTCTATATGTTTGGTTCTAGCATTGAATATAGGATTTGCACACATATGTAGCTCCAAGATTATCACACCAAAGCCTGGGAGTGGACACGTTGGTTATGCCAATTTCTCGTAGGAGCAAGAGAGTCCAAATGACCTTAGCACAGACATATGTTATAGCTTATATTCAACTTCAGTAGATGATCTAGCAACAGTTCGTTGTTTCTCGCATACCCATGATATAATATTAGAACAAAGAAAAACAGCATACCCGCTAGTTGATTTACAATCATCAGGGCAACCAGCCCAATCAGAATATGAGAAAGCATGCAATTCCCTGGATATCGATTGCCGAATTCTCAAACCAAAAGTGATAGTTCCCTTTACATACCTTAGAACACGTTTCAACTGTTCCCATTGTGAGACTGTAGGTGCATGCATGTGCTGACATAGCTGATTTACTACAAAAGATAAATCTGGGCGAGTAACTGTAAGATATTGTAAATTAAAGCACCGGTCAGACTTCTATATTGCGTGGCATCATCATATAGATCAACATTGGAAACAGTGGATTTTGAAACAGCTATAGGAATGACTAAAGGTTTACAATCTGTCATGCCAGCCTGTTTTAGGATATATATCATATATCTTTGTTGAGAAAGCAAGATTTCATTTTACATTTAATGGTTTCAATCCCAAGAAAGAAACAGGATTCGCCAAGATCTCTAATATTGAATGCAAACGATAGAGCATTAAGAAGAAAGCTGATAAGATTTTGATCATTGCCCATGACAAGGATATCATCAACATAAACAAGAACATAAATGAATCTTGAAGCCTGTGAGTAGTAAAACAATGATACATCTGTTTTTGAAGCTTTAAAACCAGTTGCCTGAAAAAAAAGTATGCAAGCGATTAAACCAGGCTCTTGGGCCTGTTTTAATCCATATAGAGAACGTTTCAATAGACAAACATGAGGATATAGCCAGAGATAGAAGTAACCTGACAGTAGTTGGCTTGACAACTCGGCTAAAGGTGTCAAAAAAATCCTGACCAGGTACCTGATTGAATCCTTTTACTACTAACATTGCTTTGTAGCGATCTATCGACCCATCAGCTTTCCTTTTGGTACGAAAGACCCATTTGCAACCAATAATATTCATATCAAACTGAGATGAAACAAGATACCATATTTCATTCTGAAGAAGAGCATTGAACTCATCATCCATTGCCTTGCGCCATTCATCGTGTTTGACATCCTGTGTATAATAAGTAGGTTCAGTAGGACAAACCTGGGCTGATAGAGTCAAGAGAGGACCATCACCGTGACTCTGGGTGGCCATGGAGTGGGTCCGTACTGTGGGCCGCGACGAGCGCCCTCTCGGCCGGCCACAGCGTCGCTGACCAGCGATGATGTAACACCCCCGATTTTCAGCATAATTTAAACCCATTAAAGCTTACCAAATAAGAACAATTCTATCATTAATATCCCAAAAAGGCGGAAGCTAAACATAAGTGTTGGGGTGCTATGCCACATCTAAGCTTGAGAACCTAGATACACAGGCTAAAACTAACTAAACAAAGTATAAATTATAATCATTATTCAAATACAAGCATGGCTCACAGGCGCTCACGAGCCAATTAATAAAAAACATGCGGTGTAGCAACCGTTAGCGAATAATGCTAAGTATCACACTTCCACCCGTTGAGTACAATAAGTATAAATATAGGAAAACCATTTTGAGACTTAGGAATACATAAATATAGACCTAAACAACTCTAACTTTAAAACCAGAGATAAGTCTCAAGGCGCACCAACAAATTTGACACGACAAGGCACATAAAGACACAGGCATGAACCATAACCACAAGACAGGACCACATGGATTTTTAGAGCATCTTTATTTGTGATTTTTTCACAGTTTTTTTAAGAGAACATGCCCATTGTCTCGTCCACTGCTCTGTTTTTTTTTGTTTTTTTTTTTTTCTGTTTTTTTTTTCTTTCTTCTTTTCCCTCCCTCCTCTCTTTCCTATTTGGCACCTCAAAAATCACCAAAAAAAAAACACTATTATTGAGGATGCTCTTAGTATTCTTGTGTTTTTATTAGATTGAAGAATGAGGAGGTATTTGTGTTACTGCATTTGGGTTTGAGCTAATTTTATTGTTGTATCATTCGTATTTCAAAATACCAGATCCATCCTCGATTTTGGTGGTAATTTCAATTCTCAATTATTATAATTATACTTTTCGACAAATAATTTTGCGCATAAATACTAATTTGACAAAACCACCAAATCGATATGGACTCATGAATGAACGTACCAAATGATAGGGATGAGCAAAGGGGCCAAAGGCAGACAACATAATCCCGGCCGACAAAGTAACCGACTCAAACTATGAAAGTCAATAAGTCACTCCAACTAGGCCAAAAGGTCGCCATCTGCTTTGCTTGCAAGTCTGCAGAGATTTTACATGAATTTCCAGTTTCAGAAAATTATATATATCTGGTTGGTTCTACAAAGCAGTAAAAGACAGCAGTGAGTGAGTTGTTGCCGGGCTATATTCACAACTTTCACAAATTTGCATCTCCTACAATGGTCAAACGTACAGTGATGATGCACAGTTGAATGTCCTCAAATATTTTCGTGTCCAAAGATTACCATGACATAAATAGCCCAAAATTTAGGGGTAAAAATAACACAAAAAACACCAACACCCCAGCAAAGCTTGACGACTAACTGCTAGCAACTGGATCGCCTCTGTCCTCAACAAGTAGCCTCGGTGAGCAATCAAGCCTTCTATACCGTGCGTGGGGCACTTTACAATAGCGGTTGGTACATCACAAATGCAGCAGAAGAAGGGAGTCGAATTCTATCGACCAAAGAATTAGTCTTACACATACCAATCCATTCAAATCGACGTGTAATTGGGGAAAAGGAGCATCAAGTTATCCAGAGTTTCAGGTAAGAATTTCCTCCCAAACAGGTAACACGGTCGTTCATTCCCATTCCATAAACAGGGCCTAGTTTGAACTTCCTTCTGCAACATACAATAAATTGTTAGGTTAGTACACGACAACCACCAAAATCAAATGCATTATATATTCTACCGAAGAAAAATCATACCCTGGCATCACTGGTAACATGCACGCTCTCAGTAATTGACTGCAGAAACAGAGGAAAAAGAATTAGAGCAACCCATGCCTAATTTGTAATTTCTGGAGAAAACTCATTTCAAATTAGCAAGGAAACAATTATATGGCACAAAATCATTTTAAATCAAGGATTCAGAGGTTATTTATGCATTTATTCCATCAGTAAAATGAATATTCCCGATAGAGATGTCAAAACACAAAATTATTTATGAGGCTTTTGATGAAAGCTAGACTACAAAGAATTTCACAAGTACAGCAATAAGAACATCCAAGATACAAAAAGTGGGAAAAAAGGAAATTCAATGTACATGATCGATATGAAAGATAAGGAAGAGCAAGTCATACTGTAATGTTTTTCATCAGCTCATAAGTAACATCACGGCTGGTGTATGATTTGGGATGCCACTTTCCCTCCGACCAATCAACATGTGTAACTGACCAATTTGCAATTCCAGAAGAATCAAGCATCTGAAAATGCAATAGAGCGATTACACTCCAAGGTTTATAATTTGTTGAAATTTTATTTTTTATTAAAAAAAAAAACCATAGCATAGGCATAGTTTGTACATGCCCGCTGTACAGCCAGTCAGCCACATTGCCATAAATATGAGCATACTACTATATAATACAGTATAGAGAGCCTAGGCTCTCACAATCTTTTCTCAATAGTAATATTTTATCTTTTCCCTAATTCCACATAATTGAAAAAGAAATAAAATTATAAAAAAACCACTTACATAGAAAAAGGTTGGTAAATAGTGCTCATCAGAATAGCAGTTACGCCCTCCATCCATGTTTGGCTGTTAAGTGAGAGAAAAAGTGTCAGTGATTGAATGCCATTAATCAAGATTTACACATTTCAAATATAACTAAAACAAATGGTGATATAATGTATAGCACATTGGTTTTCTTTGAAATGTGTGCAAAAGGCTGTACCTAACTTGGCATTAACATATCAGTGCAACGATTTAGAGATTGAAAATGTAATTCAAATCTAAGATAAACTTGTGACAATAACTAACAGATACAACTGATAAAAGAATACTGGTATTGTATTAGTGCGAGTTCAGGTTGATATTCAACCCTATAGCATATTCATCAATTGATAGGATATTCACCATAGTGTATCACATTCACTGAACCTGAAGGCTAGCATATCGCAAGGACTAGGTCACTAGGGTCTTTGTCAACATGACTTTTAAGTTCAAATTTATCTCTTCATATTTTCAAGGAAAGCATTCAAGTACAGGTGAGGGTAACAAAAATTGGACCCACTTTTGAATTTCTAATAAATGTATTTGAAAATAAGCCTCAAATTATCTGGTCTAGGAAATTAACTGGTTTCCATGTGTCAAGGAGAATAAAGCATGAACTGATGAAAGTAATTCACTCAACTAATCAACTTAGTTGAGTCTTCCAGTAATTTATCAATAGAATCAATTATTAGCAAGAGAAACTATGTCAAAGTCAAAATGCAACCAGGATCGATTACATTTTAGTACTCAAATTAAAATTCGCAGATCTAAAAGGATTATTAAAACATTTCTAACACTATTTGTTGAGTGCATTCACTTAAGTTTCTCAAACCTATACTACAACCAACTTAAACGTTAATGTTACAAGAACTATTTCAGAATCTTCCACACCTTTTATGCCTTGATAAGGTTGAACAATTTCTTGAAAGACATTTAAGCACAAATAGAAAGCAATCAATGAAACCAGTAAACATAAATCCCCATTCATACTAGCATGGGAATAGTACTAGTGTTAGTATAACAAATGGCAGATCCACATTGAAACCACAAGTGGGGGAGAATTGGGAGCCTTGGCCACCCCTAGATTTTGAAAAATTCATTACTAGAATACAATGTTTATTTAATAAATAAATCATTGGCCCACATAACATAAAAGCCAAATGAGTAGAATACTTCCTTTGAAAAGTCGTAATGTAAAAAATCAAAAATAAAACAAACAAACATACAAACAAGAACAAAGGCAATAAATCAAACAAAAGATAATGCACAAAATGACAAAAACTATGACAGATTCAGTGTGATTCAATATTCATAAGTCAATCCATGTCTGACATGTCCATATTCATATATAAATTGTTAAAAGCTCATAGTGATCCAATAGTCTGCCTGGTGGAGCTAAGAGATTAATACTGGGTAGTAAAGTTCTTGATAAAACAAGATAACTTAATGCACAAACAACTAGATTAAGTTGAAGGACTAAGGGAAAGGAGGCTGTTGAACAACCATGCTTGTAAACTGTAGAGACTACTAGGCCTATGAATGAACATAAACAAGATCATTACCATCTTGCTTAATGCAATAGTGCAATGCAAAGCAAGTGGAAAATGATTTGAAACTCAAACAAAATGAGGCCATATTAGATCAAGGATTTAAAAGTATAGCCTTAACATATATAAATGTAAATCATTTACAGGAAAAGAACCACCTTGCAGTAATCGTGGAATTTAGTATAGTAAAGATTGTCAGCCATAATTATAACAGCATGCTGTCGCTTCATAGTAAACCACTGCACAAGTGAAAAGCTATGAGAATAAGGCACACAATAAAGTGAGAGTGATACAATAATATACAAACTGAACAGATAGGATTGGTAAGAGCTACCGCTCATGTCAAAATTTTCAAAATGTGGCAAGTAGCCGAGTACTGCCAACTTCCATGAGCTTCTCCCAAAGAAAACAAAAAACAAAAATAAAAACAAAATAAAAGATAAAAGAATAGAGAAAGTACCTGTGCACCCTTTCGAAAGTCTTTCTTTTCAACTTCAGGTAACATACGCTCTGAATACCTACCACTTCCATGTGGGCCAGGATCCTCAAAGCTGAGGAAAAAAGAAGGGGCTCACAATAAAGAAAAGAATTGACAAGAATCCTATAAAAGGAAGCTCCATAATACATATGGTCCAAATAGGGTACTCCAAAATGGTCTTCTGCTTCTTTCTTTCTTTTTTTTTTACAGTAATAAAACATAAAAGAATATTTCCAAATTTGATCTAATCAGAAAAAACACAATAAAAAGTTGAGCTTACCAGTCTACGAAACTGACATTTGTGTACATCAGATAGTTGTACACATAGTCAAAACTACGCAAGGGTATACAACTGCAATTCAAGAAACTTCTGTTAAGAAATGCAAACACTAAAGGATTCACAAATCCAGCCAAAAGGTTAATGTGGAGCATCACTACCCACCTATCAGAGAGAAGTACAAATTGCTGATTGTCAAGATCTTTAAGGGCATTGGCCAAAAGCCGTCTCTCTGCATCAACCATTGAAATTTTCCCCCACACTACCTGTAGAATGAGATCCAACAACTTCAGTGATAAAATGACACCATAGTTTCCAAATACTAAAACAACAGAAGATAATAAAACTATAGTAGGAATGTCACAACTGTGAATTATATTTTGTTGTTAAATGCCATATAACACTCTATATGGAGTAGCTAATTTGTATTCAAAGGCATAATGCTAGATATAATTATTGATCAATAGGGATCAAAATGTCCAACTCAAATGAAACTCTCTAAAACAACCAATGGCCAGCAATGTAATAAGGAACCCGGTAGTCCGGTACCCTTTTCAGTAGGGGGGTGGAGGGTTTGTTATATTTCAACTGTTCTTTATTACCCTATAATAAAAGTGAACACCTCAAATTATATTTCAAAAACAAATAAATAAATAAAAGGAAGATACAAGTTAACAGCTAGAAAATATTTTTCGAAAAAAGATTAAATAAAATTCCATGCAACAGAGTGGAACTAAGACTAAAGCCATAAATAGGATACAGAATACTTCAGATTTGAGGGTAGAACAACAAACCTTCTCACTGCGGATCTCCCGATTATAAAAGTAACGGCTAAAATGTACTGGCCTATCCTTGGATGCATGGACATAAACAGAGAACTTTCCTTCATGACCCTGACAACATAAATTGAAAAAGAAGAGAAATATCAAAATGAGTTCACTCAGAGCCCATTATATATATATAGAGGCTAATGTTCAAGTGCATCCCCACCTGTTACCGTGAGTCCCATGAGACCCTAAGGAAACGCACACAAGCTACTGCACGAATGCACACAGGGTAGATTGTGCATTCATATGCTGGGCGAATTGCACACAATCTAGACTGTGCATTCGTGTAGTAGCTTGTGTGGATCTCACGGGAAGAGGTGATCTCATTTGATTATTACTATATATATATATATATATATATATATATATATATATATATATATCACATGTCACTGATGACAGAACAAAATAAGTGACTATCTGAAATGAAGCATTTTTCAAGATAAAAAATGGACAATTTTTTTGAAAATAAGTTATATTATTACAATAGAGCAATGTTTGATTAGAATATCATTCCATATTTAGTACCCTAACCTAGCAACAAGCACCAAATGCAAGGTACAACCAGGATGCAATTTATTATCAAAAGTTAGGTAATATGTGTACATTTCTTTTATATGTTTTTTTTAATTCTACCAAGTGATGGATGACTTAGCTGTGAAATGATGAATAACTAATTAAGAATACAAGTTTGGCAAGTCAAAATATAGGCCTTGTTTGGGGGAGAGCTTTTAGATATTTGACCAGGTAAAAAAGCTAATGTCTGAGGTGGTACATAAGATTAAGAAAAATTTAAAAAGCTAATATCTGAGGTGGTTCCAAAGTTCCTAATTCCTAAAACAATTTGCTTATTGAAAAAAAATATTATAATAATAAGAAAAATTGAATCTTCGCAGTCTATCTATATCACCATATGATTGAGAGTAAATAACGATAGTAATCCTTGTCAACTTATCTACTTGGATTCTGGAAAACAATCATCATCAATTCAATGTTATTATCATTGTGTTATTTGAAGTTCAGATGCATTACCAGCCATGATTTTTAATGTTTATAGCTCATAGATGAAAGTGGTTTCTTATATGCAATCTCATAAAATAGCAATTTCAAAGATCAAGGGCTTATACATTTAAGATGCAATGAGTCCAAACATGTCAGCATTTAATATGACAAAACAATATAGGTAAGTGGTAAATGCTTACCAATTCATAAAAATAGTACAGTAACATGACAACAGAAAAATAAATTTGAACTAATAATAATAACAACAACAGCAACAATAGGCAATGAACATAACGAAAGGGGATGAAAGGCGAACCTGAAAGAATTGATCCCAGAGCTTCTCAAATGGTAAGGCACCAGGTGTTAAAAATAGAAATGCAATCTTTGGGTTCTTTGATAAAACCGGAGGTGTATTTAGAATATCACTAATTACAACACGAGCCGCTATCTCTCTATCTGATAATTCTCTGGCTGGAGTAGGGGGAAGCCACTCGGAATCACAACCATGAGTTGAGAATACATAACAACCAGCAGAATTTCTAGGAGGGTACATATAAGCACAGATCAAGAACAAGCTAACCAATGAAACCAAAACGATTATCCATGTTGGTTTCCTTAACTGAGCTCGCTGGCGAGAGGCAGGCAATATCTGCATATCCTTCATGCCTAAACGCCAGGCCTGATTTGTCTTCATTTAAAGACAATGCATTAGCAACTAACTCCCTACCAAGATGCAGTGTCCCTCTGAAAACCCAGTCTCCACAATCACAGAACTTGGTCTAGCAATTTCAATCACATGCAGATCTAAGATCAATTCATAGTGGTAAGCTTAAGCTGCAAAAATAACAAAATGAAGTGGTAAGCAATCGTCTATTGAGACATATACCTTAAACTTAACTCCGAAATATTGCAACCTACACCAGTTGGGAGATTCCCAAGCTAGAGGGAAGGCAATTTCTCAAATCCAGCAGATGACCCCACACTATTACACATTAAATAACTAAGACCCATAGATACTACGTATTCAACAAATCACCAAACTAAAACATGAAATCAGCATTTCAACTACAGAATTACGGAAAATTAAGATTCCAAGAAACCCACTTTGCAATATCCGGATGCTGATTTGCATTTCACTTCCCTTAATCCCATATTACATTCAAAAGAGAACTGAAAGCAGAAATGGGAAAAATGGAAACGCTTCAAACGGAAAAACAGATTTTGAGCAAAGAACTGAAAGTAGATCCGAAGCCAAACCCCACAGAAGATTAAAAAAAAAAAAATACGAAACCAATAACCGGGGAGATTTGAAATTCCCGAGCTGCCCCAAACCAAACCCGGGGAGAAAAGTCAAACCTATCTCATTGAATCAAATCTACCATCGCTGCCTACATTGAAATCTCCTCATTCCAATATACTCCAAACATTATACATAAACGTAGGTAAACAGACAAAAACCTACGTAGACGCATCATCTAGCACAAATTCAAACACTAGCATCCAGTGGTCCCAACCCATATCGCAGAATCGAGATAAAATTAGAGCAAACGCATGGATAGACAATGAAGGCAATACCTGATGATTAAGCTGGAGGATAAGATCTTTGCAGAACGAAGAAGCGCTTGAAATCCTCAATCTGAAAGATCTAAATCTCTACGCATATGCAAGTATTATACTCCGTAGTATTATTGTATATAAATATATATAATATATTGATAAAGAATATAGTATTCGTTTGAGATCTAGGGCAGCACCAATGAAGTGGAACCAAAACAGAACAGAGGGGAAGATGAGGGAGAAAGAAAGAAAGAAAGAGCGAGCGAGGCCAATGCTGCCTGTCTTCTTAGACTACTTAATTTGAATGCTATGTTTACATCAAAGGTCGTTAATCAATCAATATTATTTTTATGCAAAGTTTAGGGTTTTGTTCTTTGTTAACTAAGCTTTGTTACTTTTATATTTTCTTTTGAATAACTATAATTGAGTAGTGATTTTTATGTTCTAACCAAAAAAACAAATTAGTAACGTACAACAAATGAAATCATATTTGTTAGGTAATTAAATAAGTCATAAATACCTTGTACTCAATTGGCAACTCTATAATTAGGAAAGGTCACAGAATTTTACTTCTAGTTGAGATTTACTTAGGTTTTTTTTTTTTTTTGTAAAATGGTTTATCAGTTAAAATTTGACTTGTTTAATCAATTTTGGTACAGAACTTTTTGGTTTGACTTATTATTGCCAATACGCTGGAAATGAAAAAATATATATATTTTTTGAATAACTTATTGATATTGGCTTATTACATTTTCGTTTTAAAAAATATAATCAGTTCTTTTTAAAAAAAAAAACGTATAATCAGATCTTAATTATTGTTGGTTATTGTAGTATTTGTATTTATTCATTTTTTGTTCAAGTTAACATTTTTAATATCATCAAAACCATCATAGAGCCAAAAATATTAATTAACTCTCGGTCCATAACACTTTATATAGATATATAATTATGTTACTCGTTATATTGAATTATTATTGACAACTTATGTTTATTTTATTTTTATTTGTATTTATATTTTTAATATTGAATTATTATTACATATAAAGTATTTCTTTATAATTATAATTATAATATTATTAATAAAAAAAATAACAACAAGAATAACAATACTAATAAATTGTAAACGTGATTTAAGAGTTAAGTAAATAACACAATATACTTATGCATTTATAGCTTATTTTACGTGTAATCAGCTAAACAGAGCAAACAACTAATTTATCGAACATTTTTCTATATCCAACTAATACTATCAGCTCGTCAAAATATGCATTTAACACAATCAACTATTAATTAAATCAATCAACTATTAAATAATTGTCAAACATTCCCTTATTTATTTCTATTCTAAAAAAGCTAAAAAATTGTTTAAAATGTGACATGAATTCTTGTCCCAAAAACAAAAACAATGGACAATTGAAAAAATGAAAAGTTTCTCTCCGAAAATGGTTTCCCAAAATTTCAAGTTAATGAAGGTATTAAAAAAGCAATTTGTTGTTATTTATTAAATACACACACATAATTTTATATTTAATCACTATTATAATTACTTACAAACTTTCACTTCACCTATCCGCTACCCTTATCACCTAACTACATACTTATCTACTACTATATTACTCACACTTTTATCTACTTACATATTTATACATTGCAATAACCACTTTCATTGCCATATTTTCTTACTTTACCCACATTAATATATCTTTTATATTCTCATCTACTTATCCCAACATAACATACTTACATACACTTAGATTAAATATTACTCTATATTAGCTAATGACCTTATGGTCTAGTGGCACAAAATGATTCTTCCAAATGAAATTTTGTGTGTTCAATCCCTATTGGGTGCGATTTGTGCTTGTTACGAATAGATACTACACATTATAACAGAGTCAACATTGAAAAATATTAATTCAACATATATGTTTTGATTCACATTTTTGTAGTTATGTTATATATTTGGATATCATAAATTAAAAACTTATATATAGTATATTGAGTTTAAAACTCACTCAAAAATTTCAAATGTATGATTAATTTTATAATAATTTATGAAAAAAATTGAATACAGTGAAAAATAAGTATTGATAAATATATCTTTTAATTAAAAAAATAGAGAATAAAGAATAGATTGTGAAAATTTTCAAATAATGAAATGAGAGATGAAATATATGGGACGTTTGGTTTGCTCATTCAAATATTTGTTTATTGATTTTTTTAGTATTTTTGGGATCAAAATAGAAAAACCTTATTGTGACATTTTTGCCAAAGTCAGCCTCCAATAAGGAGGAATAGGATGAACCTTATTGTGACATTTTTTTTAATTCCCTTGCTTCTTCTTTTTGGGCTCGGTCTTTGAATCTTCTCGGGCAGCTCCATTCGCTTCATCAAGGCGATTCCTCGATTGCCGATTATATCGGAAGGGCGCGCGGGTTTTGGTCGAGGACCTTGCCCTTGACGGTCGGCCGATATCTCTTTACGAACAAGATCTTGATGTCTACAAGGGGTTACGGTCTAAGTTTCATGCGTTAACGTCATCTCTCAATGTTCGTGGACAGCCGGTCACTCTTCAAGAACTAGCTAACTTCTTGGGAGCGGAGGAGTTTGTCGCGAGCGGTGATGTGGTTCTTGCCCGGCAGCCTTTACGGCTCAACGCGACGAGAAGCAACGAGGCCGAGGCGGCCAGTCGCGTGGTGGCGGTGGTCGCAATTCCAGCCAAAAGAGTGGACAATCGCATGGTGGTGGTGGCGGTCAGAACCGCGGTCGATACAATAACTGGTAGCCGAAGTGCCAGATTTGTGGGGTTCTTGGTCATATCGCGGTCACTTGCTATAATCAGTATGCAATTTCATGCGTTAACGTCATCTCTCAATGTTCATGGACAGTCGATCACTCTTCAAGAACTAGCTGACTTCTTGGGAGTGGAGGAGTTCGTCGCGAGCGGTGATCACGGTGGTTCTTACCCGGCAGCCTTACAGCTCAACGCGACGGGAAGCAACGAGGTCGAGGCGGCCAGTCGCGTGGTGGCGGCGGTCGCAATTCCAGCTAGAACAATGGACAGTCGCACGGTGGTGGTGGCGGTGGCCGCGGTCGTGGCGGCCGATACAATAATTGGTAGCCGAAGTGCCAGATTTGTGGGGTTCTTGGTCATACCGTGGTCACTAGCAAGTAGTATTTAATTTTTAAAAACACACAACTAAGTAGTAGTGTTTGACTTGGTTAAACAACTAATATAAGTGTTTGATTAATTAGCTTTTTCTAACAGTTTATTGCTCCAAAACATTAAAATTTAAATATAAAAAAAACTGCTCAAAGCATTTTTTTATCAGCTTTTTGAGAAAGTTATTTTTTATGTAATCAGTTATCGCTAGCAGTTAATTTACCAAATATCTTTTTACAATCAGCTAGTGATATCAACTAGTCAAACTCACTAACCCAATCAGAAATTATTATGTAGACCCGGGTCTACCTTGCAAGGTGGACCTGGTCCAAATATACACAATTTACATGCATACTAAATATTCACAATTTTACATACTAAATATTCACAATTTACACACTGAATGTTCACAATTTGAATTGATATAAATTATATATTTTGGACTAAGATCCACCTTACAAAGTGAACTCAAATTTATAGTATAACTATTGGCTAACAGCTATCAGCTAATAGTTATTTACCCAACACCACTATCATATTTCTCTACTGAGAGAGGGTAATTAGTCAAATGTGCGGTTTTCTTCTTTTCGTAGTTTCTCTCTGACTAATAATAAGAACAAGAAAATGGATAATAGAAAATTTTGTGTGGAGTTGAAAGGTATGCTCCATGGCTCCCTCCATTCAAAGTCCAAATGCATACATTTCAGCAGGCGACTCTACTTTAATTATTATTTTATATTATTAGTGCATACCATTATATTTATAAATTAAATATTTGTCAAGTGGCATACGACTATCTGCAATGCAAATTATGCCATGTGGAGACCTCATATAATAATGTCAGGTTCTTGCATGTCATCTAGTTTAAATTAAATTTTAAATTTTCATAATTTTTAATTAAGTATTTCCTGCTATAATAATTATGCAATTTGAATGGAATATTTAATATTTAAATATTTATTACGTTCAAACAAATATTGATATTTTTTATATTTAAATTTAAGAAAATTCTATTACATTGCTAATGGTAAAAATTGTTAGTAACTACAATTAAAAAGTAGCAAGGGTTATACCTATATGAACAAATTGCACTTTTGGTCCTGTGAGTATTAGGGTACTAACAATTTGAGTACGTGACTTTCAAAATTCCCAATTTAAACCTTTAACTATGCAATTTTTGGCAGATTTGGTCCTCCGGGCCAAATTGCCGACCAATTTTGGCCGGAAAAAGATTTAATGCTTCAAATTAATTTCTGATGAGGGTAAAAACGTCATTTCTTATATATTGTAGCAACGGCGAATCAAAACGGTGAGTACCCACCCTGTCCCTGTGCCCCCAATCCGAGTTCAATCGCCGGAAAATACAGCCTAACTCCGCGGATTCCGACCTTCCACGCCTTGCCAACGTCAAAGTCCGTTCATCTTCCCTGCGCTTTCCGCCTCCCGCCACCCCGTCTTCCACCGATACCCCCACGGCCGGAGCCCAGCGTAAGATCGGCATCGCCGTAGACCTCAGCGACGAGTCTGCCTTCGCCGTCAAGTGGGCGGTCCACCACTACCTCCGTCCCGGGGACGCCGTCATACTCCTCCATGTCCGCCCCACCTCTGTTCTCTATGGAGCTGACTGGGGTTCTGTTGACCTCCATCGTCGACACTGACAACGAGGAGTCGCAGCAGAAGCTGGAGGATGATTTCGACACTTTTACTACTACTAAGGCCACCGATCTGGCTCAGCCGCTGGTGGACGCGCAGATTCCGTTCAAAATCCACATCGTTAAGGACCACGATATGAAGGAGAGGCTCTGCCTCGAGGTCGAAAGGCTGGGACTCAGTGCCGTCATCATGGGGAGCCGTGGATTTGGGGCTACTAAGAGAGGAAACGATGGAAGGCTTGGCAGCGTTAGTGATTACTGTGTTAGACATTGCGTTTGCCCTGTAGTTGTTGTTAGATATCCCGATGAGAAGGACAGTGGAAATGCTAGTGGTGAACCTATTATCTCTGTGGCCTCAGTGGAGGAAGAAGAAGACGAGCCGGAGTACCATGATGCTCATGATGATCGAAATACACTCGCAATGACGTTTTTACCCTCATCAGAAATTAATTCGAAGCATTAAATCTTTTTCCGGCCAAAATTGGCCGGCAATTTGGCCCGGATGACCAAATCTGTCAAAAATTGCATAGTTAAAGGTTTAAATTGAGAGTTTTGAAAGTCACGTACTCAAATTGTCAGTACCCTAATACTCACAGGACCAAAAGTGCAATTTGTTCTACCTATATTTTTATAAGTTACATAATTGATTAATTCAATATGCATTGTTTTCTATTTTTATAAATGTATATATATGTTTAGAATTAACATTGTATAATTTAATTAATTTTCCTCTAAATTTTTATTTTTATAAATTTATATGTTACTCATTGTTTAATAAGGATGACTAACATATAATTTATGCCAAGCATCTTGTGCTTAGATGGCATGTAACATTTTCATTAGGTTGAGAAAGTATGTTAGTAGCATAGAGAAAATACAAGTTGGGGCAAAAGGCTTGAATATCTTTTTGTTAACAGTAAAACACTTAAATTTTAAATGGAAAACTAATTGTAACAAAACAAATGAAAGTGAATGATGCAATGATGCAAAATTAAAAGAATATGATTAAATGTAACAATGACAAAATAGTTTTTTTTTTTTTTTTTTTTTTTTAAAAACTGCAAGTAAAATTTTGTGTATGTATGGTCGGGTGAAAACATCTTCTCACATGTAAAAAGTGGAGACTTATTCATTTAGGTAAATCAATAGTTGAGGGTTGTTTAATGTTATTAATTCTTGGTGATGTGAATTAAATTGGTGCATGAGTGCATCCATCATAGGTTTTATTGAACAATGATATTAGTCTTGTGTGTGTATATGAGGTTGGTTAATGTTGTTCATTCTTGGTGATATGAATTAAATTAGGAAAATTAAACGATAAGCACCATGTACATTTTGATGGTGCATTACGTGTTTGTGTGGTGCATTTTTAAGTATTTTGTAAGTGCATTTTTGAGTGATTAATGATGCATTGATTTGAATTACACGATTCAACGGGGATGTCAAATCTGACGACGAGTTCAATTGACCCGTTATCGGAGTGCATTACGTGCTAGTGTGTGGTGCATATTTGAGTGCTTTGTTGTGTGGTGCATTTTCAAGTGATACATGGTGCATTGAGATTGTCTCGTGCCTTTGGATGCAAATGATTGGACGATGCAAATTAAGTCACACGATTACATGGCAGATGATGACCGCATATGAGCGCATTTCTATATATCTATATATATAATAGAAAGAAAATTTTTTGTTAACCCTTTGAAAATGAGAAAGGAGCTAAACATAATATCTATATTTATCTACATCTACATCTACATCTACAATACATACATACAATTCTAATAAGAGCCAATAATGTTAGGTCCTTAACTAGAACAAAAAAATGTCGGTGTAATTGTTTCTTAAAATGAATGGTTCATATTATTTTGATTTTAGTATCTTGTAATGATTTTCCTTATTTACCATTTATTATATTATTTTATTCCCTTAAATAACTTAAATTATGTTAGTATAAACTTTAGTAACGGAATATTCCGTTAACTATTTATTATTTTTAACTTACTCATTAATTTCTATAAGAAAAGTCTTAGGTTCGAACTCCATCCCAATTAGAGTTGGCATAATTGTTAAACATATACTACGAATATGTTAAAATGTATTTAAAAATATATAATATAAAATTTAACACAAACTTTGGTCAAATAATTAGTCCAACTAAATACATAGCAGTCAAATATTTAAGATTATAAATCATGAACTTTAAAAATCATTTGATTTTTATGCATTAAAAAAAATGAATTTAGGTTAAGTTTTTTTTTAATTAATCTTATTTTGATTATTTAGAACAAAACTTAATATTTTATTTATACTTTTGCATTATTGGAATGATTTAGGTCGTTATGGTATTAATATTTTTTGTATGTACTTTTTATATGGTACAATTGTACATTATTTTATAAATATTATACTAGGAGTATTATTTTTTTATCGGACAAAATTGTTCTTACATCATTGTCAGACCTGCGCCACCTAACTACAAAGTTGTTGATCATAAATCAGGACTCTAAAATGATAGGACCATTTTCCAAAGAATTGACAATGTTGACATCCCACTGGCTCCAATTGAATAAGTTTACACATCAGAATTTTATCAATGCATGAAAATTTCAAAAGAAATTTGTAAGTTAATTTTTACTATATCATTATAACAATATCTATTGTAACTATATATTTTAAATTATTTATTATCATCCTCTATTGACAGGAATTGTAACAATTATCATTGACAAATTGTCAAAACAATTTGTCTCAACAACGAATGAAAATTAAAAAAAAAAATCAATGATTTCATTATTATTGATAAAAAGTATGTACGCCACTTTATTACTCTTATTAAATTAAATAAATTAGTAGCTACAACAAACAATAATACATATGAATTTAATTAATTTAGAATTAGATGTCTATAATGCCTTTATTTTAAAAAAAATATTCATTATAAAAAATTTAAAAACAGATATAATTTATTAGTTATATTATCTTTATTTTCTACAATTCAAAGATTCACTATCTTCAAATTTATTAATTTATTATATTCACTACATTGTCCATTGTATTCTTTTTACATTATCTTGTAATTAAATATCAAAGTTATAATACAAAATATGTTATAATATATTTATTTACCAAGTATTTTATACAAATATAATAAATATTAATATTTTGTTCAATACTTTCACATGATAACCTGCAAGGCTACGCCACACATCTCACAATGCATGAAACATGTATGAGAAAAACTACCACTACCAACTATCAATAGGTGCTTGTAACATAAAGAGTTCATAGTACAACTAAGATCCCATTATATACACAACAAAGCAAATCTAAAGCTTCCTACATCATAGTCTCATTGCACGATGAATCCCTCTATGCTACCACTAGTAACCGAATTGCACATGACACACTACCAATTAAAAAAAAAAAGACATGTACTGAAGATGAAGACAATGACAATGCTACCCAAAAGAGAATTAAAAAGAATTAGAGAAATTTAAACAAAAAGTAGTATTTATTTATACTATCATTTTTATACTAGCGTTATTATAAAGTTACAAACATTTATTTTAATGACAATTATAATCAATCTATCATATATTATATTGCATTTATATACTTTAAATTACCGATTTAAATAAACAAATTCAACATTGATTTACCTATGCATGAACATCTCATATATAATATTATATTAATATATTTTGAAATACTTATTTAAAAATAATCATTAGGCATTATCACATTCGCGTTCGTAAAAAAACTAGTAATTGGATAAAAGCGATGGGCCTAGGCCATGGTAGAATTGGACATGACTTGTGGAATCAACCTTTTGAAAGGTCGTAATGAAAATAAGTACACTAACTAGGCCGACCAGTTATAAAATTAGTACTCGTACTACTTTTCCGTGCTGACCCAACAAATGTCCCAAACATTGAAACATGTATGATCTATCCTAAATATTAGCGCAAATTATGCTGTGCAACCGAATGCACCATGTGCATGGTGCATTCGATGCAAAACGATGTCGTTTTGGTTAAAAAATGCGCGTCCCACTTAAAGAAGAAATCAGGTTCGATTCCCGGCAATAGCATTTTTATATATCCATAAATTCATAATTATATATCTATAAATTCATAACTATATATCCACAAATTTATAACTATATATCCACAGTGAATGAATGAAGTAAAAATCCACAATGAATGAACTAAATCCACAGTGAATGAATGAAGTAAATATCTACAATGAATGAACTAAATATCCACAATGAATGAACTAAATATCCATAAATTCATAACTATATATCCAGAAATTCATAACTATATATCCAAGTGAATGAATGAAGTAAATATCTACAATGAATGAACTAAATATCCCCAATGAATGAACTAAATATCCACAAATTCATAACTATATATCCAGAAATTCATAACTATATATCCACAATAATGCTATTGCCGAGAATCGAACCTGATTTTTTTTTTTTTTTAAGTGGGACGTGCGTTTTTATTCAAAACGACGTCGTTTTGCATCGTATGCACCATGCGCATGGTGCATTCAGTTGCCGAGCATAACTATTGAAATATTAGGTTAACACACTAGTACGTTCAATTAATTAGACTAAAATTGCATAGCAGTTAGTTTTTTTAAATATGTATTAGGGAAAAGGGTTACTATCATAGGTCATTAAAGAGTATTAGCCTCTCCAACTTTTTAATGGTACAATTACACCCATGAACAATGTATTTTGATGTAATAAAGCCTAAATGCAGGTAAATGACCTACTATCATAGGTCATTAAAGAGTCGATCACTTTTTCGACATGTTTTCAAGTAAAAATGTGACCGACCGAGCGCCGGTCACGGAGAAGGCAAGTGGTTGCCTTCTCCAGCGAGAAGGCCACCACGAAGAGAAGAGATGAATGCTATGTCATGTCACATAGTCCAAAGGTTTTGTCACTTTTGAAAATGTGAGAAAGTTTTGCAAGCAATATAAGAAGGCAACATTGTGGAAGGCCCTTCATCTTAAAAATTGTTAGAAGAATGGACAATCTAAGCAGTAGGCGGATTTGTGATCACGTTTCGTGAAAATGCTTCTGACTTGTATTTGTAACAATATTTTAGAAGGCACCAGTCGGACGTCGGGGGCACATAGCGCCTAGGCACCCAACTAATTTAAAAAAAAAAAATATAGAGATCAGATGATTATACACTTGCTTATACATTGTCTGGCTTATGAAAGTGATTATATGTTATGATATTTCTTATAACTTAATTGCTTCACGCATTCTAAATTCTTGATATGATTTGTTAAGAAATAATTAACAACTTCTAGATAGAGTCCAGACTTGAGTTTAGAAATTTACAGATCAATTAAATTAGAGACCAGATGATTTTATCAGAGTTATGCCCCAGAATCTTTTCTGCAAAAGGTCAAAGAGATTAGTGTGGTATAAATGTATGTTAATTAAACATTTACTTTTCTCATGTTAGTTGTATCTTCCTTTATATTCCAGGTGGCAATTTACCCAGGAAATGTACTCACGTTGCAAATGTCTAAGCTTCCCAATTTCACCACGCGCCGACGCAGCAGATTGCAGGAGTAGCCGGAGTACTAGAGCAGACGACGAAGGCAAGGAGCAAATGACGGGGTTTGCGTTTTTTTTTTTTTTTTTTTTTTTCAGAATTCCAGAATTCTAGGGCTTCTCCTAAATCCTAATTACATTGGAATTTTCACTCAAAAAGACATTGTTTTGAGGAAAAAAATCATTGAAAACAATTAACTCGATTAAATTCAGTGCTGATTCGATTGAGTCGGCCGAGTTGGGTGTCTTGTCAGATGACCAACTAAGTGGCGCATAAGGAGAAAATCCCCTCAACCTAGTTGTGCCTAGGGCCTCGGTGGCCGCCTAAGCCGATTTTTACAACACTGATTTATACAACCAAAATAAATAGTAAAAACCCTCGAAACTTAGTGAAGTTGGTTTTCACCTGATTTAAAGATCATAACTGAAGACAACGGTGTAAAAATTTACGTAATTACATATATTACATCAATAGTCTAACCACTATAAAAATTATCTCACTCTAATCTTTTTCTCTAACATCATTTACTGTGATTCATATACTACACACAAAGCACATTTGATATGTTTTCATTTTAATTTTTATTTGCAATTATCAACTCAACCACTTTTGGTTCCGTGATTTTCAAATTAATTCAAAATTATTCTAAATTGTTGAAATGCTCTCAAATTCACCAAATTTAATTTAATCCTTCTTCATATGGGAGTACACTACAAGAAAAAATATATAATTTACCAACATAAAATTCGTATATAAATCAATAAAATCTGTACGTAATTAAAGTATATATAGGCTATTTAATCTATAGGTAAATCCGTAAATATTTCACTATTTTTAGTGATATTTCAAACATTTTATAATGAATTTGTTCAATTTAAAAAATCAATAGATCAAAAGTGATTGTTTTATGACCAAAAGAGAAAATGTCATTGTAGTTAAGGGACCAAAAATGAAATTATCACCACTAAATTAACATAACAAATTTATTCCACTTTCAGGGTCTCACTTATAGTGAAATTTTTTGTTTCAATTATTAACTTTTAATTTAATCACTTTTGATTAGTCATTTTTTTTTTCAAATTAATCAAATTCGATTTAAAGTATCCAAAATGTCAATGACAAAAATTAGTAAACATAAGGGCATTTGTTTCATTGAATTTAGTGAATTTGAAACACGTAGCTAGTCGATAGATAAAAAAATCATTGAATTGATAATCAAAAATCAAAAAGAAAAATGTCACAATTGTCAACGGCTAATATGGTGGTATTAATTCTTGAATAAAAATAAATTCATTGAAAAATTGTTCCATATTGTAGTTATAGCATTATTATTGCAGTTGAGACAGTGCATGTGACTCAAACAACGTTCAGACTTGAAGTTGTTTCATGCTCTTAATGCTGAAGTTACGTGAAATGAACCTTAATTTGATTAGACTTTTTCGTGAGACCGTCTTATAAATTCTTATTTGTGAGACGGATTGAGTTAAGAAGAAAATTTAATACTTATACTGAAAAATATAATACTAATCAGGAATAAAGAGTTTGTTAGCGGAAAGTGTAATACTTTTTAAGAAAATATATAATATTTTTAAATAAAAATGTAAATATTACATTTTTCTTCAAAAATATTATAATTTCTCTTATAAGTAACAAACACTTTTATTTAAAAATAAAAAATAAAAAATATTTTATTTCTGATTAGTATTATATTTTTCATTATAAATATTACATTTTTATATTGACATAACCCCTTTACGAAAACACAAATTTTTTGCCTAATTTAATTTGAATCGTCAAAGAATGGGTGCTAACTGCTAAGGTTGTATTCCTTGGCTTAATTATGCTCGTGACCTCGCTTTTGTCATATAAATGTTGGCTTTAAACGATTTGTTGGAGTTGCAAGTTGGAGAAAAATATCATTACTTTTTGCAGGGTCACGCCCCACGCGAAATAGATAATGGAACAAGGAAAGAAACCGCATTGGCAAGTCATTGTACCGTAGGCCCTGCAATAATAATGCAGCAAATTATGGTACATATATATGGACCACGGTCCAAAACGATGTCGTTGAATTTTATGAGTTAAAATAATGTATTTTATTTTTTTAAAGGAAGAAATAATGTATATTATGAGTTAGAATAGTATACTTTATGTGTTAGAATAATGTACATTATGTGTTAGAATAATGAAACTTCTAGGGTAAAATAATATACTTTATCAGTTAGAATAATGAAATTTATGGGATAAGATAATGAACTTTATGAGTTAGAATAATGTACATTATGAGTTATAAAAATGTATGTTTTTGCCGGTTAATCTGCGCACGTTGGTGTGATTTCTGTTGCTGCTGTTTCCTGATGGCGTTGCCGACAACTGTGGATGCCGTGGCAGACATTGCGACCCGTTGTGTTGACATCATCCTGGAGGGAAAAGAGGTTGGATTAATGCCGATAGGTGTGGAGATTCAGGACGGTGTGGGGGTGGCGTCTAACTCGTGGATCCTTATAGGCAGGTTTCTTACAGATAAGCTTGTCAAATTGGAGTTTATGTAGCAAGTTATGGCTTCAGTTTGGCGACCGGTAAGGGGCGTGCAGATATATGAGGTTGAGCCGAATCTGTTCATGTATATTTTCTTCCATAAAACTAACATGCAACGAGTTCTTGAGAGGGCCCCTGGTCTTTTGAAAATAATACGTTAGTTTGCAAGCAGATTGGTGTTGGGGAGTTGCTGAGACTTGTGGTACGGTTCTGGATACTTTTGACATGTGGGTGCAATTGTACGACTTGTTGGTGGGTTATACTTCGGACATAATCCTTGAACAAATTGGAAACTTCATAATAACTTTTGTGAAGAGTGACGAAAGGCAGACAGGAGGGCCATGGCGTGCGTTTTACCGTATCTGTGTCTCAATTCCTGTTGCTAAACTGATCAAACGTCTCATGAAGCGGATAAAACGTGAAAAGTCTTGGTCCTGGGTGCCTTTCAAATACGAGCGACTCCACACCTTTTGCTTCTATTCTGGATTACTAGGAAACTCTTATAAATTTTGGTTAAAGGCGCGTGATGTGGTGATTCCGGTGGATCAATACCCGTATGGGTCTAGCTTGTGTGTAGGATTGAACTGCGGGCCAAGGGCTATTGGGAAGCGCTGGCTGGTTCCGATTGGGGTGTGCTGCGGGAGGAGGCAGTGGTGGATCAGGGTGGCAAGGGTAAGGCCGTGGTGGTTGGTTCAGTAGTGGGTGAGATGAGCGTGGTGGCTGCATCAAAACGACGTCGTGAGTCGGCGGAGGGCTGTGGTTGAGTGCGGCAATGGGGTAGAAGGTGGTGATGTGGCGATGCATGATGTTTCAAAAAACTTGTTATTGGCGGGTTTTGGCTCCCAGACCCGCGCGTCATCATGAGTACCTTAAGTTGGAATTGTCGTGACTTGGGCAATCCACGTATAGTTCGCGAGCTGGTAGACTTAGTGTCTAGTAAGAAACCAGATTTTGTTTTTCTGATGAAGATTAAGGTGGGGAGAGAACATGCAGAACATCTATGGGTTATGATTGGTTTTGAAGGACTGTTCTATGTTGATAGGGTAGGTTTGAGTGGCGGCCTAACACTGCTATGGATGAGGAATAATACAGCAACATTGTTGAGTTTCTCTAAAAACCATGTGGATGTTGTGGTAAGTCTTACATGTTACCTTCCATGGAAGATGAGATGCTTCTCTGGATTTCCATGTTATTGCAACAGGTTCCGTTCATGGTTGTAGGGTAGCCAGGGGAGCCCCCTGCTATCTCACATTTGTTCTTTGCAGATGACAGTCTGCTTTTCTTTAAAGCCAATGCACAGGAAGCTAGAGTGATTAAGCAATGCCTACACATATGACAGCCTATCTGGTCAAGCAGTTAATTTCCACAAATCCAACATCTACTTCAGTAGGAACACTACTGGAGAGGCTCGTGAACTCGTTGCAGGCTTGCTTGGGGTTTCTCAGGCGGAAAATTTTGGTAAGTACTTAGGCTTGCCTTCTTTTATAGGCAGGAATAAACATGCTGTTTTCACTTATATTGAGGAAAAGATTAAACAGAGAATTGGTGCCTGGAATAAGAAGTTACTCACAAGGGCGGGTAAGGAAATTCTTCTAAAAAGTGCGGCACAAACTATGCCTACATTTTCTATGAGTGTGTTCCTAATCCCGAATTCTTTATGTTTGGCACTAGAGTATACTATGAATCGTTATTGGTGGGGCTCATGCGGATCTAATGACAGAGGAATTCATTGGCTGGCTTGGGACTGCTTATGTGTTCCAAAGAAATTTGGTGGATTGGGGTTCAAGGATTTGCATGCATTTAATTTGGTACTGTTAGGCAAACAAGGCTGGCGTTTCCTTACTGAACCACAGTCTTCGGTTTGAAACAGTTCGGTTTTGGTTCGGTTTAAGATCCCCAAATTTCAACATTTCCTAATTTTTCGAACATACTACCAAACAATACATATTCACATAATCCAAATTCAAACTCTAAACATTATATAACAAAATAGCAATTCAAAGTTCAAACACAATACTAAGTACTAATTACCAAACACCAGTTAACGTTTTTGCACAACCGGACTCTTCAGTTGGTTCAGTTGGAATATTTTTATTGATAAGATGAATAATCATCTATCTGTATAGTTAATATTAAAAGAACTAGTGTCAATTACTATATAGTTAATTTTTGGATACAATCTATCATTGCTAGTGCACTCGAAATATATTCCAGTACTAGAAAATAATTATAGTGCACTGGAAATCAAAATTAGTATGACTGTAAAACACATTAAATTTATAGAAAAACATGAAACTAAGGAAAATACTGAATATTGTAAATATAAGTCAAGTTAGATATAATTGTGAGGTAAAGAACAATTGCGACAAACAACAAAAGTGCAATGTAGAAAACAAGCTATAAAGAAATCAAATAAAAAAGGTAAGGTTCGGTACCAGTAAGAATGAGAACTGAACGGCGGAGCAGGCATCAAGGAACTTGGATTTACTTCTTTATTATTATTATTATTATTATTATTATTATTATTATTATTATTATTATTATTATTATTATTATTATTATTATTATTATTATTATTATTGTTGTTATTATTATTATTATTATTATTTATTTAAAAAATTATATAGCATTCGGTTCGGTTCGGTTTTTGCCAAACCGTTTGGTTTCGGTTCGATTCGGTACTAAATCGTTCGGGTTACAAAATTCCGAACCGTTCGATTTTCTATTACTAGTTCGGTTCGGTTTGGTTCGGTTCGGATAAACCGAATCGAAGTGCCCACCCCTAGTTTATAAGGAATGGTATTTCCCTAAAACCTCTTTTATTAATGCCACTCTTGGTAGTTGCCCTAGTTTCTGTTGGAGTAGTATTATGGTTGCTCATGGGCTGATTTGTAGTGGTGTAAGACGTAGAATTGGCAATGGAGCCAACACATTAGTTTGGGGTAATCCATGGCTATCAGGTGGTACGGATCCAATGATTCAGACCGTCATGCCCCATCAACTCCGTGGCATAGCGGTTGCAGGCTTGATTGACCCATCAATGCGCTCATGGGATTTACCTTTGTTAAGAGATTTGTTCTTACCATATGATATAGAGCGTATCACCCGTGTTCATGTGAACCCATATTATGAGAATTCGTGGTACTGGCATGAAGACCCAAGGGGTTGCTACACTGTCAAGAGGGGATATAGAGTTACTATGGGTGAACATATATATTAACCAACCTACTGGTTTTAAAAATTGGTCTAAGTTATGGAAGGTAAAGGTCGCCCAAGTGGAGGACCTTCATTTAGAGAGCTGTAAAAAATGTGTTTCCTACTGCCACCAATTTATACCTCAAAAGGGTATATGTGAGCCATTCTTGCCCAATGTGTGGTGGTCAAAATGAAGATGTTATGTATGCCCTAATTTCTTATGATTTCTCCCATCATGTTTGGCGTGAGGGTGGACTGCCACTTGCAGATGTGGACGACACCGATTTCCCAGGCTGGCTAGATGATACTTGGGCGATCTTGGAGGAAGCCGAGCTGGAGATTCTTGCTGCTACCCTCTACGATATATGGAAGGCGAGGAGTGAGGCGGTCTGGGAGGCTAGATTACCACTACCGCGCAGAACCTAGATGACGACACAGCAGGTGGTGACCTCTGCTGCTCGAACAAGCAACTCACTTCCGATGCCAGCCTCCATTTCACGACAGCGTGATGACTCCTCGCCCAGGCCGGAGCCAAATTGTTTCATGGATGCAGGTTTTGATCCACGGTTGGGCAAAACCTCTTTTGGTGTTGTCATCCTCTCGCCGGTAAGAGAATTTATTGCCGCTACAAACGGGCCACTGCCAAACTGCTCGTGTCCATTAATGGCGGGAACTATGGCATGCAATGAGGGTCTCACATGGCTGGAAAAAAAAAATCAGGGGGTAACTACAATTCGTCTACATTCGGACTGCTATAATCTTTGTCACAATCTGATAACTTCTTCGGCTAATCTTAGGTCCTATATTGACATTATCAATAGTGAGTGTAGGAACCTAATGCGTTCATTTAATGTTTGTTCTATTCATTTTATTCCACGTTCTTTCAATTCTCTAGCTCATTCTTTAGCTACAACAGCATATTCTCAGGCTCAAAGTTTGTATTGGAACTCTGTCCCTCCAGACTTTGTCTCATTTCCTTTATAAATCTAACTTTGATTTGCTTTCAAAAAAACTAGACAAATGAAAGTTTGATGCGAATAATAATGGGTAACTTTTAAAATTTGGACAAAAGAAAGAAAAACTCCTTTGAGACAGGCCGAATTTAGCATAGTTGTTTGTTACTTATGATAAAAATCATAATACTTATTATTACATATAAAATTTAATACTAATTTGAAATAAATAAATTATTACTTATAATAGATATTGTAATATTTATATGTGAAATTGTGATAGTATTTAGTATAAAATAAGTGTTACGAATGATACATATTGTAATATTTATAACTGAAATTGTGATACTTACAAACTGTAATTCTAATGTAAATATTGTAATACTTATATGTGAAATGTTACTTAGGAAAGAAATTGGATGTAATACTTATTGTAAAAAACTTAATACCAATACGAATTAAAAATAAATTATTACTTATGATATATATTGTAACATTTATAATTGAAATTGTGATACTTATACACCCACCTAGACACCTACTTATCTATCACCCGTCTCTTGAGACATTTCACACAAATTTTTACCTAAAAAAATAAGGAAAACAGAAAATAGAGAATGGACCCCGAGCTTTGTCCGTTTCTGCTCTCATCATTCATCAATGCCTATGGGCGACAGGAAGCTAGAGTGATTAAGCAATGCCTACACACATATGAAAGCCTGTTTGGTCAAGCAGTTAATTTCACAAATCCAACATCTACTTCAGTAGGAACACTACTGGAGAGGCTTGTGAACTCGTTGCAGGCTTGCTTGGGGTTTCTCAGGCGGAAAATTTTAGTAAGTACTTAGGCTTGCGTTCCTTTATAGGCAACGTGCTATTTTCACTTATATTGCGGAAAAGATTAAACAGAGAATTGGTGCCTGGAATAAGAAGTTACTCACGAGGGCGGGTAAGGAAATTCTTCTAAAAAGTGTGGCACAAGCTATGCCTACATTTTCTATGAGTGTGTTCCTAATCCCGAATTCTTTATGTTTGGCACTAGAGTATACTATGAATCGTTATTGGTGGGGCTCATGCGGATCTAATGACAGAGGAATTCATTAGCTGGCTTGGGACTGCTTATGTGTTCCAAAGAAATTTGGTGGATTGGGGTTCAAGGATTTGCATGCATTTAATTTGGTAACGTTAGGCAAGCAAGGATGGCGTTTCCTTACTGAGCCACAGTCTTTGGCAACATGGGTTTATAAGGCAAGGTATTTCCCTAAAACCTCTTTTATTAATGCCACTCTTGGTAGTTGCCCTAGCTTCTGTTGGAGAAGTATTATGGTTTCTCATGGGCTGATTTGTAGTGGTGTAAGACGTAGAATTGGCAATGGAGCTAACACGTTAGTTTGGGGTGATCCATGGCTGCCAGGTGGTATGGATCCAATGATTCAGACCGTCATACCCCATCCCCCATCAACTATGTGGCAAAACGGTTGGAGGCTTGATTGACCCATCAACGCGCTCATGGGATTTACCTTTGTTAAGAGATTTGTTCTTACCATATGATATAGAGCGTATCACCCGTGTTCTTGTGAACCCAGATTATGAGGATTCGTGGTACTGGCATGGAGAACCAAGAGGTTGTTACACTATCAAGAGGGGATATAGAGTTACTATGGGTGAACATATATATTGAGCAACCTACTGATTTTAAAAATTGGTCTAAATTATAGAAGTTAAAGGTCCTCCCAAGTGGAGGACCTTCCTTTGGAGAGTTGTGAAAAATGTGTTTCATACTACCTCCAATTTATACCTCAAAAGGGTATATGTGAGCCCTTCATGCCCAATGTGTGGTGGTCAAAATGAAGATGTTATGCATGCCCTAATTTCTTGTGATTTCTCCCAGAATGTTAGGCGTGAGAGTGGACGGGACCGATTTCCCAAGCTGGCTAGATGATGCTTGGGCGGTCTTGGAGGAAGCTGAGCTGGAGATTCTTGCTGCTGCCCTCTACGAGATATGAAAGGCAAAGAATGAGGCGGTCTAGGATGGCGGTACAACAAGCGGTGACCTCTCGGCGTACTGTTGCTCGGACAAGCAACTCACTTCCGGCGCCAACCTCCATTTCACGACATTGTGATGACTCCTCACCCAGGCTGGAGTCAAATTGTTTCATAGATGCAGGTTTGTATCCACGGTTGGGCAAAGCCTATGTTGGTGCTTTCATCCTCTCGCCGGCAAGAGAATTTATTGTCGCTGCAAACGGACCACTACCAAACTGCTCGTGTCCATTAATAGCGGGAACTATGGCATGCAATGAGGCTCTTACATGGCTGAAAAATCGAGGCGGGAGGGGGGGGGGGGGGGGGTTCAATTCGTCTACATTTGGACTGCTATAATCTTTGTCACAATCTGGCAAGTTCTTCAGCTAATCTTAGGAACCTATATTGGCACTATTAATAGTGAGCGTAAGAAGCTAATGTGTTCATTTAATGTTTGTTCTATTCGTTTTATTCCACGTTCTTTTAATTCTCTAGCTCATTCTTTAGCTACAACAACCTATTCTCAGGCTAAACGTTTGTATTAAGACTCCGTCCCTCCCGACTTTGTCTCGTTTCCTTTATAAATCTAGCTTTGATTTGCTTTCAATAAAACTAGACAAATGAAAGTTTGATGCGAATAATAATGGGTAACTTTTAAAATTTGGACAAAAAAAAAATCATTTGTGACAGGTCGAATCTAACATAATTGTTTGTTACTTATGATAAAAATCATAATACTTATTATTACATATAAAATTTAATACTAATTTGAAATAAATAAATTGTTACTTATAATAGATATTGTAATATTTATATGTGAAATTGTGATAGTATTTAGTATAAAATAAGTGTTACGAATGATACATATTGTAATATTTATAACTGAAATTGTGATACTTACAAACTGTAATTCTAATGTAAATATTGTAATACTTATATGTGAAATGTTACTTAGAAAAAAAAATTGAATGTAATACTTATTGTAAAAAACTTAATACCAATATGAATAAAAAATAAATTGTTACTTATGATATATGTTGTAATATTTGCATGTGAAATCATTACTATTAACAAACATATATTGTAACCCTTATAACTGAAATTTCAATACTTATACACCCACCTAGTTATCTATTAAGGAAAACAGAGAATAGAAAATGGACCCCAAGCTTTGTCTGTTTCTGCTCTCATCATTCATCAATGATCAATGCCTATGGGCTACGGCAACTAGAAATTTGAATTCAGAGTAGAGATAAGAAAAATATTAATTAACGTCCCTCAGGGTGGTTGAGTAGGGAAAAAACATTATGGGACTGTAGCCTGTCGACGCCGGTTGTGGTTGTCGCTGTCCCACTCCCACTGGTTGTAGACGACATTGCCGCAACTTCATCGGACGTCGAGAAAACGCCGCCTTCGCTGCTGTCGGTGGTGGTGTTTGAGTCTCCGTTTCCTAGCAGCGGGAAAGATGGGCTGCCGGGCGGGAACCCGTCGTCGCCGGCGGCCGCTTGGGTCCTCTTCTCGGCGGCTTCCTGGAGCTGCAACGCGAATTCAAGGCTCCAAACCACATCGCTCATCGCGGGGCGGTCTACCCCTTGTTCCTTCAGGCAATTGCAGGCTATCTCGGCGTACTTGTTCAGCGACTCCGGCGCAATCTCGCCGCGTAATCTGGGATCCACCATTTGATCCACCGTGCCTTTCCGGCAACACTGCCGGGCCCACTCCGCTAAGTTCACTCGCTCTCTCGTTTGGGTCGGAATCACGGCCGGCCTCGCGCATAGGACCTCGAATAAAACCACCCCGAACGAATAAACGTCGGATTTTTCCGTCACTTGTTGTCTTCTATAGTATTCCGGATCCACGTATCCGACGCTCCCTTTCACGGCGGTGCTGACGTGGGTATAGGCTTCCCCGAGTGGACCCACCTTGGATAAACCGAAATCCGACACCTTAGCCACCCATCTTTCATCCAACAAGATATTAGTGGACTTAACGTCCCGGTGAATAATCGTCCATTTTGCTCCGGTGTGGAGATAATGCAAGCCCTTGGCGGCGCCGATGGAGATTTCGAGCCGTTTCTTCCATGGGAGAGAGGGGTTATCGGATTTGTAGAGATGATCGCGCAAGGTTCCTCGAGCCATGTAATCGTAGACTAGAATCATTTCTCCGTTGTCGTTGCAGTAGCCGATTAAAGAGACTAAGTGGAGATGCCTTAGCCTGGAGAGCATTTCGATCTCCGTTTGGAACTCGCGGATACCTTGGCTGGATTCCGGGTTCAGCCGCTTGATCGCGACGGCGATCGCGCCGTTGTCTATGAAGCCTCGGTAGACTTTTCCGAACCCGCCTTTGCCCACCACGAAATTCTCGTCGAAGTTGGACGTCGCGGCTTTCAGATCCTCCAGTGAGAAGCTGCGGCAGAGATCGGACGGTAGCGGCGTGCCGGACCCGTCCGTGTTGTGCGTTGATGGTGGCACGGCGGACAGTGGGTCCCAAGTTGTCTTGGTAACGCTTCCACCCGAGTTCCCCACTCTCCTCCTCCGTTGCCGGAAAATAAAGAATCCCAAGATCGCCATCACCAGAACCCCACCGCCCACGCCGCCAACGACGGCGCCGATCGTAGCGCCGCCTTTTTTCTTCCCCGGAGGCGGCGATTGCACCGGCTGAGATATGATGAGGTCAGGATTAGACGCGGCCAGGCTCCCTTGAGTATCATTCAGCTTGAAAATCTCTAACCCATTTAACAACGCATTTGCCCAAACCGGCCGGGTTTCCATGTTAGGCCTTATAGCCAACGAAACATTTGTCTTTCCCCGGCGACCATCGGTATCCTTCACGTTCACAAGGTAGTCTCTGAAGATTGGAATTTTCGAACCTTCTGCCATTAGAAAAACATCCACATGATTCTCCGCCGTTGTGTTCGCTATGTCCAACGAGAAAACCCGTTGATTCCCCCCATCGATTTCGATCGCAAACTCACAAAAATAGGACCTGAAAAGATAAAGAAACCCCGAGTCGACCGGAAATGTCCAATTGACAACCTTGCTGTAATTGGCTATGGTCCTTGAGTGAGTGTAAACCTTCTCAGGAGCAGAGTATTCCGGCGTCTTTGCAGTGTACTTGATCTTCACATCCAAATTCGGCGTAAAATATCCACGACCGACGACATACTCATCGTCGGAAGACCACGTCCGGTACATCCCGGTATCATCTTTCGGCGAAAGAGATTGCCCCCCAACGGTTAGCCTGTACAGAGTCTCAAGAGCGGTGTTGTTGTAGATGTAATAATAAATATTGTTTCCCGGCACCCATTTTATTTGGTCGTCGTCGGTTCCGGCGGATTCGCCTCGTATGTAATACCCCGTCGGGATCGAAACAATTTCGATCCCGTTGACAAAAGCAAAAGAGTTGGGAGAAGGAGCGAAGGTTACGTTGAGCATCTGTTGATCGTCGACGTTAACGATATACTCTTTCTGGACCACAGAGTCACGGCCGGCGGCGGCGGTGAGATACGGGCTGAAGTTTCCCAACAGGGTGTGGTCGTTAGCCGTGACTGAGAAGTAAGATTCTGTCTTGTTGAACCCGGGAAGGGAAGGGAAGAAGTAGAGGCGGAGGAACTTGGGGCCGGCGGAGACGGGGAAGGAGTAGGTGAAGTTGGACTGGAAGATTCTGACGCCGGTGGTGTATGGGATCTGGGGGACGTTAGGGCCTTGCTCTTCCGGCTTGGGAGTCACTGATATATCCGCCGCGTTAGCCGGAATGAACTTGGTGAAATTATCAGTATCCCATATACGGCCATCCCGGTCGGGCAGGTTGCTTGAGGATGCGCCGCAGTTGAGGAAGAAGTGTTCGGGGGGGCTGTAAGCTGGGGATTCTGCAACTACGGCGGCGGAGACGTAGAAGAGGAAAAGGAGGAAGGGGAGAACGGAAAACATGGCGGCGGCTTTTTGTGGTATCGGAGAAAATGTGATGCGAGCAGATAGATATTCATTCACTACTCTACGCTGTTTAATTAACACAAGACTACACGAGTAACACGACCTTCGAGTCTTTTTTTTGCGTTGACGAAGTCAATGGTTTCTCCATCAGTTCATTTTTTATTTTTTTAAAAAGGGAAAATGGTTATACTCATATTTTCGACTTATTCTCTCCATTATGAGCAAAGTGTCGTATTTAGTTCCCAACGTTACGTTTTTCTTTTAGAGTACGTTTGGAAAGCAGGAAAATGACTTCTGAAAAATGAGTCTTTTTTAAAAGTCATTTTCCTTTCCGGTGTTTGACTGTAAAATGAAAAACTATCTTTTAGTGTTTGGCTCATTTTTTGAAAATATGTAAAATTGTATAATTAAACATTTTAAATAATTAGTTATTTTGTTTAAAATATATAACATTTACAATAATATTATAAATAATAATATTTATTAATAAAATCAAATAATATTATTTAATAAAAAAATTTAAATTTTTTTTTTAAAAAAAAACAACAAAAAAACAAAAAAAACGGCGGAAACCACTCTCTGGTTTCCGCCGTTCTCTCTGGCTTTCGGCCTGAAAGGCGGAAACCAGAGAGCTCTCTGGCTTCCGGCCTGAAAGGCGGAGCTCTCTGGTTTCCGGCGGAAATCGGAGAAGAGCTCGCTGGTTTCCGCCGGAAACCAGAGAGAGCTGGTTTCCGGCCGGAAACCAGTGAAGGTATGGTGTTGTTGAATGTTGTTGGAGGAAGTCTGGCGTTTGTGTGTGTGTTTAGAAGATGAAAAATGACTTCCCAAAAAAAAGGGAAGTCATTTTCCGGAAAATAGGTGTGATTTTCCATTGACTTTCATTTTCCTTGCCTAGCCAAACACCAAAAAACCCGGAAAATAATTTCCAGAAATCATTTTCCGCGTTTCTAAACACACCCTTAATCTGATAGAAAATTCAATAACTCTCTATTATTGGAGGGTTAAAATAAAACTAGTTCTTTGTCTTCAGCACCCCGAGACACAACCACAAGCTTCATCTTTTTTTTTTTTTTTCTTTTTAATAAATAATTTGTTTATTTAAATTATTAAAATAAAATTTAATTTTTTTTTTTTAATTTGATAACCGTCACATATGCAACTAATAGGTAAACATGTTACTTTTGATTTAATTGTATGATTTTATGTTATTCAATGAGTCAATTGTAATTTTTTGAATTCGATGACCCAATTGCAGTTTTGTATTTAGTTCGATAGCTTATTCGACTCTTATTCTGTATATAATAATGAATCATTATCCATAATGCAAGATGGATCATAGTCCATGATATAATTTGCCATTTCCATCTCTATTGGGTTGTGGGCCTCACAAAAGTAAGAGACTTTTCTCTGATTTGGTTACCAAATTTCGGCAAAATTTATTGTGGACCATGGTCCAAAACAGTTATGTTTCTTTTAATGAAAAGAAACGCACATGTTCCGTGTAACTAGCTCTGCTTGTATAACATATTCAGTTTCATTTTATATATATTGTAGTTTCATTTAAGCACAATTACAGTTTCATTCAACATTATACATACATTTGTCTTATTACAGTGAGACATGCTATTGAATTTCATGTTATACAGACGATAGTCTTATTACAATACCACAAGATTATAATTCTAATTCAACTATGGTTTCATTGGACGATATACACTCAAATATGTGAAACTGCTATTCAATTTTATTTTTATACATTGTAGTTTCATTACACACACAACAACAGTATCACTTCGATATAACTACAGTTTCATTTGACAATATACACTCAATATGTATGAGACATGTTATTCAATTTCTTTTTATACATACTGTAGTTTAATTTCAACAAAACTAAAGTATAATTTATATTTAACTAAAGTTCTATTTGACAATATATACTACTCAATATGTGAAACATGTTATTCAGTTTCATTTTATACATACTGCAATTTCATTTCAACACAACTAAAGTATCATTTCAATTCAATTACAATTTTATTTGATAATATATGCAAGACAAATTATTCAGTTTTATTAGAGATACACTGTAGTTTCATTTTGTTATAAACACACAAAAAATACGAGATTTGTTAAAATGTAACGACTACCGTTTCTTTACATAAAGAAACGACACCATTTTTGGACCATGGTTCACAAAGCAACATGGACCATGGTCCATAGTATAACAACCGCCAAATTTCTGTGTTTCTTGATTTTTCGTTTATGTTAATAAGGTTGTTTAGTGCTTTTGGGTAAAATAGTTGGGCAAATTATTGTGTGGACCATGCACCACATAATGTTATGTGACCATAATAAAAAGTACATTTTTAATATACTAAATGTACGTTATTTTTGTATTGAATATTCATTATATAATATAATGTACACTCAGAACAAAAATAATGTAAATCTCCTTAATACAATGTACATTATTTTTGTATTGAATGTACATTATTTTTGTACTGAATGTACATTATTTTACAGTAGACAAAATACGGTCCACACAACTTATATAGACCATGGTCCACAAAATAATGATTGAATGCCTATAGGCCAATTTTAGCTTATTTGACTACTATTAGTTGTTGGATTTGGTTTAAAAATTAATATAAGTGTTTGGTTAATTAACTTTTTGTACTCCAAAATGCTAAAATTTAAAAACCTACTCTTCATCTCCGGCTAGAGACGAAAAGTTTTTTTTTTTTTTTAATAATTATTTTAGATAATAATTTTTAAAAAATATTTAAAATTAGAGGTAACCTGCTAGAAACCTGAAAAACCTACAAATTGGACTAATTGCATGAGAATGGTTAGTTTAGGGATCCAAATATAACTTTTTTAAGTTCAGTGACCTAATTGTATTATTTTGTGCATTTCGATGACCTATTTGACCTTTATTCTATTTTATTTTATTTTATTTTTCTCTATTTCATTCTCAATCTTATACAGTTGGTTTCTATTTCTTAAAAATTTATTTTATAATCACAAATTGGTATCGTTAAATTTAACTATACTTAAAATATTAAATGTCGTAGTTAGTTCGTTGCCAGACTTAAAGGTCATGACTAGAGGCGGTAGTGTGGGTGTTTGAATCTCACTGGAAATATACATGTAAAAAATCCTAAGAATATTGAAACTTGGAAGATCTGGATTGGATCTCTTGTGTGCACATGAAAACTAAGATATGATCGGTGAACTGATTGCACGATTAACGATTTACCTCTACAGAGGCTTTAGCGGTGGGGTACTGGAAGTTTAGGACTAATCTAACAAAACTGAGATCACTTAAATTAAAAAAGAAAAAAGAAAAAAGAATGAGGCACTTTAAATCTTCATTAAAGAAATAATACTTTTAAAACATTATTTTATCATTCCATCTTGAATTCCAAATAAATATTTTTATGGCACGTCATTCTCAAATCTTCACCCAAAATATCAGTACTACAAATACCGACCATTGAGATTAAAATATCTTAACATCAACATCTGGACTTGGAGCCATTTAAGTCCCCCACTTAAACGAATGAGATTTCTAACCATAAAAGTAAACAATTCGTTCGTTCATAATGTGCTTTTGTCCATTCTGAATTGGCCACCCATATGTCCTATAACTTTTCTTTCTTTCTTTCTTTCTTTCTTTCTTTCGATTTTTTTTTTTTTTTTTTTTTTTTTTTTTTTTTTTTTTTTTTTTGGGTGCAACATAGGTCCTATAATAACAATGGCATAATGAGAGAGTCAAAGGTTTGTTCTATGTTTTTATATTTTTATTTTTTAAAATTGAAGCACGTCTCAGCATTTCTATTGGTAGATGATAATAACTGTAGCAATCATTTTTAAATTAAGGAAATGGTGCTATGTTTACCAAGTGGCTTGTAGTCCACTAGTATCGAGTTGCTCCTCTAAGTGGGAGGTGTAAGGTTTGAATCTCATTTTGAGGCAAATAGTGTGTATATGTAGGGTATCCCCCTTCCTTAAAATAAAAAAAAAAAAGCTAAAATTCAAAAAGCTACTCAAAACAAATTTTTCAATTAGATTTTTGAGAAAAAAAATTATCCCAAACAGCTATCAACTAACAGCTAATTTACCAAACACATTTCTACAATTAGCTAATGTTATCAACTAATTATATCCTCTAATTAATCCAATCAGCTAACAGCTAACAGTCATTTAACAAACAGAGCCAATATATGTGTTTGTAAATAAATTGAAAGCACATAATATGTTAATTGTAGAAGTTACATATACTTTATTAACGTAAGCTATAAAATAGGTTAACTACTTAACTGCATCACATAATATGAATGCCGTTTTGGATCAAGATCCACAATACAAGGTAGATCTTGATCCATGATATAACCATTGAAATTAACCTCTCTTCTCCCGGCCTCTTAGGCTTTTTTATGAAATTTAAGACCAAAACGTCAAAAATATTTAAGAAAAGGTACAAATATGTCATTGAACTATTTGGGAATAGCAATTAAGCCACCGAACTCGAATAAGCTCCAAATTGATCCATGAACCTGTAAAAAAAAATGCAATTAGCATTTTTAGTAGGTTACCAACAAGTTTGTGATGATTAGGATGCCATGTCTTTTTTATTTTTTAGTTTATTATTATTATTATCTTACTAAGTATTTGACCTAAAAAAAAACTAAATTAGTGTAGTTTTTAATTTTAAAAATTAAAAACTTAACTTTAAATTTAAATAATATATATATATATATATTACGTAATGCATATATATATATATATATATATATATATATATATATATATATATATATATATTTATTTATTTTATTTTAATTATAGTAATTATTCGGGGACGGGTATTCCCGCCCCGTTTCTCAAAAATTTTTCTCATTCCCGTTTCCGTCGAATACGGGGCAAATTGTCATCCCTATTTGACACCAATGTCATCCCTTTAAATAAATAAATAAATAAATAAATAAATAAATAAATAAATAAATATATATATATATATATATATATATATATATATATATATATATATATATATATATATATATATATATATATATATATATATATAGGGACGGAGGCAAAGGGGGGTGGGGGGGCAGCTGCCCCCTTCACCCCACCCCCACCCCTACCCTATATATATATATATATATATATATATATATATATATATATATATATATATATATATATATGTATATACAGTACATTATAAGTATAACTACTACAGAACAGATTAAGTCATCAAAAGCTTCAGTAGACAAGGTGGTAAGAGGTGTGTTTGCATTTAAAAATGACTTGGGTACGAGTCCATGCATTAGCACGGTTACAACTTTCTACATCTTTGCTTCAACACAATTAAATTTTGGCATCCATATATATTAATAATGAGATGTCTTTCTTTTTTATAATAATAATGAGATGTATATATCACTTTTTTATATTAATGCAAGGTCACAATCTTCTACATCTTTGCTTCAACACAATTAAATTTTGGCATCCATACATATATATTAATAATGAGATGTCTTTCTTTTTTATAATAATAATGAGATGTATGTATATGATACTGCTAATTACGTGCAAGCAATATATAACAACACGAGACCAATTAAAGCAAGTAAATATCTTTATTGATCCCGGTAAAGGCCCTAAGTACAATCTACTTGGTTGCTCTGAGTACCGACTGACTGCGGTCGGGATTCTCTAACAACAACCTATCGATCGTCCAAAAGTCCCTTACACTGTAGCTACTGTGGGTATTTATAGCCGCTATGCCGGGGACAAGATTCCAGCCGTTCGGCATGCCCTCCACGTAGCTACCACGTGTCATCCTCCCGGGTGCCCTGCCTGTTGATGTAGAGAGCCGCCACGTGTCCTTTGTCAGCTCTTTCGCTAAAGGGCTATCGCTCGGTGGTCGACACCGTCGCTCGGGCAACTCCCGGTCGATCTACGACCGGGTTCTTCTCGTGGAGCCCGACCTGTTACCTGCAAAGACAAGGAGAAAGAGACAAAGGCTCCTCGGTCGTGGTGAAGCTATGTCGGTCGGGATATTCCCTACCAAGAGCCCCCCAGCCCGGGCCTTTTTGATCGTCCGGGAAAAAATGGGCCGGGATGGAGAAACCCAACCATCGGCCGCTAAACCGACCGGCCAGCTGTCATTCCCTTCTCCGCCACGTGTCGGCCACTGCCGGCCTCTGCGACTGCAACCGTTGCCTCGGAATCAGCGCGGGTCGTGTCGCGCAAGTGGACGACTTTCCCGCCTAAATGTCCTCCTATAAATAGGCCCTTGAGGCCCTCATTTGAACTTTCCTCAATCTTCTGAAGCAATCGGTACCCTCAGAGAGTCCCGAGCAGCAGATCAGCAATCCGACCAAGCAAAGCAAAACTTCAAATCCTCTTCAAAGTTTCTTCACTCGGTAAGCTCCTAGCCCTTCTCCTTTCTTTACACTTTCATGTTAGGTAGAGCTGCTAGGTCAACTAACTGTCCCGGACACTTTAAGTCCTTCACTAACCCCGACCGACCTTTAGGTAGATCGAAATGACGGACTCTGACAGCCAAAACGCGTCGATCGCGGATTACGACGAGGAGGTCGAGCACCTCAGCGACGAGGAGGTGGACATCATGTCCTACTCCCCCGAAGCTACCAGCCGACCGGGGCCAGCCCCTGAGCAGGCCGCCACACAAGACACGTCATCCAGCTCATCTGGGTCGTCGAGCTCTAGCTCAAGCGGATCGGGGAGCTCCGACGAGGAAGAAGAAGAAGGAACCACGTCGGGGAGACAAGGATCCCCGACCGAAGGCGTTAGGGAAACGCCCACCCGGGTGGTTGGGGACCACCCGAGTCCTGCTCCCGAGCCGGCCGAAGAGGACACGGCTGGGCCAGCCGCCCCAGCCGTAGCAGAGTTCGAATTCTTGAACAGCGAGAATGTCGAACAACAAATGAGTCAGCTAACCAAGGGCGAGGCGGCTAGGATTGCCGAAAGGCTCGTGGGTCGGGTAGAATTTGACACGAGCCGGCAGTTAGGGAATGTCATCGATCGGCATCGGGGCAAATGGATCGGGATGCACTACGACTCCCTGATGGCCCCGATCGCCATTCCCTTCACCCCCCTCCTGAATGCCTTCTTGGCCTACTACCGGGTCGTCCCGGCCCAGATCTGCCCTAATGCGCACCGGATCATCGCCTGCTTTCCGCAGATATGCGCTCGGCATGAAGCCGCCTGCACGATGTAGCTGTTCAACTTCATCTACCAGGTCAAAGTTCTCCCGGGCAACTATGGAGGCGGGTTCCTGATGTTGCAATCCCGGGCCGATATGTGCGCAATCAAAGGCCTGCCCGGGAACAACAGGGGGTGGAAGAATAGGATCTTCTCCCTCAAATACGACCTCTGGATCCTCCCGGTTGATCGCGCTTGGAGCACCCACTTTCGGAAACAAGTGGTGCCGGTCGAGACGCAAGCGCTGAGGGAAACGGTCAGCTGGATTTCGAGCGAGCTGCACGAATACACAATCTTCCGGACGGCTGAAAGTCTCGAGGCGGCTCAACTCCCGCCCCCCACGTACGAGCTGCAGGAGAAGTATCTGCCCGTGCCGATGGGCGTGACGGTCGCCAAACCCGCGAGGCAAACGAAGAAAGGTTTAACTCGAGCTAACCCTCCCGACTCATCTTTATGCCTCGACCACACTAACGATCTCTTTGTTTTGCAGCTATGGCAGACTTCGGTGAAGAAGAGGCCCCCCTTCCCCCGCCCGCCAAGATCTCCCTTGGCGGCAAGAAGAAGAGCAAGGCGAAGCCGGCCGGGGAGAAGGAGGTCCCCCTGGCCCGACCGCTGAGTACCTCGACCGTGACGACGGGCGAGGGCTTCATCGTCGAGCCCTCCGATGTCCTGGTCACCCGGGTGGAAGTCGCCCGGGGAAAAGAGAAGGTGCCCGAGCAGGGCGTGAAGGAGGTGGGCGGCATGAAACGCCGCCGTGAGCAACGAAGCCCGAGCCCTTCGGTCGGGCGAGAAAGGGACGGCTCGTCCATCTTGGCCCGCATTGGCAATGCGGGGCGGGCCAAGGAAGATCTGGGGAAGATGACCCCGACCCAGGTAGCCGAGAGGATCGGCTACGACCTAGCAGAGGTAAGCCTTCTTTAACTATCCATCTTTCATTTCTTGTGCAAGTGCCTTCAATCGGGCTAACCCGTCTATTTTCGCCTTCGCAGATCTCCCGAGCGGCCCAACTCCTTCAGGGCCGGGCTATGCTGGCCGAGGAGGCTGATCACCACAAGAAGACGGCCGCCCGTCGCCTTCTGGAGGTTAAAGAGCTCCAAGCCGAGCTCGAGAAGGTCCAGAAGGCCTTGAAGAAGAGCGAGGAGGACCGGGCCCTCGCGGAGAAGGTCGCCCAGCGGGCTATCGGCGAGAACAAGGAGCTGAAGACCCGGCTGGAGAGCCCGGAGGAGCTGGCCCACTCGGCCTTCAAGGACGACCAGATCGGCTCGGCCTTCCTCACAGCTGCTCGGGGGACCAAGGTCGGGGAGGACCTGATTCTCTCCTTTGGTCGGTGGGCCTTCAAGGCCGGCCAAAGGAAGATGCTCGAAAAGGCCCAGAAACGGCTGGGGGAAGCCCTCGAAGGCGACGACCTCCAGCTCGTACTATCTGCCCTTCCTCCCGACCTAGCTGATCCCGGCCCCTCTCCCTTTGCTCCGAAGGAAAGAACGGCTGAGCCCGGTGGAACCTCAGCGGCCACCCCGAGCGGAAAGGATACGGCTGCCGGAGCTCGGGAAACGAAGAAGTAGAATAGGCTTCTTTTCTTCTTCTTCTTTTTTGTAAGGACCATTGATCGGGAGCCCGGTCCCGATTTGTACCGGGCACTCCATTATATCAATGAAACTTATTTTTGTTAAACTCCCACCGCTCGTTCTTTCTTTTCGTATTTTTATCATTAGTCACGTAAACGCCTACCCTTATTGCTCGACCTCGCGGCCTTTTTGGCCCGGCCTTGCACTGCTCGATCCGTTCGACAGCTGACCTTATGGCTTTATAGCCCGGTCATGCGTCTGAGATTTCGACATCAAATTGGCCAACCTGATCAGGTTTATCCGATCTTCAGGCCTTGTCGAAATTCCTGAAAATAGATTCGTCCTAATATTGACCTATCCGACCAAGTTGACCCGGTCTCCAGGTCTTGACGAATTTTCGAAAAACAAGCCCCACGGTCCGGATATACCGAGCGATATGGGCCTATCAACACTTCATATATCCCAGCCCCCACACTATTGTGCCTTCGAGGCACGAGTGGGTGCGATAGTGGACAGAAGTTGGACGAATCGGGGAATTATGCTGTGAGCTCCTAGCTTCCCCGATCAATGGCGTGACTCGAATGTCCGCCGATGTGGAGCGCATCTGACCGGTCGATAGATTCGCCCGGTCGGTGTAGCTTGAAGATAAATTGATCTGCATGCGCTGAAGATATAGAAAATAACCGATCGGGCCGCCGTATGCAAACGGTCGAACAATCACCGATCGTATATACATTAATCCCTCCCGCTCGCAGGCGGTTCAGTAAATATTTACAAACTTAGAAATTCAATTACAGGCGACGACCGGGACCTACACGTAGGTCAAGCCCCCTCTTCGTCCAAAGATTACAAAAAAGAGGCCTAATGCCTAAACATAACGAGGTGCTCGGAATTCCAAGTCCCCTCGATTACCCGACCAGTTGTCGTCTCCAGTCGGTATGTTCCCGGCCGTATAATCGCACTGATGATATACGGCCCCTCCCAGTTCTGAGCTAGCTTTCCACCCTCTAGAGGTTGACTGGCCTCCCTTCGTCGTAGAACGTAGTCTCCGACCTGAAAATAACGAGGGTTGACCCGAACATCTTTAGAACTCTTGACGCGCTTCTGATACTCGGCTATGCGCCGAGCGGCTAGCTCTCTTTTTTCTTCGACCCCATCGAGATCCACCGCCATGGCATGTTCATTTTCCTCGGCATTGTAGGTTCTCTCTCGATCGGTCGGGATCCAAGCCTCGATCGGGAGTCGGGCTTCTGCTCCATAAACCAGGGCGAAAGGGGTCTCCAAAGTAGCTTCCCTCGGGGTCGTCCGATAAGTCCATAAGACATATGGCAACTCATCGGCCCAACTACGACCAGCCGAGTGTAACTTCTTTTTCAGACCTTCCAAAATCGTCCGGTTCGCGTTCTCCACTTGACCGTTTCCCTGAGGGTAAGCCACCGACGACCGGACGTGAGTCGTCCCGATCGTGGCCAAGAAGTTCTGGAAATATTGGCTTACGAATTGGCGGCCGTTGTCGCTGATGAGATGCACGGGCACACCAAAGCGGGAAACCACATTGCGCCAAAGGAAGCGAGCACACTGCTGAGAAGTGATCGTGGCTAAAGGCTCGGCTTCTATCCACTTGGAGAAGTAATCGATGGCGACGATCACGAATTTTCTCCGACCGGAAAGCTGAGGGATGGGGCCCAAGATGTCTACCCCCCACCTAGCGAAGGGAATTGCGGTCGTGACCGGTTGATAGAAGGTTGCCGGTCGTCCAGGCATCCGAGCGTACAGTTGGCACGTCTCACATTCCCGAGCTAACTTTTCACAGTCTAGCTGGAGGGACGGCCAATAGTACCCGATCAGCATGATACGACGGGCCAAGGACCGGCCTCCTTGATGCGAAGAGCAAATTCCCGAGTGTAGCTCCTTCATGACCAACTCAGCCTCAAATGCGGTCAAGCAACGCATGAGGGGGCCCCCATACGATCGCCTATATAGACGACCGTCCAAGATTTGGAACCTTGGGGCTCTTAGCTTGGCCTTCCGAGCACGCTGCGGGTCGTCTGGGAGGCGATCGTGCTCGAGATACTCCTTCAGATCGGTGATCCAATTGTCATCTACCGGTTGGATGGGATTGACCGGTAGACGATGAATACTGTGCCTTGGGATCACCAAGATCCGAGCTATCTTCGACATGTGTTCCGGGGCGTCTTGAGCTAATTTGGATAAGATATCTGCATCGGCGTTATCCAATCGGGGTATGTGTCGGACGGTATACCCCCGGAACTGAGCAAGCTTCTCCATGGCAAGATCTCGGTAAAGCTGTAGACGTTCTCCATTGATTTCATAATCCCCGAGAACTTGCCCGACCACGAGCGCGGAGTCCGTCTAAGCTCGGATGTATTCAGCCCCCAAGTCCCGAGCGCACTGCAAGCCATTAACGAATGCTTCGTACTCGGCTTCATTGTTGGTCGGGTGGAACTGGTACATAAGAGCAAAATAGACCTTGAATCCTTCCGGGCTCGTGACCACCACTCCTCCTCCTGCCCCTTTTTTGCTACTCGACCCATCTGTAGCTAGCGACCACCACTCAGCCTCGGGATCCGCAACCTCAGGAGGCCGGGTATCCCGGGCGGTGCACTCAACCAAGAAATCCGCAAGAGCTTGACCTTTAATAGCCGGTCTCGGTCGGTATTCGATCGCGTACTGGGTCAACATTAACGCCCACTTGACTAGGCGGCCGGACGATGAAGCAGTTCGGAGGACTGGCCCGATCGGCTGATCGGTCAACACGCGAATTGCTCGACCTTGGAAGTAGGGAGCCAACTTCTTCGCGGCAATGTATAAGGCATAGACGACCTTCTCTAGCCGGGAGTACCGGAGCTCGGGACCATGTAGCGCGTGGCTTACATAGTACACCGGTCGCTGGACCCCTTCCGGATCGGTTCGGCACAACACTGCGCTTACTGCGCGATCGGACACGGCGAGGTACACGTCTAGCTCTTCTCCGAGCTCGGGCTTTGAGAGCACGATTGGTGACATGAGATACTCCTTCAGCTCGTCGAAAGCCGCTCGGCATTCTTCGTCCCAGACGAATCCATTAACCTTCCGCAATACCTTGAATAAAGGTAAAGCGCGCTCGGCTAGCTTGGAGAGGAACCGGCTGAGGGCTGCCAACCGACCGGTCAATTGCTGGACTTCCCGAACGGTGGAAGGTGGCTGCATGTCCAGAATCGCTCTTACTTTGGCCGGGTTAGGCTCGATTCCTCTCTTGGTCATCATATAGCCGAGGAACTTGCCGGTCTGAACCGCGAATGTGCACTTGGTCGGGTTCAGCCGCAACTGGTACTTCCTCATGATCTGGAAGCACTCCCGAAGGTCCCGAGTGTGGTCGGATCGGTCCCGACTCTTGACCAGCATGTCGTCGATGTAAGCTTCCATCGTTCGGCCCAGTAGGTCGGCAAAGAGCATGTTGACCATCCTTTGGTAGGTCGCTCCTGCATTCCGGAGGCCGAACGGCATCACTCGGTAACAATACAGCCCATCCGGGGTCACGAAGGCTGTCTTACTTTCGTCTTCATGGTGCATCATGATCTGATGGTACCCCTTGAAGGCATCCATGAAGCTCATTAACTCGGCCCCAGCCGTCTCGTCAACCATCTGATGAATGCTCGGTAGAGGATACGGGTCGAGCGGACAGGTTTTGTTGAGGTCCGTGAAGTCGATACACATTCTCCAGGCTGGGGGCTTAGGAACTAGAACGATATTTGCCACCCACTCGGGGTAGACTACCGGACGGATGTGTTCGATCGCCGCCATCTTTTTGACTTCTTCTCTTACAAACTCGCGGCGATCGGAGGAAAGGTGCCGGGTTTTTTGGACGACCGGCTTAGCTGCCGGATCGACGGCCAATTTGTGACAGATGACCGACCGATCGATCCCGGGCATGTCTTCAGGCCCCCATGCAAAGATATCAGCGTACTCCCGGAGCACGGCCAGAACTTCCGCTCGAATCTCGGGGGTGAGGGCTCGTCCAATCTTTATCTTCCTGTCCGGGCGGTCCTCGGACAGGGGAACTTCTTCAATTTCTTCGGAAGGTTCAGGCTGCTCCTTCCGTTCCTTAGCCTCCTCTTTGGCTATGGTGTTCACCCGGGAAGATGGACCGGAGTCACGTCTATTGACCGCTCGGGTGTAACACTTCCGGGCGGACTGGACATCGCCACGGACCACGCCGACCCCGTTGGGGGTGGGGAATTTCATGCACAGGTGGGGCATAGAAATTATCCCACCGATCTTCATAATGGCGGGTCGGCCCAAGATAATGTTGTGGACGCAATGGAGGTTGACCACAACAAATTCCAGCTCCGTTTGGATCGACTTTGGAGGCGTGCCGATCTCGACCGGGAGCGTTATTTTTCCCTCGGGGTAGATAAGAGCCCCGGTAAATCCTGACAGTGGTACACCGACCGGAGTCAGCTCCTTCCTGTCGAGGCCAAGCTTCTCAAACACGTCCAAGTATAGGACGTTCACACTGCTGCCCGTGTCGACCATAACCCTCTGGATGTCTGTCCCCTTAACGTCAATCGTGACCACGAGCGCCTCCATGCCGTGATTGCTGCTGGTAGGTTGGTCCTCAAGGGTGAAGGTTATGGGTTCCATCTTCTGCCTCTTCCCGGTTCCGCGGGAATCTACTATTGCGACCGGGCAATTAGCCCGCGGTCGGGAAGCATCTTCCAGCCCACCGAAAATGACGTGGATGGTAGGCTTTCCGGACGGGCGGCTGCCGGACGGAGGGTCGGGGTCCCGTCGGTCGTCATGACGATCATCCCTTCTGTCTTGCCCAGATCGATCAGAGCGGTGATGGGAACGTCTATGATCCCTCCGATCGGTGTTCCTTTTGTTTTCCTCTCTCTTCCCCACACACTTGTCCAATTTTCCCCTGTTAAGCAGATCTTCCAACAATTGGCGCAAGTGGGTACACTCCTCCGTGTCATGCCCAGCGCATCGATGGTAAGCACAGTGCTTACTCTTGTCAGGGCCGTCTCGATCGGGATGGGGGAGTTTGATGAGATTGCAGGACTGGGCGTATTGCATGGCCTCCGCTGCGGATCGGTTCAAGGCCGTAAATTCCCCAAGCCTGGTGCGGGATCAGGGGTTGTCATCTCCCGACCTATGTTCCGCCCGCCCGGCCGGTTTACGGGACGAAGAGCCAACCTCCTGCAAGCGCTTGACGGCATTCGCCTCGCCGGCGTTAGCATAGTCTGTGACCCTCCGAAGGGCCTCCTCGTAAGTGGTCGGGGGGTGTAGGATGAAGTCCTGGTACAAATGTCCCGCCCGGAGAGATATGTGAAGCATGTGGGTGGCGGTTGCATCGTCCATAGGCTCGACCTCCCCGACCGATGCTTTCCACTTGATGAGGAAATCGGTCAAGCTTTCCCCTTCTAATTGCTTGGCCTTCTCGAGATACATGTAGGACTTCCTCACCACTTTGGAAGTGATGAACTTCCTCACAAATTTGATCGCCAGGGTCTCAAATTTGTCGATCGACCCCGGGGGCAGGGTACGGAACCACTCTGCTGCCCGACCGGTGAGGGTCGAGTAAAAGGCTCGGCACATCACGGCGTCCGAAACGCCCTTCAGCATCATGTTGCTGAAAAAATCATTCACGTGGGCCTCAGGATCTGCCCGTCCGTCATAACTCTTCTCTCCAGAGACCTTTAAGTCGAGCGGGTAAGGCTGGGCCATTACCGCTGCTGTGAAAGGCGTCTGGTGCAAGGTTGATTGGTTGACCGGGGGAGTTCCAGGGTACGCATTCCTGTGCTGCGCAACTTCCGCCTGGAGGTTATAGAGTAGTCCCCGGGTTTCGTTGAGCTCGGCGGCTTGAGCGGCTTGGGCTGTATCCCGAGCGCGTCGCCGCCGGTGAGATCTCGACCCGCTGTACCCGGATGAAGCCTCGTGGCTAGCTTCCTGCATTTGTACGTCTTCGTGCCCGCGGTCCGGGTCTTGGGGTCCCAAACGTTGGCGCATCTCCGGTCGAAGACGATCAAAAGCTACCGCTCGGGCAACTTCTTCAGGGTCCTCCGCTTGAACGGCCTGAGCTGGTGCCTCCATCGCATCAGCACCCCCCGACCCCAACCGCGAATGAGCCGAGCGTCGAGCCCGGGACACGGACTGACGCTGCGGCTCTACTTGGGCGGCCGGTTGTACTGGAGGGGCGGCGGCTGGAGCTGTATAAGCTGGCGTATACGGTGGATAACCAACCGGGGAAGTATAACACATCGGTTGGCCTGGCCAATACCCATACGGTGGGGGTGGGACCGGGTACGGATACTGGGCGGGATACATCATCGGCTGCTGCTGGTATGGCAGACCGGGTGGTGGGTATCCCGGTTGTATGTAATTCACCGGCTGCTGGGCGGCCGGGTATGTATTTGACGGATGCGGTGGTGAGAGGTTGAGGTTGAGGTCCATTGTCTGACCCTGCTGTTGGGTAGCATAGTGGTCGGAGGAGCTCGCCGCGTCCGCCTGGTCGTCGGCAAAGTTGTTGTGTGCCCACGGATACATGTCGATATAGTGATTGGGTGCTCGTCAAGACGTTGGTTTCTTGGACGGGTCCCCACAGACGGCGCCAAAATGATACTGCTAATTACGTGCAAGCAATATATAACAACACGAGACCAATTAAAGCAAGTAAATATCTTTATTGATCCCGGTAAAGGCCCTAAGTACAATCTACTTGGTTGCTCTGAGTACCGACTGACTGCGGTCGGGATTCTCTAACAACAACCTATCGATCGTCCAAAAGTCCCTTACACTGTAGCTACTGTGGGTATTTATAGCCGCTATGCCGGGGACAAGATTCCAGCCGTTCGGCATGCCCTCCACGTAGCTACCACGTGTCATCCTCCCGGGTGCCCTGCCTGTTGATGTAGAGAGCCGCCACGTGTCCTTCGTCAGCTCTTTCGCTAAAGGGCTATCGCTCGGTGGTCGACACCGTCGCTCGGGCAACTCCCGGTCGATCTACGACCGGGTTCTTCTCGTGGAGCCCGACCTGTTACCTGCAAAGACAAGGAGAAAGAGACAAAGGCTCCTCGGTCGTGGTGAAGCTATGTCGGTCGGGATATTCCCTACCAGTATATATATATATATATATATATATATATATATATATATATATATATATATATATATATATATATATATATATATATATATATATATATATATATATTACTTTTTTTATATTAATAATGGGATGTATATATAACTTTCTTTATATTAATAATGGGATGTGTAATTTATAATGTGTTTTATATTCGAATTGTTTTATCAAATTAATTATGTTTCATATTTTGTTATAAATATTTTTATAAAATTTTAATATGTTTTATTTTCGCTATATCCAACAATATTTATTGTTATACTTAAGTGTTTCATTTTTTTTTCAAAATTTCTCTTTTCTTTTAATTTTTTGCTCCCACCGAAAAAAATTCCCGGATTCACCACTGAATCCAGCCCTACTTCTTTGGCCTCCTCAACATAATTTCTGGCTCCGTCCCTATATATATATATATATATATATATATATATATATATATATATATGGATGCACTCATGTGCGAATAAGTGCCCACAAAGGAATATGCGAACGAATCAGCGCGCGACACGTGTCAAGATCTAATAGCTTAAAAAAATGCGGTGGCATTTTCGTAAATAATTGAACATTGAAGTGCAAGTAAAATCACTTACAAGTGCACCTACTTTCACCTAAAAGTGCATGTAATTTTGTCTTGTTAGCATTCACTTCCAGCAAACATTCATTCACTTGGGTGTGCTTATAACTATAGGTGCAACTATTTATAACTTTAGGTGCAACTACTTATAATTATAGGTGCACCTACTTTCACCTATAAGTGCATGTAATTTTGCCTTGTTAACATTCATTGATCTGAGTTTAGCGGGTAGTAATACCTCTGAAAACCACCCGCAAACATTCATGCACCTAGGTGCAACTACTTATAACTATTTGTACAACTACTTAGAACTATAGTTGCAACTACTTATAACTATAGGTGCACTTAGTATTGATACTCGGTGTAAATTTTTACTTGCACCTATAATACATCTTACATGCACTTGTAATACATTTTACTTGCACTTCGATGTTCAATTATTTACGAAAATGCCACTGCGCTTTTTATAAAAAATCAGTATTTCTCATCCATTAGATCTGGACACGTGGACAGACAAAATCCATTCCTATTTTGTTCCTGGGCGGCTAGGCGAAACATTCGCACCTGAGTGCGATTATATATATATATATATATATATACACACACACACACACACATTACGTAATATATATTATTTAAATTAAAAGTTAAGTTTTTAATTTTTTAAATTAAAAACTACACTATTTTTTTTTTTGAATCAAATGCTTAAGTAGGATAATAATAATAATAATAATAATAATAATAATAATAATAATAATAATAATAATAATAATAATAATAATAATAATAATAATAATAATAATAATAATAATAATAAATAAAAAATACACATGGCATCCTAATCGTTACAAACTTGTTGGTAACCTACTAAAAATGCTAATTGCACCTTTTTTACAAGTTCATGAATCAATTTGGAGTTTATTCGAGTTCGATAGCTTAATTGATATCCCCAAATAGTTCAATGGCCTATGTATACCTTTTCCCAAAATATTTTAAACTTAACGTGAATTTGATAAATAAAAGATCATGTAGTCAAAATAATACTTTAATTTTAGTTGTCTACATATAAAAATAATCAAAATTTAAAAGATTTAGCTAAAATTATCGTATGAAATAAATTTGTTTAAAAAAAAAAAAAAAAAAAAAGAAAGTATTTTTTTTTTATAGTGTCGCCGTCATAACAGGTAGGCGAAAGAAAAACTGCATGTCGATCGGGACAATTTAGAAAGAAACCTTAATGGCTTTTCAATGTATTGTTATTTTCTTTTGCGTGTCATTCGTGCCTGTTTGGCTGTTTCCTGTGTCATTCATTGTATTTTTTTTTTCTTTTTTTCTTTTTCTTTTTCTTTTTCCTCCCTCCTCTTTCCTATTCGGACACTCAACGCCTAAAAATTTGTACAAAAATCAAACTATTGATAATGCTCTAAGTAATGTCACAAAAGAAAATAATACACACAAGATTTGTTTATGCAATTTGAAAAAATTATCATACAATTACGGGGATCTCCCAATGTGCTAGCCCAATTCACTATTACCACTAATACTGTTAAAGTGGGGCCAAAACTCGCGGGTTAATCCGCACTCGCTCCGCGATGAGACGGATTAAGGTCATGAAAAAATAGGCTCGCAAAAATACGAGCCTAACGAGACGGGCCGAAATCAACCCGTAACCTGCGCGGGTTGCGGGCCAAACCCATAATAAATAAATAACTAAATAAATATACATATGTTACACAACAAGGTAGTACGTTGTCTTGTTGTGTAACATATATATATATATATATATATATATATATATATATATATATATATATATATAATATTTTTAAAAATAATTGTTTTTTATTTTTAAACACAAAAAATTAATATTATTTCTAGACTTTAATTATTTTTTTGAACTTTGGACTAATATTAATTTTTGTTAGACATTAAAGTTGAATTGTAAATTCGCAATGTTAATATTTATAGACTTTATTTATTTTTATAAACTTTGAATTCAACTAAAAAAATTTATTTTCTTTAAAAAAATTCACAGGCCGACCCGCAAGGTCCGTCAACCCGGACGGAGCGGGCTAGGGTTGCATGAACCCTACCCCACAAGCCGCCCTGCAAAAGTCCACCAAAAATTAGGCCTGTAGTGGGGCGGGCCAGCCCACTTTAACAGTACTAATTACCACAGAGCGTTACAAGATGTTAAGAACAAAGGTAAGGCAAAGATGGAAATTTTAAAAGAATTAAATTGTCTATGGACAACCTAGAGTAATTTATCTCTTTGTGATCCTTTGTCAACTAAGGTCACAAGGCAGGATTTACCAGTGTACGCTCTCGGATAGTGGTTACGGATTTCCCTCGTGACCTCAATTAAATCCCATGTGTTCCCACTAAACTCTTTTTAAGTCTTTATCTACCACAATCTTTTTACAAGGGAGATCAAGGAAGATTTCAATAGACAGCAAGAAATATTAGCTACCACTTGATTTGAGGGATGATCTTTCAGTTTTTAACATTTAAACATATGTTACAACAAACAACACAAGTAAAAATGAATGAGAAAGCACCTCTTGCCCTTCTCACTGTCAAAATTCTCAATTAGCCACAAATCAAAAGCTGATTTTCAGGATCCATCCTTGAAGCAACCATTGCCCATCTTCATCAATTGCGAAATTGTAACATGCTCTTTTACTTGATCAATATATTGTCATCTTTGATCTTCACCCGATGCCCTCGATCATAGCAAGCTGAAGAAATCCAGCCGTACGTCTAACCTGCAACTGCTTATATATCTCTCTGGCCCGAATCCACTTGGCAGCTTCACATGCAATGGCATCCATTGCTTCCCAACCAAATCTTGTCTTTTCATGTAGCAACATCTTGTGAGTTTCTTGGAGGATATTGTCTTCAAACATATCAAAGAAAGATCAGGAATGAAAAAGAGCATTGCAGAATTGCGTGATAAAAGGAGACATAGTAAGCATCATTTATAAGAGTGCAATCGAGCTGAGACGAGACTGAATAGTACAAGTTTGAAGCACAGTTGGATTCAAAAATCGAGGCTTGAGGCTTGACTGAGCTCTATTTTTTGCGCTTGAGCTCAGCTCGATCTCAAGCTTCAAGCTATTCGAGCTCAGCTCAAAAGTGTTTGGAAAATTAGCTGTTAGCTGATTACATGCAAAATGACTTTCTCAAAAAGCCGATCGAAAAATCTGCTTTGAGCAGCTTTTTGAATTTTAGCATTTTGGAGCAATAAGCTGTTACAAAAAGCTAATTAATCAAACACTCATATTAATTTGTTTAACCAAGTCAAACACCTAATAGTGGTCAAATAAGCCAAAATTGGTCGATAAGCTAATTATGTTACCAAACAGGGTCAAAATAAAATCAAATAATCAAGAAAATTGTGAGATGAAACTAAACCTCGAATTGGGCTCTCTGTAATTCTTTTGAAGAACATAAGATGTCTGCAGCTGTTTGAATCCATAGCAAAATCTAGTGGAACCATCCATGCTTCATGTTGTCTTGGCTTCTGCAACAAGAAACTGCACAAGAACTGCGAGAATATATGAAAATCAGTTATTGTTATTATATGCTAAATTAATGATGCTATTGGTAGATTTGATGACCTATCATTGCATTTATTTGACTTACAAATATGTAGTCATATTACCACAAGTGTTGCCAATTCTAAGCAATTAGAATCAAAATTCATTCTTTGGATTCTTATGACAAAATATTCATCATTCCAATGAGTTGAAGACAATCCCAAGAATATAAAATATTATAAATGACAGAAATCAAGGTATAGTTTTCCATAGTTCAATAGATAAAGAATTGGACTGAAAGTTTTAAAAAAAATAAATAAATAAAATAATAATAATAATACATACATACATACATACATACATACATACATACTATGTTAACTTCTCTATTAAAATATTATTAATGACAGAAATCAAGGTAGAATAGATGGAGATACAAGAGAAAAAAAGAGGGAAGAAGCTGTGAGCGTTAGGGACCTAAACACCTATATTTTAATATAGAAATATAAGTTCGAGATTCATGTTTGGACGAGATGAATAGATGTCAATTAACTATTTCTTTTAGTTATTTTTTAACAGAAAAGATGCAGGTATGAGGATTGAAAGTGGAGATGAGGATAGTATGACAATTATAAGGATTTTACAGAGGCATAGTATTCCCCTCCCTAACACGTACCTGCATGCTCACAGCACAATTTTGATACAAGAACAAATAATGGCACACAGGAAATTCAATGAACTTCCTTATAGTTCTTACTTCTATCTACTTTCATGAGTGGAACAATTATGGTATCGAGCATACATACTTCACGGTTCCTTCAAGGCACAATAAACAATGCTACTATAAAAAATATTTGAAATAAAACATGAAGAGCATGGTATCTATAGATGAGAATGGCAGTATATTTGCATGTACTACTTATTAAAAAAGAAAATAAATTGTGAAATAAAATGGGTAATGCAAAGCCAGTTTTTTTTTGTGGAAAAAGTTTACTATATGACTAAAAATAATTTCTAAAATGCTTACTGCACAACAAGCAACCTTATCTCAGGATAATCAGATATATTCTTCTATCGCCAAATTTTAGCATTTTCTTAGCTTTGGTGAGGAACAGTTGATGAAACAGGTACAAGGAAGCAAAAGGTATTCAATAAGCAGGTAAATGAGATGCAAATGTAGAAATAAAAAATACAAAAATCTTTGAAGTTGCAAGGTTTTGTCAGTCCTTGACAGAATTAGTCCTTGATGGGTTGGACCCTTTTGCTCTTGCCGTTAGATTTGGATGAAAAAATAAATAGACAGAATTAGTCACTCAACTTTGATGGGTTGGACCCTTTTGCTCTTGCCGTTAGATTTGGATGAAAAAATAAAGACAGAATTAGTCACTCAACTTTGATGGGTTGGACCCTTTTGCTCTCACCGTTGGATTTGGATGAAAAAATAAATAGGGTCATATTTGCTGTCTATTTTTGTATTTAATTTCAACAAGTTAGGTTAAAGGTTGACCAAGAACTATGAAATTCAGTCAGTAAGTATTGCAAGAGCTTACAAGAGCATATTAACAATTACGAAAATCATTCAGCAGAGTGATAATGTACGAAAATGGGAAAGCACAAGGAAATTATCAACAAATTATGTAAAGAACATAGAACATACCTCCTACTGCCACATGTAACATTCTTCCGAGGTCTGCAAATCACAGCACCAATCCTTACCAAGGTAGCCAGTCAGTTTTGTTGAAAAAATAGTTTTCCTACAAGAAACTCGTGATTTTTTTTGCCAGTATGTTTGCTTTATTGAGCTCCCCTTTCGAACAATATAATGCAATCAAGGAATAGTAAGAACCAAAGTTCTCCAAATGGAAGATATTAGCTTCTAGGTCAATATCATTTTCCAAATCCATTTCTAGTTGCCCATTATTGCATGATTTGCTTTCTGAAATAGTAACCTTGCATTCAACAGCATCAATAGCTTCCCTATCACATGGCTCCTTTGGTTTTTCTGATATACTATTAAATGCACTATGTCCCTTATCAACGGGGAAATACATGCATCCAACTTCATTAAGAATACTAACAGCCTCATCAATGCTTCCTTGTTCACACAACAAAGAAACGAAACTTTTTAGAGACTCGGCTTTAGTCTCAGCTTCAACTCTATCAAGCATATTGGTGACTGATTGAGTTTGAAGCATCTCTCTTAAAATGCATCTAGACTCTTCCATCCTTCCCTTAGCACAAAGCCCTCTTATCAAGTACATAAAACCTAGAAAATCAGGTGATATGCTTTTCCCTTTAAATTCAGCAAACAAACCAAGAGCTCCTTCCATGTCACCTTTTTGGCAATATCCATTAATTAATGTACTGACTGTAAATTCATCTGGTTTGAGACCCTTTGCTTCTATGTCATGTAGAAGCTCCATAGCATTCTGAACATCACCAAGCTTGGTATGCACATTAATTAACGAGTTATATACATGGATATTTAGAGGAATGTTCTTGCACAACATCTTCTCAAACAACAAAATGCTATCTTGTAAAAGACCCTCTTTTATTAAAGCATCAATGAGTGTACCATATGTGATTTCTGAAGGATAAATACCATTCTTCTCCATGGAACCAAATATCCGAAAAGCTTCAAGGAAAAATCCCTGACGGCACAATCCATTTATAACTGAGTTGTATGTTATAACATTCAAAGTAACTCCCTTGCTCATCGCAAAATCACAGAGATTCAGTGCTGAACCAATTTGTCCTCCTTTGCAAAGACCATCAATCACAATTGAGTAATCAGCCACATCCATGACAGGCAGACTACTTCCTGCTTCAGTTATAAGCCTATAGGCATCCAAAACCTGGCCATTTTTTGTTAGTGTCCTTAAAAGAGCTGCAGGAAGTGCAACATTCAATGAGTCCTTAGCAAGAAAGCTAAGGGCAAGGTTTACATCATTCATGCACAGGAAACTCACTAGTATCTTGTTCACCCTGAGGTCATACATTCCGTACTTTTTTATAAAATTCGTCAAAATTTGCCGACTCAGCAAACTTTTTCCATCAAAAAGAAGTGCTTTCAGAATTAGATAGTAAGACTTGCTGTTCACAGTTGATCCTTTCCTCTCCAATTTTATTAACACATTGCAGGCAGCCTCTAATCCACCCTTTTTGCATAGAAAACAAATTGCAATATTACATATAGGATCAAATATCTCATGCGCAAAATTTTCCAATCTGTGAATTAAATTCAAAACTCCTTCAGCCCCTTTGTCTTGAAATATGGCTTTAATCACCATTCTGCAGATTGCAGTGTTTAAGCCAAAATCTCTTTCTATCAGCTCTAAGAAAACCTCAACTGCCATGTCAACCATGCCCTTCCGACAGAGCCATTGAATAACGCAATTGTGACATGCATCTGATGAAATTGATTTCTTCCGAAATTGATCAAATATTTCAAGTGCCACATCTATCTGATCAGCTTTAGAGTATCCATTAATCATGGTAGAGTAAGTAACAGCATCCGCCTCCAAACCTATCTCTTGCATTCTTTTGTATATAGAATGCCCATCCTCAAATAAACCCATCATAAAAAGTCCTTTAATCAACAGATTGCACATGGCAACATCCAAGCACACATCTGCTGCTTCCAGTCTCCTCCTTGTTTCTAGTATCCCCATGAAATTGTTTTCTTGAATATACCCATGTAACAGTGTACTATATGTGATAACATCTCCAACTATGCCCTTAGACACATCATCTGCCTCAGCTGTCCTCCCTGCTTTGCACAATCCATTGATGATGGCATTATATGTAATGACACTAGGCTTAACACCCTTCTGCTCCATTTCATCAAGCAATTTAAGAGCACGGTGATAATCACCTTTCCTGCACACCCCGTCAATAAGAATCACATAGGGAAATTCGTCCATTTCAGTCCCTAGATCTTCAACCATCTTAAACACTGAAAATGCCTCTTCCAGTTTCCCCTTCTTGCAAAATCCTTGCATAATCGCAGTATAAGTAACCAAATTGGGCTCTATACCATCCTTTCTCATCTTGTACAAGAACCCTACAGCTTTCTCCACAATCCCTTCTTTTGAAAACCCATCTATAAGTATTGTATAACATATAGTATCCAATTCAATGCATCCCTCCACCATTTCTTTGTATCGTTCTAAAGCATCCTGAATCATCCCTTCACTAAAGTACCCATGAATCCAATTACTGTAAAACACACCATCTAATTCTAACCCATTTCTCCCCAACATATCTACCAAACTATAGACTTCTTTTACTCTACCTAATCTACAGTATGCACTCATTACAGATGTACAAGTAATAACATTAGGCTTCAAAGAGCCCGACTTTACAGCATTACTATAGAACCTAACTGCAAGTTCAGGCTTGCCAACACTCACAAAAGCAGAAATTACATAACTACATACAAAATTATCAAAAGGGTAATTGATTCTCTCATCACTCATCAACTCTAACACCTGAGTAGCTCCATCCATCATTCCAAAAGAGCAAAGACGGTAAAGTAATGAGCAAAGAGTATAAGAAGAAGGTACAACACCATCAATTCTCAAGCAATCCCGCAGAACAGATAGCGCCATTTCAGGCTCAGTAATGCAGAGGCCCTGAACTAGACAATCCAAGATTTGACTCCGGTGAGAGCTGTTGGGAGATTTCACAATTTGGGTCTTCGCAAACAGAGCTGCTTCTTCAAATTTTTTATCTCTGAGGAGCGCCGTGGTGAGGATTGCGTGAGTTCGCGAGTTCCCTTTAAGCTTGTTTGACCGCATTTGGAAGATAAAGTGAGTTATTGCACTGAATCTTTTGGTTCGGGAAAGGAAGAGAAGGAATTGGTTGAAGTCTCCGAGAGTTGGAGTGAATCCACTCTTCAAGAGAGTGGGGAGAGATGGGAGAGAACAGCGTTTGGGGAGTTTGAGAGCGGTGTGGAGCTTCGTAGTGATCATCGGATTTACAGGTTTGTTTGAATTTGGGGAATGTTGGCGGCCATTTATGTTGTGACTTCTGATCTTGAATTGCATAGGAGAATTGATATGCCTGGGAATTTCCACATCTACGGTGAAAAGGTACTGTTGCAAAGGCGAAAATAATTTGTAAGGTAAGAATAATCTATACCGGGTCAGGGGCAGAGCCCCAAAGTAGGTTATGTTAAAGTTAGTGAAATTAGGGCGAGCATAATTATCGAAAAATTGATAAATAATAGTTGTGTATTATCTCTTCAAAAAAAAAAAAAATTTTGTGTACTAATTAAAAATTTTAGTTTTTTGGTCGATTATTGATTATTACGTTTTAAAAATTTTAATTATTCATTGAATCGACTATTAGCTGGTTATGGAAATTAAAAAATTGTGGTTACTGAATAATATATATATATATATATATATATATATATATATATATATATATATATATATTATTTAGGATTTAGGTCATAACTAATTTTAATGTTTTGTCTGACGTAATGAAATATTTTAGATGGATTATAACCTTCAATTTTTTAGTAATCGATCGGAAATCGAACATTGATTTTTAGTCGGTTATATTTATATTATCGGTTGGTTTTGGTCAGTTATGAAGATTAAAAAATAACTATCGATTATTCAATTTTCAATCCGTTATTGATCGTAATAGATTGATGTTTGGCCCTAAGTGAAATTTTTTCAGTTTCAATTGGCATTAGGATTAATTGTACCTAATACTATTATATATATCACAAGTGATTGTATTGAGTATAATTCTACGAGTATAGTGTTGATTGTTTTTTTTAGAACAATATAGTGTTGATTGTTACTTTAAAATTTTTCATATATCACAAAATATATACAACCAGTAAAGGAGAGAGGAAGCAGCACGCTGAAGAACGGCTGGATTGCACTACACACGGACGCTTCCTTCATCTCGGTAGATCTCCCTACTTGTTGCGGCGGACTCATGCGCAACCACAATGGGGATTGGCTTGGGGGCTTTAATTAGCTGTATGACAAAAACATGTAATGCCATGGAGGGAGAACTTTGGGCAGCATATTTAGGCATCAAGTGGGCTTGGGATCATGGTGTGAGAAAGCTTGTTAAGCGACTTGCAACAAGTGGTAGATTGGCTCTCGGGTGGCGTAGAACCTTTGGGCCAATGTGGAACTCTTGTGTCTTGGAGTAAGGAATGACTCGAGAAGGATTGGACAATCACCATTGCTCACATACCACGTGAACAAAATAACGTCGTTGACTGGTTGGCTAAAGTGGCGCCGAGGAAAAAGTGCGAATGGATTGAGTTCAATAGATGACCTGAGGAAAAACCGTGAGCTATTGGTTTCAACAGAGAGGAGAAGCTAGTGTAACTGAGTACCCCCTCCCCCTCCCCCCCCCCCCTACCCCCACCCCCAAAAAAAATTACATTTATTTAAAGCTAGCTTACTGGTCCCTCTTTTGTTAAGTAAAATCTTTGTAATTAATTGATATGATATTCATTATTAGGAATACTATTTGCATAAGGAATGTAGCATATATCAAATAATTGAGTTTGATTGTATTTCAGTATTCGTACTAGGGTTTGTATTCCTATGAAGGCCTATGCATGTTCCCCATATATACATTATATATAATTACAAAATTAATACATAGAAAACCCCTTTCTACATACTTTCATATGGTATCGGTTTCAAAACTGAGTTACAGATCATGAACCCTCTTTTTTTTTTTTCTTTGTCGTCGTCGCTCTCTTTCAACCTCCTTTATCAACGACTTGCATGGCTACCCCATTAGCACAACACCTCTCCCATGATCAACATATCGACCAAGGCTACTATTTATCCTCCACACATGCCAGTCACATATGTCATTAATACAAGTACTGTCGTTTCAAGTTTTGCTTCAATTGCTATTACAAACACTCTTCCATAAGCACACCATTGTCTCCTTAAAGTTGACATCAAAGAATTATGAGAAAATGACATTTTTAGTACCTCAGTTATAACCAAAGTATGAATTTAATCCTTCATTTATTTCAAGTGTAGATTTGGTCCCTCAATTATTATTGTCAACGTGGAAAATTTGGTCCCTCAATGACTATTTATGCCACCAATATATCACTTAATAAAGTGGATGATTTGATCCTTTAAGGACTAAATTTGTCACTTTGATAATAAGTGAAGGACTAAATATACTTCACAAATAATTGAGAAACTAAATCTATACTTTGCTCATAATTGGGAGACTAACAGTGTCATTTCCCCAAGAATTATTTATTCTGTAAGACCTAGATGGTTCCTTTCTTGTGTGGACAGAATTTGATGGACTATGTTGATGTCACATTGCCTCACCTTGCATACTTGTAACATTCAACATACCAATGACATATAGGTAAACATCATGCAGTACGTCATTGTAAGTTATGGTTCAATGACTTGTTCTCTAACAAGCACTCACATATCCACTCTCCGATCGTATCTCATACGGAATTGCATGACACTTACCATAAGTAGAACAATGTGTTAGTCTTATCGAAATTCTAATGCCCAAAGGCTAGGACCATTTTACAATAATTCTTCATTAATTAATTCTTCGTCACTCAAATTCTTAATTCTTAAGAATAAAGAATTATGAAGATTGTATGGTATAATATCAAATATTAATAAAGCCATAATAAAATAAATAAAATATTTATTTATTATATTAATTGAATTAAAATAAAATGCTCAAAATAATGTTGGCTCCTATATCATACATGTCCAACAAAAAAATTGACTAAAACAATAGTACACCTAATTTATTTTCCCTGCATTCTTTACTTCCTGACTTGGCAACATTTAATTGGTTTTAATTTTTTTTTTCATTAGTGGTTGGTGATAGTGTAAATTGGATCGGGGGGTCAAGATTACGCTATGAATACGTATATAGTGAGCAAGTAGAAGGGCGCTTAGTCAGTCGGTAGTTTGGACCGATCAGTCGGTCTGCCGAGTGATGACCGGGTGGACTAAGGCTATGTTGCATTATGGAGAAGAAGAAAATTACAAGTGAAGTAGGTTACAATGTAGTGAATATCACAAGTGATGTGATAAAGCGATGTGATGAATCTAACATGTGACTTTGCGTAATAATACATTGGATATCACAACTGAGGGGAGGATCCCCATATTTATACTAAGTAGGTCAGCTAAGCATTTAATGCTCCATATGCAAGTGGATTGATGTGGTGCGCTCTCGTTGGTCTGCTCAGTCGGTCACTCTACAGCTACACGTAGATTGATTGCTTAGGCGATAGAGTCATCATTCCTACACACTTTCAGTCGCCTTCCTTGCATGCACAAGTAGATCTCCTTTACTTGTAGAGTAAGCTAAGTCCTCCAACTTGCAAAGTAGGCCACGTAGCAGACCGACCGTTCAAGTAGGGCCAGGATCAATCAACCGAGTGAAACCTCAAACGGAAAGGCTAGAGACAACAAGTGAACTTAATCACATACTCAACCGGGCAAGATCGTACAGGTAGAGTCGGGATCAATCAACTAGGAGAAACCTCGAATAGAAAGGTCGGGAGACAACAAGTGAACTTAAGATCACACACTCGACTGGGCAAGACCATGCAGGTAAGACTGGGATCGGTCAACCGAGCAAAACTTCAAATGGAAAGGCCGGGAAAAAAAAGTGAAATTAATCACATACTCGACTGGGCAAGACCGTGCAGGTAGAGTCGCAATAAATCAACTGGGCGAAACCTCAAAAGGAAAGGTTGTGGACAACAAGTGAACTTAATCTCATACTCGACCGGACAAAACCGTGCAGGTAGGCCTGGGATAAATCAATCGGGTGAAACCTCAAGCAAAAAGACCTGGATTTTTTTTTTTCTGTAGTCAACCGGGCAAAATCATTACAGGCAGGGCCGGGAATGCTTGACCAATCAAAGCTTTAACAAGTAGGGCCGAGAATAGTCACTCGTCCAAAATAAATTTTAATGTTAGGGACGAGCGGCGGATGAACTTGATCAAACAGTCGACTTGAAAGATTCCCTACACGTAGTCGACCGGCCGACCGACTACTCTTCTCATGTTGCTACCCTTCGCTCTATAGTCCTTCAAGACTTCAACTTTGAGTGGCTTCGGTTGTCTTGGGGGCCTAGCTGGGACTTGACAATTTTTCAAATTCAGTCAAAAACACTTCTTCGTTGAGTGACGTCGAGTTGTCAGTGATCTCCACATCCTTTCTGATTAGGTCTTCATGATCGGTCTGCCACTTTTCTTTCCTCCGGGTTGTGATTATGGGGTTGCATGTACGGTTGTTGGACATGTTGTGTGGCTAGTTGTTACTGCTCTGCAATTGGGATTTGAGGAATATATGCTACAAAGTAGTACACGAGGGTCCCGAACTATAGTTGATACGTTTGGGCAAATCCTTGTGGTGGATACTATACATCTTGTTGTGTAACCCCAAGCTGATATTGCATTGTAGCCCCTCCTAACCCGCACAGTGTTGAGGATAACATGGTATAAGCCACTGGTACTTGGATGTTAGGACTAGGAATGCCATTCCGAGGTACCGAGACGATTAGATGGACTGTAATCATATCGACTGGTTGGTTATCCTGCCGGGTAGGGCGCACGGTTTGTCCTGCATAGTTGGAAGCGAGGTTGTTCACTTGACCTCTCGAACGGTCCAACTGTCGTCGCAGATCGCCTTCTTGAAGCATTTTGGCCATATTGTCGAGGTGACCTTCAACCTGGTGGGCTGAGCTTTCACTTTGCATGAGGCTTTGGCTCCGACTTCTCCTGTTGTTTACCACTTCAACTAAGCAATGTAGAGTATTTGGTGAAGAAAAGGAGTGGTGAGAACAAACAGAGTGACTCATCGGTCCCCACAGATGGCGCCAATGATAGTGTAAATTGGATCAAGGGTCAAGACTACGCTTCAAATACGTATATAGTGAGCAAGTAGTAGGGCGCTTAGTCGGTCGGACTAATCAGTCGGTCTGCCGAGTGGACTAAGACTATGTTGTATTATGGAGAAAAAGAAGATTACAAGTGAAGTATGTTACAATGTAATGAATATCACAAGTGATGAGATATTGTGAAGTGATGAATCTGACATGTGACTTTGTGTAACAATATATTGGATAACACAAGTGATAGGAGGACCCCCTATTTATACTAAGCAGGTCGGTTAAGCATTTAATGCTCCATATGCAAGTGGCTTGACGTGACGCGCTCTTGTGGTCTGCTTTGACAGTCACTCTACAGCTACACGTAGACTGATTGCTTAGGCGACAAAGTCATCATTCCTTCACGTTGTCAGTCTTCTTCCTTGCAGGCACAATTGGATCTCCTTTACTTGTAGTGTAAGCTAAGCCTTCCAACTTGCAAAGTGGGTTACGTAGCGGACCGACTGGGTGGGATTCTGCCAGTGCAATCCCACGGGTAATCCTGGAGCGTCTTTAACCATCACTAGGCTTTTGAATCGTCATAACGAAAAACGCAATTGGTCACAAGCAATTGTGATCCGGCTAACCAGTGGTTCTTAGCGGAGCAACCAAGTGATTCTTAGCGGACCGACCAGGTGATCCTACAAGTAGTCCTTATG